>NW_027459392.1:0-300000 GCF_050624435.1 Tenrec ecaudatus | reverse complement strand
AGATAGATTTAGGGTTAGGGTTAGGGATAGTGATAGATTTAGGGGTTAGAGTTAGGGTTAGGGTAGGGGTAGGTTTAGGGCTGGTTTAGAGCTAGGGCTAGGTCAAGGGCTAGGGCTAGAGCTAGGGTTACAGTTAGGGTTAGGTTTAAGGTTCGGGTTAGGGTATGGTTAGGTTTGAATTAGGGTTAGGGGTTAGTATTACAGTTATATTTAGGGTTTGGGTTACGGTTAAGGGTTAGCGTTAGGGTTAGTTTTAGGGTTAGGGGTTAGAGTTAAGGTTAGGCTTAGGGTTAGGGTTAGGATTATGATTAGGATAAGAGTTAGGTTTAGGGGTTAGGGTTAGGCTTAGGGTTATGTTTAGGGTTAGGGTTAGGTGTTAGGACTAGGGTTAGGATTAGGTTTACGTAAGGGTTAGGGTTAGAGTTGGGTTAGGGGTTAAGGTTAGGGGTTAGGGTTAGGTATAGGGTTAGGGTGAGGGGTTAGGGGCTATAGTTAGGGTTAGGGTTAGGTTTAGTGTTAGGGTTTGGTTAGGGTTAGTGGTTAGGGTTAGGGTTAGGTTTAGGGCTATGTCTAGGGATAGCGCTAGGGCTAGGGCTAGGGTTAGGGTTAGTGTTAGGTTTGGGTTAGGTTTAGGGTTAGGGGTTAGGGGTTAGTGTTAGGGGTTAGGGGTTTGTGTTAGGGGTTAGGGTTAGGGTTAGGTTTAGGGGATTGGCGTTAGGTTTAGGTTTAGGGTTAGGATTAGTGTTAGGGTTAGTGCTAGGTTTAGGGTTAGGTTTACGGTTAGGGTTAGGGGTTAGGGTTAAGGTTAGGGTTAGGGTTAGGGTAAGGGTTAGGTTTTAAGGTTAGCATTAGGGTTAGTGTAAGGGTTAGGATTAGGTTTAGGGTTAAGGGTTAGGGTTAGGGATAGAGTAAGGGCTAGGGTTAGGGCTAGGGCTAGTGCTAGGATTAGGGTTAGGACTAGGGCTAGGGTTAGGGTTAGGGTTGGGCTAGTTTTAGGGCTTGGGCTAGACCTAGGACTAGGGCTAGGGTAGGGCTAGGGCTAGGGCTAGGGTTTTGGTTAGGGTTAAGGGTTAGTGTTAGAGTTAGGTTTAACTTAGGGTTAGGGTTAGGGTTAGGGTTAGGGGTTAGGGGTTAGTATTAGGGCTACGGTTAGGATTAGAGTTATCGTTAGGGTTACGGGTTAGCGGGTAAGTTTAGGGTTAGTGTTAGGGTTAGGTGTTAGGGTTAGGTTTAGGGTAAGGGTTAGTGTAAAGGTTAGGGTTAGAGTTAGGGGTTAGGGTTAGGGTTAGGGTTCGTGTTTGGCTTAGGTTTAGGGTTAGGGTTAGGAGTTAGTGTTAGGGTTAGTGGTAGGGTTAGTTTTAGGGCTATGTTTATGGCTAGGGCTAGGACTAGGGCTAGGGCTAGGGCTAGGCTTGGAGTTATGGTGAGGGTAAGGGTTAGGGTTAGGTTAGGCTCAGGTGTTAGGTTTAGGGGTTAGTGTTAGGGTTAGGTCTAGGGTTAGGGTTAGGTTTAGGGGTTAGGGCTAGGGTCAGGTTTAGGGTTAAGGGATATGGTTATGGTTAGGGTTAGGGTTAGTGGTAGTGTTATTGTTAGGGTTAGGGTTAGGTTAGGTTTAGGTTTAGGGTTAGGGTTAAAAGTTAGGGTTAGGGTTAGGGTTAGGATTAGGGTTAGGGTTAATGTTAGCATTAGGGTTAGGGTTAGTGGTTACGGTTAGAGGTTAGGCTTAGGGTTACGGGTTAGGGTTAGGGGTTAGGGTTATGGTTAAGGTAGGGTTAGGGATTAGTGTTAGGGGTGCGGGTTAGGGTTAGGGTTAAGGTTAGGGTTAGGAGTTTGGGTAAGAAATTAGGGTTAGGGTTAGTGTTAGGGGTTAGTGTTAGGGTTAGGATTAGGGTTAAGGGTTAGGGTTAGGGTTTGAATTAGGGTTAGGATTAGGGCTCGGGTTTAGGGTTAGGGTTAGGGTTAGGGAAAGGATTTAGGGTTAGGATCAGGGTTAGGGTTACGGGTTAGGGTGAGGATTAGGGTTAGGGTTAGGGTTTAGGTTAGGGGTTAGTGTTAGGGTTAGGGTACGGGTAGGGTTAGGGTTAGGGTTTGTGGTTGGGGTTAGTGTTACTTTCAGTGTTAGGGTTAGGGTAAGGGGATAGGTTGAAGGTGAGGGTTAGGGGTAGGGTTAGAGTTAGGGTTAGGGTTAGGGTTAGGGTTAGGGTTAAGGGTTATTGTTATGGTTAGGGTTAGGGTTGGGGTTACGCTTAGGGTTAGGGGTTGTGGTTAGGGTTAGCGTTAGGGTTAGGGTTAGGGGTTAGGGTTAGGGTTAGGGTTGGGTTAGGGTTAGGGTTAGGGTTAGGGTTAGGGCTATGGTTTGGGTTAGGCGTTAGGGTTAGGGTTAGTGTTAGGGTTAGGGTAATGTTTAGTGTTAGGTTTCGGGGTAAGGTTTAGGGATAGTGTTAGATTTAGAGTTAGGTTTAGGGTTAGGTTTATGGTTATGTTTAGGGTTTTGTTTAGAGTTAGGGGTTAGGGTTAGTGTTAGGTATAGGGTAAGGGTTATTTTAGGGTTAGAGTTAGAGGTTAGGGTTAGCGTTAGGGTTGGGGTAGGGGTGGGGATAGGGTTAGTGTTAGGGCTAGGTTTAGGTTTAGGGTTAGGGTTAGATTTGGGGGTTAGGGTTAGTGGTAGGGGTAGGGTTAGGTTTAGGGCTAGGTTAGAGCTAGGGCTAGGGCTAGGCCTAGAGCTAGAGCTAGAGCTAGGGTTACGGTTAGGGTTAGGGTTAGGGGTAGGGTAGGGGTAAGGGTAGGGGTAGGTTTGGTTAGGGTTAGGGGTTAGGGTTAGATTTAGGGTTAGGGTTAGGGTTAGGGGTTAGGGGCTATAGTTAGGGTTAGGGTTTGTGTTAGGTTTAATGTTAGGGTTTGGTTAGGGTAAGGGGTTAGGGTTAGGGTTAGGGTTACGTTTAGGGCTAGGGCTAGGGCTAGGGCTAGCGCTAGGTCTAGGGCTAGTGTTAGGGTGAGAGTTAGGGTTAGGTTTGGGTTAGGTTTATGGTAAGTGGTTAGGGGTTAGGGTTAGGGTTAGGTTTAGGGTTTAGTGTTAGGGTTAGGGTTAGTGTTAGGGTAAGGGGTTAGGGGTTAGGGTTAGGGTAAATTTTGTGTTAATGTTAGGGTTAGGGTTAGGTTTAATGTTAGGGTTAGGGTTAGGGGTTAGGGTTAGGTTTAGGTTTAGGGTTAGGGTTAGGTTTAGTGTTAGTGTTTGGTTAGGGTAAGTGGTTAGGGTTAGGAGTTAGTGTTAGGGTTAGTGGTAGGGTTAGTTTTAGGGCTATGTTTATGACTAGGGCTAGGACTAGGGCTAGGGCTAGGGCTAGGCTTGGAGTTATGGTTAGGGTTATGGTTAGGTTAGGGTCAGGTGTTTGGGTTAGGGGTTTGTGTTAGGGTTAATTCTAGGGTTAGGGTTAGGTTTAGGGGTTAGGGCTAGGGTTAAGGTTAGGGTTAGGTGTTATGGTTAGGGTTAGGGTTAGGGGTTAGGGTTATTGTTAGGGTTAGGGTTAGGTTTAGGGTTAGGGTTAGGGTTAATGTTAGCATTAGGGTTAGGGTTAGTGGTTAGGGTTAGAGGTTAGGCTTAGGGTTACGGGTTAGGGTTAGGGTTAGTGTTAGGGTTAGGGTTAGGGGTTAGGGTTATCGTTAAGGTAGGGTTAGGGTTAGGATTAGGGATTAGTGTTAGGGGTGCAGGTTAGGGTTAGGGTTAAGGTTAGGGTTAGGAGTTTGGGTAAGAAGTTAGGGTTAGGGTTAGTGTTAGGGTTAGCATTAGGGTTAAGGGTTAGGGTTAGGGTTAGAGTTAGGGTTAGGATTAGGGCTCGGGTTTAGGGTTAGGGTTAGGTTTAGGGTTAGGGTTACGGGTTAGGGTGAGGGTTAGTGTCAGGGTTAGGGTTACGGGTTAGGGTGAGGGTTAAGGTTAGGGTTAGGGTTTAGGTTAGGGGTTAGTGTTAGGGTTAGGGTACGGGTAGGGTTAGGGTTAGGGTTTGTGGTTAGGGTTAGGGTTACTTTCAGTGTTAGGGTTAGGGTAAGGGGATAGGTTGAAGGTGAGGGTTAGGGGTAGGGTTAGAGTTAGGGTTAGGGTTAAGGGTTATGGTTATGGTTAGGGTTAGGGTTGGGGTTACGCTTATGGTTAGGGGTTGTGGTTAGGGTTAGCGTTAGGGTTAGGGTTAGGGTTAGGGGTTAGGGTTAGGGTTAGGGTTGGGTTAGGGTTAGAGTTAGGGTTAGGGTTAGGGCTATGGTTTGGGTTAGGCGTTAGGGTTAGGGTTAGTGTTAGGGTTAGGGTAATGTTTAGTGCTAGGTTTCGGGGTAAAAGTTAGGGATAGTGTTAGATTTAGAGTTAGGTTTAGGGTTAGGGTTATGGTTGTGGTTAGGGTTATGTTTAGAGTTAGGGGTTAGGGTTAGTGCTAGGTTTAGGTAAGGGTTATTTTAGGGTTAGTGTTAGAGGTTAGGGTTAGGGTTGGGGTAGGGTTAGGGATAGGGTTAGTGTTAGGGCTAGGTTTAGGTTTAGGGTTAGGATTAGATCTGGGGGTTATGGTTAGTGGTAGGGGTAGGGTTAGGTTTAGGGCTAGGTTAGAGCTAGGGCTAGGGCTAGGCCTAGAGCTAGAGCTAGAGCTAGGGTTACAGTTAGGGTTAGGATTAGGGGTAGGGTATGGGTAAGGGTAGTGGTAGGTTTGGTAAGGGTTAGGGGTTAGGATTAGATGTTTGTGTTATTGTGTGTTTAGGGTTAGGTTTAGGGTTAGGGTTAGGGTTAGGGTAAGGGTTAGGAGTTAGGGTTAGGGTTAGGGTTAGGGGTTAGAGTTAGGGTTAGGGTTAGAATTATGGTTAGGGTAAAAGTTAGGGTTAGGGGTTAGGCTTAGTGTTAGGGTTATGTTTAGGGTTACGGTTAGGGTTAGGGGTTAGGATTAGAATTAGGATTAGGTTTAGGTTATATTTAGGGTTTGAGTTAGGGTTAGGCTTAGGGTTAGGGTTAGGGGTTAGGGTTAGATTCAGGGTTAGGGTTAGGGTTAGGGGTTAGGGGCTATAGTTAGGGTTAGGGTTAGTTTTAGGGTTAGAGTTTCGGTTAGGTTTAATGTTAGGGTTTGTTTAGGGTAAGGGGTTAGGGTTAGAGTTAGAGTTACGTTTAGGCCTAGGGCTAGGGCTAGTGCTAGGGCTAGGGCTCGTGTTAGGCTGAGAGTTAGAATTAGGTTTGGGTTAGGTTTATGGTAAGGGGTTAGGGTTAGGGTTAGGTTTAGGGCTTAGTGTTAGGGTTAGGGTTAGTGTTAGGGTACGGGGTTAGGGGTTAGGGTTAGGGTAAAGTATGTGTTAGGGTTAGGGTTAGGGGTTAGGGTTAGGGGTTAGGGTTAGTTTTAGGGTTAGGGTTAGGGTTAGGGGCTATAGTTAAAGTTAGGGTTAGTTTTAGGGTTAGGGTTAGGTTTAGTGTTAGTGTTTGGTTAGGTTAAGGGGTTAGGGTTACGGTTACATTTAGGGCATGGGCTAGGGCTAGCGCTAGGGCTAGCGCTAGTGTTAGGATGAGGGTTAGGGTTGGGTTTGGGTTAGGTTTTGGGTAAGGGGTTAGCGGCTAGGCTTAGGGTTAGGTTAGGTTTAGGGTTAAGGGTTAGCTTTAGGGTTATGGTTAGGGTTAGTGTTAGGGTTAGGGTTTAGGGGGTAGGGTTTAGGGTTAGGGTTCGGTTTAAGGTTAGGGTTAGTGTAAGGGTTAGGGTTTAGGGTTAGGGTTAGTGAAAGGGTTAGGATTAGGCTGAGGTTTAGGGGTTAGGGTTAGGGTTTGAGTTAGGGTTAGGGTTAGGGCTAGGGCTACGGTTAGTGTTAGGGTTAGTGCTAGGTCTAGGGCTAGGGCTAGGTTTAGGGTTAGGGTTAGGGTTAGGGTTAGGGTTAGGGTTAGGGTTGGGGTTGGGGTTAGAGTTAGGGTTAGGGTTAGGGCTAGTTATAGGGCTAGGGCTTGGGATAGAGCTAGGATTAGGGCTAGGGTAGGTCTAGGGCTAGGGTTAGGGTTAGGGTTAGGGTTAGTGTTAGGGTTAGGTTTTGGGTTAGGGTTAGGGTTAGGGTTATGTTTAGGGTTAGGGTTATGTTTAGGGTTAGGGTTAGGTTTAGGGTTAGGGTTAGGTTTAGGGTTAGGGTTAGGGTGAGGGTTAGCGGTTAGGGGTTAAGTATTAGGGTTAGGGTTAAATTTAGGGGTTAGAGGGTAGGTTTAGGGGTAGTGTTAGGGTTAGGGTTTAGGGTTAGGGTAAGGGTTTGGGTTAGGGTAAGGGTTTGGGTTAGGGCTTAGGTTTAGGGATTAGGGTTAGGGTTAGGGATTACTGTTAGGGTTAGGTTTAGGGGTTAGGGTTAGAGTTAGGGTTAGGGTTAGGGTTTAGGTGTTAGTGGTTAGGGTTAGGGTTAAGGTTAGGGTTAGGGTTAGGGTTAGTGTTAGGGTAGGGGTTAGGGTTAGGGTTAGGATTAGGCTGAGGGTTAGGGGTTCAGGTTAGAGTTAGGGTTAGGGATAGGGCTAGGACTAGGGGTATGGCTAGTGTTAGGGTTAGGGCTAGGGCTAGGGCTAGGTTTATGGTTAGGGTTAGGGTTTGGGTTAAGGTTAGTTTTAGGGCTAGGTTTAGGGCTAGGGCTAGGGCTAGAGCTAGGAATAGGGCTACGGTAGGGCTTGGGTTGGGTTAGGATTAGGGTTAGGGATAGGGTTAGGGCTTAGTGATAGGGGTTAGTGTTAGGGTTAATTTTAGCGTTAGGTTTTTGATTAGGGTTAGGTTTAGGGTTAGGGGTTAGGGTTAGGGTTAGGGAAAAGTTTAGGGTTAGGATTTAGGGGTTAGGGGTTAGGGTTAGGGTTACAGTTAAGGTTAGGTTTAGGGTTAAAGACAGGGTTAGGTTTAGGTTATGGTTAGGGTTAGGGGTTAGGGTTAGGGTTAAATTTAGGATTAGGATTAGGGTTAGGGTTAGGGATAGATTTAGGGATAGGGCTAGGGCTAGTGCTAGGGTTAGCCTTCGGGTTAGAGTAAGGGTTAGGTTTTAGGTTTAGGGCTAGGTTTAGGTCTAGGCCTAGGGTTAGAGCTTGGACTAGGGGTACGGTAGGGCTAGGGCTAGGGTTAGGGTTAGGGTTAGGATTAGGGGTTAATGTTTAGGGATAGGGGTTAGTGTTAGGTTTAGGTTTAGGGTTATGGTTAGTGTTAGGTTTAGGGTTAGGGGTTAGGGTTAGATTAAGGATTAGGGTTAGGGTTAGGGGTTAGGTTTAGCGTTAGGGTTAGGGTAAGTATAAGGTTTAGGGTTAGGTTTAGGGGTTTGGGATATGGTTCTGGTTAGGGTTATGATTATGGTTAGGGTTAGGTTTAGGGTTAGGGTTACGGTTAGGGTTAGGAGTTAGGGTTATGATTACATTTAGGGTAATGCTTAGGGTTAGGTTTAGGGTTAGGGGTTAGAGTTAAGGTTAGGGTTTTGGTTTGGTTAGGGTAAGAATTAGGGTTAGGGATTAGGGTTAGTGTTAAGGTTATGTTCTGGGTTAGAGTTAGGGTTGGGGTTCTGGGTTAGGATTAAGGTTAGAGTTAGGTTTATGGTTTAGGGTAAGGGTTAGGAGTAGGGTTAGGGTTAGGGTTAGGGGTTAGCATTAGGGTTAGGGTTAGGGAAAGATTTAGGGTTAGGATTTAGGGGTTAGGGGTTAGGGGTTAGGGTTACGCTTACGGTTAAGGTTAGGTTTAGGGTTAAAGATAGGATTAGGTTTAGGTTATTGTTAGGGGTTAGGGTTAGGGTTAAGTTTAGGATTAGGATTAGGCTTAGGGTTAGGGTTTAGGGTTAGGGTTAGGGTTAGGGATAGAATCAGGGATAGGGATAGGGCTAGGGTTAGCCTTCGGGTTAGAGTAAGGGTTAGGTTTTAGGTTTAGGGCTAGGTTTAGGTCTAGGCCTAGGGTTAGAGCTTGGACTAGGGGTACGGTAGGGCTAGGGCTAGGATTAGGGTTTAGTGTTTAGGGATAGGGGTTAGTGTTAAGTTTAGGTTTAGGGTTATGGTTAGGTTTAGGGTTCGGGTTAGGGATATATTTAGGGTTAGGGTTAGGGATAGATTTAGTGGTTAGGGTTAGAGTTAGCGTTAGGGGTAGGGTTAGGTTTAGGGCTGGTTTAGAGCTAGGGCTAGGTCTAGGGCTAGGGCTAGAGCTAGGGTTACAGTTAGGGTTAGGTTTAAGTTTAGGGTTAGGGTTTGGGTTAGGGTAATGGTTTAGGTTTAGAGTTAGGGTTAGGGTAGGGGTTACGGGTTAGGGTTAGGGTTAGGGTAGTGTAAGGGTTAGGTTTAGGGCTAGGGCTAGAGCTAGGGTTACAGTTAGGGTTAGGTTAAGGGTTAGGGTTAGGGTTAGGGTAATGGTTTAGGTTTAGAGTTAGGGTTAGGGTAGGGGTTACGGGTTAGGGTTAGGGTTAGGGTAGTGTAAGGGTTAGGTTTAAGTGTGAGGGTTAAGGTTAGGGTTAGGGTTAGGTTTTAGGATTAGGGTTTGTGTTAGGGTTAGGTTTAGGGTTAAGTTTAGGGGTTAGGGTTAGGGTTAGGGGTTAAGATTAGTGTTAGTATTAGGTTTTGGGTTAGGGTTAGGTTTAGGGTTACAGTTGGGGTTAGGGCTTTATGGTTAGTGTTAGCATTACGGTTAGGTTTAGAGTTAGGGTTAGGGCTAGAATTAGGGTTAGTTTTAGGGTTAGGGGTTAGGCTTAGGGTTAAGGTTTTGTTAGAGTTAAGGTTGGGGTTAGGGTTAGGTTTAGGAATAGGTTTAGGGTTAGTGTTAGGTGTTAGGGGTTAGGGGTTATGGGTTAGTGTTAGGGTGTGGTTCAGGGTTTGGGTTAGGGTAGGGGTTAGGGTTAGGGTTAGGGTTAGGCTTAGGGTTAGGTTTAGGTGTTAGGGTTAGGTTTAGGTTTAGGGTTAGGCTTAGGGATAGGTTTAGGGGTTAGGGTTAGGTTTAGGGTTAGGGTTAGGGTTAGGATTAGGGTTAAGGGTTAGGGATACAGATTAGTGTTAGGGTTAGGGTTATGTTTAAGTTTAGGGTTAGGGTTAGGGTTAGAGTTACGGGTTAGGGTTAGGATTAGGGTTAGGTTAAGGGTTAGGATTAGGGTTAGGGTTAGGGTAATGTTTTAGGGTTAGGGTTAGGGTAGGGGTTACGCGTTAGGGTTAGGGTTACGGTTAGGGTTAGGGTTAGGGTAGTGTAAGGGTTTGGTTTAGGTGTGAGGGTTAAGGTTAGGGTTAGGGTTAGGTTTTAGGATTAGGGTTAGTGTTAGGGTTAGGATTAGGGTTAAGTTTAGGGGTTAGGTTTAGGGTTCGGGTTAGGGTTAGGGGTTAAGATTAGGGTTAGTATTAGGTTTTGGGTTAGGGTTAGGGTTAGGGTTATGGTTGGCGTTAGGGCTTATGGTTAGGGTTAGCATTACGGTTAGTTTTAGGGTTAGGGCAGGGCTAGTGTTAGGGTTAGTGTTAGAGTTAGGGGTTAGGGGTTAGGCTTAGAGTTAAGGTTTTGTTAGAGTTAAGGTTGGTGTTAGGGTAGGGTTAGGAATAGGTTTAGGGTTAGTGTTAGGGGTTAGGGGTTAGGGTTAGGGTTTAGGGTTTCGGGGTTAGGGTTAGAGTTAGGGTTAAGGTAAAGGTTAGAGTTAGGGTTAGTGTTAGGGGTTGGGGTAAGGTTTAGGTTTAGGATTACACTTAGGGTTAGGCGTTAGGGTTAAAGTTAGGACTATGGGTAGGGCTAGGCCTAGGCCTAGGACTTGGGTGAGGACTAGGGCTAAATCTAGGGCTAGTGCTAGGGCGAGGGCTACTGTTAGGATTAGGTTTAGGATTAGTTTTAGGGCTATGTTTAGGGTTAGGGCTAGGACTAGGACTAGGACTAGAGCTCGAGTTAAGGTTAGGGTTAGGTTTAGGGGTAGGGTTAGGGTTATGGTTAGGATTAGGTTTAGTGTTATGGGTTAGTGTTAGGGTGTGGGTCAGGGTTTGGGTTAGGGTAGGGTTTAGGGTTAGGGTTAGGGATACAGATTAGGGTTAGGGTTCATGTTAGGGTTAGTGTTAGGGATTAGTGTTAGGGTGTGTTTTATGGTTAGGGTTAGGGGTTACGGTTAAGGTTAGGGTTAGGATTAGAGGTTAGGGTTAGTTTTAGGGTTAGGGTTAGGTTTAGGGTTAGGGGCCAGGGTTAGGGTTAGGGTTAGGCATTAGGGATAGGGTTAGAGTTAGGGTTAGGAATTAGGGTTAGGTTTAGCTTAGTGTTAGGGTTAGGGTTAGGGGTTGGGGTTAGTATTAGGGTGAGGGGTTAGGGTTAGGGTTAGGGTTAGGGGTAAAAGGATAGAGTTAGGGTTAGGGTTAGGTTTAGCTTTAGCTTTAGGGTTAGGGGTTAAGGGATAGGGTTAGAGTTAGGGTTTGGTTAAGTTTAGGGTTTTAGGGTTAGGTTTAGGGTTAGGGTTGGGGTTAGGGTTAGGGGTTAAGTGATAAGGATAGGTTTAGGGTTAGGGTTTAGGGTTTAGGTGTTAGGGTTTGGGTTAGGGTTAGTGTGAGGATGTGGGTTAGGGTTTAGGGTTAGGTTTAAGGTTAAGGTTAGGGTAAAGTTTAGGTATAGGGTTAGGGTTAGGGGTTAGTGTTAGATTTATGGTTATGGTTAGGGTTAGGATTAGAGTCAGGGTTAGCGGTTAGGGATAGGGTTAGGGTTGGGGTTAGGGGTTAGGGTTAAGCGTTAGGGTTAGGGTTAGGGGTTAGGCTTAGAGTTAGTGTTAGGTTTAAGGTTAGTGGTTAGGGGTTAGTGTTAGGGTTAAGGTTAGGGTTAGGATTAGGGGTTAGAGTTAGTGTTAGCTTTAGGGTTTGGGTTTGGTTTAGGGTTAGGGATTTGGCGTTAGGGTTAGGGTTAGGGTTAGGGTTAGAATTAAGGTTAGGGTTAAGGTTAGGGTTAATGTTAGGTGTTAGGGTGAGGGATAGGGTTAGTGTTAGGGATAGGATTTGGGGTTAGGGGTTAGGGTTAGGGTTAGGGTATGATTAGGGTTAGGTTTAGTGTTAGGGGTTAGGGCTATGTTTCGGGTTAGGGTTCGGGTTAGGGTTAGGGTTAGGATTAGGGGTTAGGGGTTAGAGTTAGGGTTAGGGTTAGGGATTAGGTTTAGGATTAGGGTTACGGTTAGGGGTTAGGTTTAGTGTTAGGTTTAGGGTTAGGTTTTGGTTAAGGGGTTAAGTTTAGGGTTAGAGTTAGTGTTAGGGTTAGGGGTTAGGGTTCGGGTTCAGGTTAGGGTTAGGGTTAGGGTTAGGGTTAGGGTTAGGATTAGGGGTTAGGGGTTAGAGTTAGGGTTAGAGTTAGGGATTAGGTTTAGGATTAGGGTTACGGTTAGGGGTTAGGTTTAGTGTTAGGATTAGGGTTAGTGTTAGGTTTTGGTTAAGGGGTTAAGTTTAGGGATAGAGTTAGGGTTAGGGATTAGGGTTAGGGTTAATGTTAGGCTTACTCTTAGGGTTAGATGTGCGTGTTGTGGTTAGGGTTAGGGTTAGGTATTAGGGGTTAAGGTTAGGGTTAGGGTTAGGATTAGGGGTTAGGGGTTAGGGTTCGATTTAAGGTTAGGGTTAGGCCTTAGGATTAGGGTTAGGGTTAGGAGTTAGGGGAAGGGTTAGGGTTAGGGTTAGAGTTAGAGTTAAGGTTAGGTTTAGGGTTACAGTTAGGGCCCTAACCCTAACCCTAAACCTACCCCTTAACCCTTAGCCCTAACCCTATCCTTAACCCTAACCCTACTCCTAACCCTAAATCCTTACCCTTAACCGTTAACCTTAACCGTAACCCTAAACTTAACCTAACCCCCAAACCTACCTCTAACCATAACCCTAATCCTAATATCTATACTTAACCCTAACCCAAAACCTAACCCAACCCCTAACCCTAACCCTAACACTAACTCTAAGCCCTAACCCCTAAACTTAACCCTAACTCTAAACCAAATCCTAACACTAACCCTAACCCCTAACCCTAACCATAACCCTAACCTGTTACCCCAACCCTAAACCTTAAACGTTACCATTAACTCTAAACTTAAAACTAACCCTAACACTTAAACCTTAACACTAAACCTAACCCTAACCCAAACCTTAAACCTAACCCTAACCCTTAACCCTAACCCTAACCCTAACCCTAAGCCTAAACCTAAGCCTAACCCTAAGCCTAAGCCTAAGCCTAATCCTAAGCCAAACCCTAACCCTAAACCTAACCCTAACCTTAACCCCTAACTCTTAATCTGTAGGTCTAAGGCCTGGTGTTGGCTGCAGTTTTGTCTATGGGAGGGAGAGGGGCAAAGAATCAATGGGTTTATTCAGATGGTCTATGTGTCCTACTGTAGAAGTCAGACAGAACAGCCTGGTTACTGTAGTTGCCATCTGCCTGGGACTGAGTTTTGGTTGCCTGAGAAGAATGATAGGGATAAAAGTGATGCAAACACAAGCAAGTATCTTTAATTCATTGATCCCTCCAGAATCCAGCCTGAACATTGATCCTTTGTGGGGTCTTTACATACAGTCTCTCCTGACTCCAAAACAGTTCTGAGTAGTCGGTGATTGTGACTGAGTAGGAGGGGTCACTGCCTAGTTGTCAAAAGTCCTAGTTCTTCATGAGCACTCTTCCAACTCAAGAGGTGTCTTTATGTGCCTCAGTTTCCTTGTTTGGAAAATGGGTTGATAATTATCCCCACATCATCCACTTTGTGGTTAGTCGATTAAATAACTAATCACGCCTATGGGTTATTTCAAGTTAAGGGGCTTGGCTACTAAGCAAAAGGCTGGGTATTTGAATCCAACCAGAAGTCCCTCAGAAGAAAGGCCTGGTGTAATTCTTCCAAACTCTCAGCCCTGGGAAACCAATGGAGCAGAGTTCTATGACAGACAGGGGCTCGCCAAGAGTGGCAGCAGCTAGATTGCCACTTTTCTGCCCTATTTTAACACAATTCAGGAGGACTGGTGGTGGAATGGGTGTAAAATGGGGCTGCAAACAAAATGGTCAAAAATATATAACCATTGGCCCCTATCTCAGGAGAAAGAAGAGGGCTGCTACTCCCAGAAAAGTGTTCCAGCCACCAAAGCATACACAAGGGCAGTTCTAGCATTTCCCAAAGTGGCCCTATTAGTCACCCTCAACTCGATGGCAGGGAGTGTTTTAGAGATGCACTTCCATCTGGGTTAGGCAGCAAAACGACATACAACCTGTATCCACCCTGCTCAGATGTTTGGGTCAACATTCAGGCAACTTCTTGGCTCAAACCAACACCATTGTCTTCCTGGAGACGTGACCAATGGCCAGGTAGCTAGCTCTCACCTCACCTATAGTTCTTTGCTCACTCCTGCAGCATGACTAACTATTCCCATGTGTATTGAAACCGAGGGAAAGGAATGTAACTAAAGCTTTCCATTTTTAAGCTGTTAATTTTGTGACACTATGCAGGCTCGAGATTTCATAAACGGTCTCCACCAACCCGGTTGTTCTTGATGCTGCCACCTTGTAAAGAATTTTATTAGCATTGCCTTGATGGCTAGTAGGGCTTGTTCCTGAGGGGACAGACTCTAGTCACCCTTCCATTAACCCCCTTAGGTAATATTTTTCCTCCAAAAGTCCTCACCTGCAAGATGGTTGAGAATGTCTACACTCATTGATTTAAAGCCTCAGCACCCCACAGGAGCAGTTCTACTCTATCCAAGAGGGTCGCTAAGAGTCAACGTGGACTCGAAGGTAGTGAGTTTGGTTTGGTTTTGAGTCCTCACACAGCACACTTGTGTAAGTGGATAACACGATGGGCTGCTAACTGTAAGGCCAACAGTTCTAACCACCGGATGCTTCTCTGGAGAAAGAGGAGGCTTTCTATTTCCACAAAGCTCTTCAATCTAAGAAACCCACAGAGACAACTCTAGAGTGATCCATAGGGACAATAACCTCAGAATTGAATCGATAGCAGGGATTTTTTTTAGTAGGGTCCTCACACTGAGGAGCACAGTTGGTAGAGTGTGTTCCTTTTCAAACCACCAGGACCAAGGTGAGGCTTTCCAGTAAACACAAACTGTAGGAATCAGTTCTGCTCTGTCCACTTGATCACTATATATCGGAATAGATTTAATAGTAGTGGATGAATATAAAACTCATACAGAAACCCTATTAGTTCAGGAGTTTAACATCTGGATGCTAACTGCAAGTTTGCTGTTAGAAATACACCAGACAACTCCCCAGTACGAAGCTGGCTTCTCCCATAAAGATCCGCAGCCTTTGAAATCCCGGTGGGGTTTCCTACTCTGTCCTGCAGAGTCACTCTGAATCAGAATTCTCAACGAACGAGAAGATGGCTATAAATTAGAATCAGCAGGGTTACTGGGTAATATGGACTGCAGGACACAGGGTACTAGAAATTTCAGAAGCCTTGGGATATATTTGGAGACACTGATTCAGGCCAATGTGACATGAATCTGGCTACCAGTAAACCAGTGTGAACCACTGTTAGAAGCTCTAGTGTTTTCATTGGAATCGGTTGTCTGAATTACACCCATCTAGAGCTTTTCTTTTTTTTTTCCCTTGTAGCTTTTGATTCTGTGTCTTCTCTTCTGCAGGGTAGTTTTTCAGGTTATTCACAGCTCTTTCTAGACTTTGACAAATTCTTAATCTGCAGGTTTCGTCTAGTGCTGGCTGCAGTTTTGTCTATGGGAGGGAGTTAGGTACAGAATCAAAGGGCCTATTCAGATGGTCTATGTGTCCTACTATAGAAGTCAGACAAAACAATCTGGTTACTGTAGTATCCATCCCCCTGGGAGTGAGTTTTGGTTGCATCAGAAGAAAGATAGGGATAAAAGTGATGCAAACACAAGCAAGTATCTTTAATATATTGATGCCTTTAGACTCCAACCTGCACACTCATCCTTTCTGAGGAATTTACATGCAGTCTCCCCTGACTCCAAAACAGTTCTGAGGAATCGGTGATTGTGACTGAGTAGGAGGGCTCACTGCCTAGGTATCACACTTCCTAGGTCTGCATGAGGGCTATTGCACCTCAAGTGGTGTCTTAGTGTGCCTCAATCAGTGTTTCCACACAAATCCCTAGGCTTCTGAAGTTCCTAGTAGCCTGTGTCCTGCAGTCCCTTTTACCCAATAACCCTGTTGTTTATACTTTATAACCACCTTTCCATTTGTGGAGATTAAAAAAATTATTTGTTATTAAATAATGTGGTTTATGTAAATTGAAAAAATAAGTCATTAGAAACTTATTTGGCTAAAAAAAATAATGCCAGTTTCCCAGGAAATGTCTGCATAGACTGAGTGGAAAATAATAGAGCAGGCTCAAAGTTGGCAGCCAAGCACTTGCTTCATTGAATGTGTGTCACTATCCACAGTGTTGGAAGTAAATTGGCGTCATGAAACAGGTTCCTGAAAGGTTTCCAAATCACTATTCCAAGGATTTAAACCACATTTTCCCCCATTCCATTTAGCCTTCCAGATCATTCAAGCTTTTAAAAAACAGATCAATTTCACATTCAGTTCATCAGCCCACAAATGAATTGGCTCATATCCGTTCAAAGTCCCAGAAAACACAATCTCTGAGTTGTGCTTATTAAAGTTATGATGAACTGCATTATGACCATCTGCTTTTCTTTCTTTTTTTAGAAAGTTTACCATAAGTACCATGCACTCATGCTATACCACACACCTCTGATGCCATTGTAGCTGTAAGTTTATATCCAATGTATTCAAGCCCCAAAGACTAATGACGGTGAGGTGTGTAAAGCCAGGGGGTGGGAGTCCCCCATCCAGAGATTTTTACCTTTTTTGAATCATTAACAAACACACACAACACTGGTTTCTCTTGTTGGTTTTTTACAATTTTTAAAATAATGCTCAGTTATGATTTTGTTGGGGTTTTTACATTTTGTGTTTGTTTCTGTTTATTTTTTACCTCCTGTGTATTAGTAGGGAATTTATAGGGAAATATTTACTTTATGGAATAAATTTTAAGAACTAAAATATATTTTATTTTAAATAAAATAACGGATCTTTGATCTTACATCTAAATCACTGAATATATTTTTGCATAGCCGACATAAAGGGTGAAAATAAATTCTATCAAGAGTTTTACTTTTTTACTTCAAAGCCTTCTTAAGAGAGTCTCTTAACTACCTGTCGAAAAACATAAGAAAAGAAAAGCTAGACTCATGAGGCATTTGACTTCGGTCAGGATTGTCTCATGACAGAATCGTCTGGATGGGGCCGGTCATAACTCAGGGACTGAGTACCTATCTTCCAAACAGTTACTGTGGGGTAGATTTCCAGTCATGGAACTACCAGTTGAGTAGAGCCAAACTGAACCTTGTGAGATAGGGGCTGCAAGACTGTGTGAGGGTTCAAAAGGAGACCACCAGGTCTGTCTTCTGAGGCACCACCATATAGGTTCAGATGATCATTTCAGTTACAAACTGAGCACTTAACTGCTTGTGCCACCCAGAAGGCATGGAGGAAAATAGCTTTTCACTGTTTAGTATCTTTCCCAAAAGGAAACAGGTGCTTACTTGTGTCCTGCCTTTCCTCATATTAGTTGTGTTAGTCTGAGTACATTAGAGAAATAAATCCACAGAAACTGAAATGTATAAAAGAGAGCTATAGAAAAAAGGTAATTTCACATGGAGAAAAAAATCCCAAATCAGTGCAGCCCAAGTCTACAAATCCAACATTAGCCATATGTCCCACACCAATCCACAATGTCCTCCTCCATCTTAACAAACACATGCAGTGATGGTGGCTGCAGGTGGAAAGACCTGACCATCTGGGTTTCTGAGGTTGTTAACTATTTACTGGAATTAGAATCCACATTTTCGCCCCTGGAGCGGCTGGTGTTTGTAACCACTCAGCCACGAGGGCTCCATATCCTTGTGCAGGACTACTCGTGATTTATTATCTATCCCAATGCTGCTCCAAGGGTGGTACATGGGCCGGTGATAAACTGTGACATGTTTATTATCTGTCCATTTGTAGCTAGGTACAGAAAGGAAGGCCAGAGTGCAGGTCACTAGTATTTCCAATGCCAGCAACGTCATGCAAAGAGCAAAGCGCGCAGCAGGGTTTCCAGACTAAGGACACACTGAGGATGAAGGAATACAACACTGAAAACCTTATGCTAATCATGGAAACACTGTCAGGTAGTGGAGGACTAGTAAACCAAGGCACAACCTTGTCAGAGAGAGGGCCAGATGACGAACACTTCTGGTCAGATTAAAGGGGAGGGCCAGTGACAAAGAGACAGGACGTTTGCAGGATGGATGGCCACGGGGGCTGCAATGATGGCTTCAAACATCAGAAAGATATGGGGGTGGCCCAGGACTTGGAAACCTTTCCTCGTCCTGTACATTGGGGTTGCTTTGAAGCAGACCAACTGGATAGCACCTACCAACAAGACCAACCGAGGAAGAGGAAGCTTCTATGATCTCAGAAACTGACATCACTAGGACGTTTCAGGAGACTTATATAAAGGTAACCAATGGCCTGGCCCTTCATCACAGAAAACTGGGGAAGCACCATTGTCCTGGTTTACCAGACGTTCCCCAGATTAATTACTGTCCAGCTGCCCATAGGAAGTAGAAATACCTATAGACATGACGGAAGGGAGGTTCACTCTGCTATGGGAATGTGTTAATCTGTGCACTTTAGATGTTGAAATCCACAGACACACGTGTATAAAAGAGAGTTGTAATTAAATATTAAATGCACATCAAGAAAACTTCCCTACAAGATATTTTTAATCTCATAAGACCACCATTATCCCATTGCCCCCTCCCCCAGAATCCACACAGTCTTCAACCATCTACAAAAGATATGGAATGAGGCTGACTGCTAGTAAAAGACAAGTCAGAGAAAGGAAAATAATGTCATATATGGTGGGCCTCTGCATATAGCTGTGGAGCACCCAAAGCTGTTTCACGTAGATAATGTGGCTTCTGCTCAGATATGTCTGGGTGTACGTGAGGCTTGGAAGCAGTAGCATTTAACTGGCTAAGGCATCATCTCACTCTACTGAATTTCAAAATCAAGATACTTGAGAACTTGCAAAGCTAAAGTGACCAATGCATTAATCATTCCGCTCTTCAATTAACACCACCTGTGCATCTTGGACATTTGGCATGAGAAGCTAACAATATCAGTGAGCATAACCTGTTGTGAAAAACAGGAAGATACAAAAAGCTCCATAGTTTAATGTAATTATTGTATACGGGACCATGCAGGATGCAAAATTTCCCATAAACAACTGATGATGGGAAATGATAATGCTCTTTGAAAAAAAAAAACCCATGTTCAGGCACTCTAGAAATGAAAAACGTAAATCTGGGTGAGGCAACACAGAAGGCAGTCTGTGAAATATGGCATTTTATGATTTCCTTCACATTCAAGTAGTTGAAAATCTAAGGCATGAGCTGAGAATAGTAAAACTGATTAAGGGTACATTAATCAATGCAGGGGAAACGCCAGAATAATTGCCACTTGCTTAATATTCTTGAATCTGCTGGAGTTACATTTGGAGGTGAGATATGTGAAACTGTTTGAATTACAATAGTTCGGAAGTAAAAGCAATTTTACATTGCGATAAACTCAAGTGTTTTCATTGGACTCGGTTGTCTGAATTACACCCATCTAGAGCTTTTCTTTTTTTTTCACTTGTAGCTTTTGATTCTGTGTCTTCTCTTCTGCAGGCTAGGTTTTCAGGGTATTGACTGCTCTTTCTAGACTTTTGACAAACTCTTAGTCTGCAGGTTTAAGGTCTTGTGCTGGCTGCAGTTTTGTCTATGGGAAGGAGAGGGACACAGAATCAAAGGGTCTATTCAGATGGTCTATGTGTCCCAACATAGAAGTCAGACAGAACAGTCTGGTTACTGTAGTTGCCATCCCCCCTGGGACTGAGTTTTGGCTGCATGAGAAGAATGATAGGGATAAAAGTGATGCAAACCCAAGCAAGTATCTTTAATATATTGATGCCTTCAGACTCCAGCCTGGACACTGATCCTTTCTGGGGACTTTATATACAGTCTCCCCTGACTCCAAAACAGTTCTGAGTAGTAGGTGATTGTGACTGAGTAGGAGTGCTCACTGCCTAGATATCACACTTCATAGGTCTGCATGAGGGCAATTCCACGTCAAGCGGTGTCTTAGTGTGCCTCAATCAGTGTATCCACACAAATCCCTAGGCTTCTGAAGTTCCTAGTAGCCTGTGTCCTGCAGTCCCTTTTACCCAATAACCCTGTTGTTTATACTTTATAACCACCTTTTCAATTTGTGGACATTAAAAAAATATTTGTTATTAAATAATGTGGTTTATGTAAATTGAAAAAATAAGTCATTAGAAACTTATTTGGCTAGAAAAAAATAAGGACAGTTTGCAAGGAAATGTCTGGATAGGCTGAGTAGGCAATAATAAAGCCGGCTCAAAGTTGGCAGCCAAGCACTTGCTTCATTGAATGTGTGTCACTATCCTCAGTGTTGGAAGTAAATTTGCATCATGAAACAGGTTCCTGAAAGGTCCCCAAATCACTATTCCAAGGATTTAAACCATACTTTTTCCCATTCCATTTAGCCTCCTAGATCATTCAAGCTTTTAAAAAACAGGTCAATTTCACATTCAGTTCATCAGCCCACAACTCAATTGGCTCATATCAGTTCAAAGACCCAGAAAACACAATCTCTGAGTTGTGCTGTATTATAGTTATGATGAACTGCATTATGACCATCTGCTTTTCTTTCTTTTTTTAGAAAGTTTACCATAAGTACCATGCACTCATGCTATACCACACACCTCTGATGCCTTTGTAGCTGTAAGTTTATATCCAATGTATTCAAGCCCCACAGACTGATGACGGTGAGATATGTAAAGCCAAAGGGTGGGAATCCCCGATCCAGAGATTCTTCACTTTTTTTTAATATTAACAAACACACACAACATTGGTTTCTCTTGTTAGTTTTTTACAATTTTTAGAAAGATGCTCAGTTACTGTTTTTTTGTGGCTTTTATATTTTGTGGTTTTTTAATATTTTTTACCTCTTTTGTATATGTAGGGAATTTATAGGGAAATATGTACTATATGGAATACATTTTAAGAACTAAAATTTATTTTATTTAAAATAAATAACGGATCTTTGATCTTACAGATAAATCACTGATTATATATTTGCAGAGCCGACTTAAAGGATGAAAGAAAATTCTATCAAGAGTGTTACTTTTGACTTCAAAGCTTTCTTAATAAATACTTTTTCCTACCTTTGGGGAAAAAAAGCAAAGAAAAAGCTAGAATCATGAGGTATTTGACTTCGGTCAGGACTGCCTCATGACAGAATCGTCAGGATGGGGCTGGTCATAACTCAGGACTGAGTACCTTTCATCCAAACAGTTACTGTGGGATAGATTGCATGTCATGGAACTACCAGGTGTGCAGAGCCAAATTAAACCGTGTGAGATAGGGGCTGCAAGGCTGTGTGAGGGTTCAAAAGCAGACCACCAGGTCTATCTTCTGAGACACCACCATATGGGTTCAGATGATCGTTTTAGTTACGAATTGAGAAATTAACATTTTGTGCCGCCCAGAGATGGCATAGAGGAAAATAGCTTTTCTCTATGTAGTATCTTTCCCAAACGGAAAGGGTGCTTACTTGTGTCCTGCCTTTTCTTATATTAGTTGTGTTAGTCTGAGTACATTAGAGAAATAAATCCACAGAAACTGAAAAGTATAAAAGAGAGCTTTTGATAAAGGGTAAATGCACATGGAGAAAAAAATCCCAAACCAGTGCAGCCCAAGTCTACAAATCCAACATTAGCCCATATGTCCCACACCAATCCACAGTGTCCTCCTCCATCTTAACAAACACATGTAGTGATGGTGGCTGCAGGTGGAAAGAACTTCCCATCTGGGTTTCTGAGGTTGTTAACTATTTACTGGAATTG
Organism: Tenrec ecaudatus; assembly: GCF_050624435.1. Lineage (NCBI taxonomy): Eukaryota > Metazoa > Chordata > Mammalia > Afrosoricida > Tenrecidae > Tenrec > Tenrec ecaudatus. Next base: position 279,102 of record NW_027459392.1, on the reverse strand, counting down.
AAAGCCACTGTTTTTCCCCTGGAGCGGCTGGTGTTTGAAGCCACTCAGGCACGAGGGCTCCATCTCCTTGTGCAGGACTACTTGTGATTTATTATTTATCCCAATGCTGCTCCAAGAGTGGTACATGAGCCTGTGATAAACTGTGACATGTTTATTATCTGTCCATTTGTAGCTAGGTACAGAAAGGAAGGCCAGAGTCCAGGTCATTAGTATTTCCAATGCCAGCAACCAGATGCAAAGAACAAAGCGTGCAACCGGGTTTCCATTCTAAGGACACACTGAGGATTAAGGAATTCACCACTGAAAACCTAATCCTCATCATGGAAACACTGTCAAGTAGTGGAGGACTAGTAAACTAAGGCAGTACCTTGTGAGAGAGAGGGCCAGATGATGAACCCTTCTGGTCAGATTAAAGGGGAGGCCAGTGACAAAGAGCAGGACGTTTTCAGGATCGATGGCCACGGGGTTTACAACGATATGTTCAAACAAGAGAACGATATGAGGGTGGCCCAGGAATGGGAAATGTTTCCTTGTCCTGTACATGGGTGTTGCTATGAAGCAGATCAACTGCATTGCACCTACCAGCAAGACCAATCAAGGAAGTGTAAGCCTCTATGATCCCAGAAACTGACATCACTAGGGCTTTTCACGAGACTTATATAAAGGTAACCAATGGCCTGGCCCTTCATCACAGAAAGCTGGGGAAGCACCATTGTCCTGGTTTACCAGATGGTCCCCAGTTGAATTAATGTCCAGCTGGTCATAGGAACTAGAAATACCTATAGACATGACGGAAGGGAGGTTCACTCCGCTATGGGAATGTGTTAATCTGTGCACTTTAGATGTTGAAATCCACAGACACACGTGTATAAAAGAGAGTTGTAATTAAATATTAAATGCACATCAAGATAAATTCCCTACAAGATATTTTTAATCTCATAAGCCCAACAATACCCTATAGGCCCCCAGAATCCACGCAGTCTTCAACCATCTACAAAAGAGATGGAATGATGCTGACTGCTTGTAAAAGCCAAGTCAGAGAAAGGAAAATAATGTCATATATGGTGGGCCTCTGCATATAGCTGTGGAGCACCCAAAGCTGTTTCACGTAGATAATGTGGCTTCTGCTCAGATATGTCTGGGTGTACGTGAGGCTTGGAAGCAGTAGCATTTAACTGGCTAAGGCATCATCTCACTATACTGAATTTCAAAATCAAGATACTCGAGAACTTGCGAAGCTAAAGTGACCAATGCATGAATCGATCCGCCCTTCAATTACAACCACCTGTGCATCTTGGATATTTGGCATGATAAGCTAACAATATCAGTGAGCATAACCTTTTGTGAAAAACAGTAAGATACATAGAGCTCCATTGTTTAATGTAATTATTGTATATGGGAACTTGAAGATGTAAAATTTCCCATAAACAACTGATGATGGAAAATGATAATGATCTTTTACCAAAGAGAAACCCAGGTTGGAGCACTCTAGAAATGGAAAACATACATCTGGGTGAGGCAACACAGAAGGTATCCTGTGTAAGGCGGCTTTTTATGATTTCCTTCACAGTAAAGAAGTTGAAAACCTGAGGGATAGGCTGAGAATAGTGAAACTGATTGAGGCTACATTAATCGATGCAGAGGAAATACCCGAATAATTGCCTCTTCCTTAATAATCTTGAATCTGCCAGAGTTACCTTTGGAGGTGAGATATGTGAAACTGTTTGAACTACAATAGTACAGAAGTAAAAGCAATTTTACAATGTGAGAAGCTCTAGTGGTTTCATTGGTCCCAGATGTATTAATTACACTCACATGGAACTTTTCTTTCTTTTTTTCATTTGTAGGTTTTGATTCTATGTCTTTTTTCTACGGGCTAGTTTTTCTTGGTATTGACAGCTCTTTCTAGACTTGTGACAAACCCTTAGTCTGCAGGTTTGGGGACTGGTGATGGCTGCAGTTTTGTCTATGGGAGGGAGAGGGGCACAGAATCAAAGGGTCTATTCAGATGGTCTAGGTGTCCTAACGTAGATGTCAGACAGCACAGATGGTTCACTGTAGTTGCCATCCTCCCTTGGACTGAGATTTGGTTGCAGGACACGAATGTTAGGGATAAAAGTGATGCAAACACGAGAAAGTATCTTTAATATATTGATGCCTTCAGACCCCAGCCTGGACACTGATCCTTTCTCGGGTCTTTACATACAGTCTCTTCTGACTCCAAAACAGTTTTGAATAGTCGATGTTTGTGACTGAGTAGGAGGGCTCACTGCCTAGATATCAAACTTCCTAGTTCTGCATGAGCACACTTCCAACTCAAGCGGTGTCTTAGTGTGTCTCAGTTCCGTGTTTAAAAAATGGGATTGATAATTCTCCCAATATCATCCACTTTGTAGTTAGTCAATTAAATAACTAATCACGCCTATACGTTATTTCAAGATAAGGGGCTTGGCAACTAGGCAAAAGGCTGGCTATTTGAATCCATGCTGAGGTCCTTCAGAAGAAAGGCCTGGTGTAATAATTCCAAATTCTCAGCCCTGGGAAACCAATGGAGCAGAGCTCTATGACAGACAGGGGGTCGCCAAGAGTGAGAGCATCTAGATTGCCACTTTCCCCCCCTATTTTAACACAATTCAGGAGGCCTGGTGATGGAATGGGTGTAAAATGGGGCTGCTAACAAAATGATCAAAAATATATAACAATTGGCCTCTAACTCAGGAGAAAGAAGAGGGCTGCTACTCCCAGAAAAGTGTTCCAGCCACCAAAACATACATAGGGGCAGTTCTACCCTGTCCCAAGGTGGCACTACAAGTCACCCTCAACTCGATGGCAGAGAGTGTTTGAGAGATGCACTTCCATCTGTGTTAGGCAGCAAGACTACATGCAACCTGGATCCACTCTGCTCAGATGTTTGGGTCAACATTCAGGCAACTGCTAGGCTTAAACCAACACCATTGTCTTCCTGGAGACGTGACCAGAGGCCAGGTAGCTAACTCTCACCTTACCTATAGTTCTTTGCTCACTCCCACAGCATGATTTACTCTTCCCATGTGGATTGAACCCAAGAGAAAGGAAAGTAACTCAAGCGTTCTATTTTCAGCAGTTAATTCTGTGACACTAAGCAGGCTCTATATTACATAGAGGGTCTCCACCAACCAGGTTGCTGCTGCTGCTGCTACCTAGGAAAGAATTTTATGAGCATTGCCTTGATGGCCAGTAGTGCTTGCTCCTGAGGGGACAGACTCTAGTCACCCTTCCATTAACCCCCTTAGGTAATATTTTTATTCAACAAGTCCTCACCTGGGAGATGGTTGAGGATATCTACACTCATTGAATTACAGCCTTAGCACCCCACAGGAGCAGTTCTACTCTCTCCAAGGGGTCACTAGTAGTCACTATGGACCCGAAGGTAGTGAATTTGGTTTGGTTTTGCGTCCTCACACAACACGCATGTGTAAGTGTATAACACGTCGGGCTGCTAACTGTAAGGTCAACAGTTCGAACCACCAGATGCTTCTCTGGAGAAAGAGGAGGCTTTCTATTTCCACAAAGATCTGCAATCTCAGAACCCCACAGAGATAGCACTATTGTGATCCATAGGGACACTAACCTCAGAACTGAATCGATAGCATTGATTTTTTTGTTGTTGGGACCTCACACTGAGGAACACAGGGTGTGTTGTGTTTCGTGCCTGCTAACTGCATGGTCATTGGTTTGAATGCACCAGGACCAAGGAGAGGATTTCCACTAAACAAAAACTGTAGGGATCAGTTCTGCTCTGTCCACTTGATCACTATATATCCGAATAGATTTAATAGCAGTGGATGATTATAAAACTCATACAGAAACCCTATTCGTGCAGGAGTTTAACATCTGGATGCTAACTGCAAGTTTGGTGTTAGAAAAGCACCAGAAAACACCACAGGACAAAGATGAAGCTGGCTGCTCCCATAAAGATCCATAGCCTTGGAAATCCCGGTGGAGTTTCCTACTGTGTCCTGCACAGTCACTAAAATCAGAAGTCTCAACGAATGAGAAGGTGGCTATAAAGTAGAATCAGGAGGGTTATTTGGTAATAGGGACTGCAGGACACAGGGTACTAGGTGTTCCATCCCACGGGATGTTCACCGTGGATTCTGGAGGAGAGGATGGGAATTGGGGGGGTATAAGAGGCACGGAGAATGAGGACAAGACAATATCCTGATCAAGTCCTGTTTTAATGAACAAAGAGTCACAGCTTATAAGGGCCAGCCAAGGGGGTAGCCTCAGCCGCACATGCAGATTAGGCTACCTTGGCAACAGACCAATCAGGGAGTTCAGGGCTGCGTGCCCTGCCCATGAGTCAGTAAGGGTTTACAGTCTTCAATTAGGTACGCAGAGCTGTGGCATGTACATGCAAATCAAGCATAGGGGAGCACGATCTTTTGCCCAATCAAGGCGATGCAGGACACGGGTGCTTATCTAAAGAGCATCACCCCTTGTTTGCTCAAACTTTACAGCTGCAGTCCTCTGTCACGTAGGCTGGGGTAGAAGAATGTCCAGAGCTCCGGCTAATAAATTCCAAGTAATGGCCGGGCCTCATGGCTCCGGACAGGTCCCCCTTTTATATAGTATTCAAAGCCAAGGGAGATCCCTTTGGGAACTGCCTCTGTCTTAGGTTGTCAGGCATCAAGGGTCATCCTTACCCATCATTGATCAATGGAATGCCTTCATAAAATAAGATCAAACCAATGTCTGTCTTAGGTTGGTATGTCTTGTGCCAATTTTACCCGTCATTGACCGCCAGTTCAGCTCACAAGGGCAGGGTGTCTTATCATAACTACTCATATGAGCAACCCTGTTCAGACATCTCAAGGCGGTGGTAATGGACCTGTATGGGCTTTTCCTGGATGGCCTCAATCTGCTGTTTGATGAAAGCCATGAGCTTATTGAAAACCACCGGTACCAGTGAGCACATTAGTAACAGACTGAGTATAGGGCCTAAAAGTGGTAAGAAATAGGGTAAAAATCCATTCAGCCCAGTCCAGAGTGGGTCAGCAGCCAGCTCCCTTCTTCAATTCTCAAGGTCATCTTGCAGGTGTTTGATCTTGCCCCTGACGATCCCAGACTTGTTTGTGTAGAAGCAGCATTTTTCCTGTAGGGTCAAACAGACACCTCTCTGCCCTGCGGTGAGCAAATCTAAGCCTCTTTTATTCTGCAGCACTACTTCTGCTAAAGAATCTACCTGATCTTGTAAATCTTGTATGGTGCCTGACAAGGCTTGCACATCTGAAATCAATTGTCCGGACAGTTTGGTATATTGAGTAATAGAGACACCTAGGCCGGCAGTTCCGGAGGCAACCGCGGCAGAAATTCCTAATCCTGCAAGTAAAGGAATAAATAGCACTGCTCTTTTAACTTTTCTCAATATGTGATCAATAGTAGGGATAGGGACAGGTTCATCTCCAGGGAGGTTAATAAACATAACCCTGTCCAATTCACAGGCAATTAGGTGTAAGCCATGTTGTTACCACAGACAAAACTAAACTATTGAGAGCAAACAGGGGCTTTGAAATACTAATTACTGCACTGCAATTAGTAAATGTAGCTAAACCTACATCAATCTCATCAGTATTATTGTAAGTGGGGGAAAAGAAACAGGAAGAATTGGAAAATTGTAAAGGTTGTACCTGTAGGGGAGGAGTCATTATGCAAGAACTATTATTTGTATAGTTCATGGAATGTGTAGGTTTGGCAAGGGGGGCAGGGAATCCTTGCCTCATACAAAGCCAACATTCTTTAGCAAAGCTTGAATTAGAAGCGTTAAGCAAATTATATGTGGCTTCAAGGATATCAAAAGTCTGAGCATCAAGTTCTAGTTCACCTCTAGCCTTAGGCAATGCTAGGGGATAATATTGAAGTTGAGGATATAATGCTTTATGTAGCTCCTCAATTTTCTTCTGTACAACAATCTCTCTGACCTTATCCTGTGGACCTCCTCCGTCTGATATGTGAACAGGAGGGTTGATCTCCCAACACACAGGCTGTCCCACTGTACCTGCGCAGGAGGCTACTCCCAAGTTGTTAGATACTCCTGTGGTTTGAGGTATAACACTCCAATCACCCCCAATGGACCCGGGGCGTGTCCTCTCTAAAGTGGCAGTACAGTAAGTATTACTCCCGTGTGTGCATGGCTGATAAGAGGTATAACAGGTGCTATGCACAGCTTGGTAAAATGTTGTGCATGGGCAAGGTCCAGGATGCCCATTCTCGGAAGGGATTATGTTCGTTTTTTTTAACACACTGCCACATATTAGAAGTCCAGTCTTGATATGCTGTAGGAGAGGCGCAGTCCACTATAGACCTGACTTTCTTTGGGGGTGCTGACACATATCCTGTTTTGCAATCACAGGGTTTGCCATACCGATTTTGTAGTATGGCATGAGTCTTGCTTGGGTCATCGAGGCCAGCGTGGATTCCAGTCATGTAGATGCGCAGGGTAACAATCCACAGGACTATTGTGCCAGGACTCATTTCTGAAATGATAAGAAAGGGTACTCTCAGGGAATGACCTCTTCCCTGGATTGATTGTTATTATCGACTTGTTTCACCAGTCGCTCCGGCAGCCATCTGGCTGCATCATGTTCTTGAGAGAAGACACAAACCGAGCCTCTCCCCCAGATCAACACTGGGTCTGGGCCATGCCATGGATTGTCTAATGGATCCCTCCATTTTACCATGGCGAATTGTTTTTGAGATTCTGAGTGCCAGAAGCGATCAGTGGCGGATTTTCCGTGATCATCCAATGCTAAAAAATTTTTTATAAAGAGAGCATGATTAAGGATATTTCTGGGGGTACCCTTAGTGGGTTACCCTTCAACCCTTTTTATTTTATCAATGGTAGTCTTTAAAGATAAATGGGCTCTTTCGACCATTCCCTGTCCTTGAGGATTATAAGGGATCCCTGTGACATATTTTATTTGTCATTTATCACAGAAATTCCGAAAAGCCTTTGCTGTGTAGCCAGGACCGTTATCTGTTTTTATTTGTTTAGGAATACCTAAGATGGAAAAACAGTGCAACAGATGAGCTATAACATGTTTGGTGCCTCTCCCGTTTGGGGGTTAGCAAGTATGAACCGGCTATAAGTATCTATGCATACATGAATATATTTTAAATTACCAAATTCTGCATAATGGGTAACATCCATTTGCCAAATTATGTTAGGAACAAGCCCTTTGGGGTTGACTCCCAGGTGGGGAACTGGCAAGTATTTCACACAGTTAGCACATTGCTTAACTACCTGCCTAGCTTGTTCCCTAGTTATTTTAAACATCAGTCTTAGGGACTGAGCATTCAAATGGTGCAGACATGAGCGGCCTGTGCTAAGGTTAGGCCTTATTTGGTAATTGTGGCCACTATTTTTGTGGCGGCATCTGCTATTTCATTACCCTGAGGGGCCCTAGTAGGCCTGAATGAGCTCTAATATGCCCTAGGAAAAAAGGGGCAGTTCTCCTACGAATAAGTTGCTGACAATGTAAAAATAACCGAGCCGTTTCTGAAATATGTTTCATCTGTGCAACAGTTTCTAGGAGGGGAACTGAATGAGCCAAGTAAGCACTGTCAGTATAAATATTGAGTGCCCAAATAGGAAAAGCTGAAAAAACTGCAATAAGGGCTTGTAATTCCACCAATTGAGCTGATGTATGAGTAGTCTTAAATTTAATTATTTTGTCAGAAAAGGCATAGGCAGCAACTCCTGTAGATGGCCCATCCGTAAACACTAACAACGCATCATTTAAAGGTTCCTTACTAATAATACGAGGAAAGACAAACGCATGCAATTTGCAAAATTGAGTAAGTTTATCCGGTGGATAATGATTATCTAATTCACCAGACCAAGAAGCACAAGCTATAGGCCATGTATCAGTGTTTTGGAAAAGCCAATGCATTTGTGAGCGAGAATAGGGTTGTATAATTTTCAAAGGTTCTTTTCCAAAATATTTTCGACTATCTTCTCTGCCCAAAGTGAACAAATCAGCAATAGCATCATAATATGGGAGTAAAACCTTTTTAGGTGAAGAGGGCAAGTGAATACACATAATGGGATTATTTTGCCAAAACAAACCAGTAGGTGTAATTGCTGTGTTAAAGACTATAAATGTCAAGGGATGAGAATAATCTATACTAGTAACGAATTGAGCAGCAATAGCATCTTCTACCCGTTTAAGTGCAATGAGCGCCTCCTCAGAAATTGTTCTGGGAGACTTAGGATGGGTGTCACCTTTCAATATGTCAAACAGAGGTTTTAACTCGCCTGTGGTTAACTTTAGATATGGTCGGAGCCAATTAATATCTCCTAAAAGTTTTGGAAAATCATTGAGTGTTTTTAACTTATCTTTACGGATGACAGCCTTTTGATTGGTGATTTTTGGTCCATTTATTTGAAACCCCAAATAAGTATACGGGTCTTGTAATTGTACCTTTTCTGGAGCTATTTGCAGCCCAGCTGCTGCCAATTCCTGCTTGAGCCGGGCAAAGCATTGCAACACCTGCTCTCCTAGCTGTCCTGCTATTAAAATATCATCCATATAATGTACAATATGCATGTCCTTCCAAAAGTTTCTGACTGGTTGTGTAGCTGCAGTTACATATTTCTGACACAAGGCGGGGCTGTTCGCCATTCCTTGAGGCAAAAATTTCCACAGGTACCTTTTCATTGGTTCTTTAAAATTCGTAGATGGCACACTAGAAGCAAATCTTTTTTGATCCGCAGGATGTAAGGGGATTGTAAAGAAGCAAAATTTAAGGTCTATAACAATTTTAAAATATCCTTGAGGAATTGCTACTGGGGAAGGTAACCCTGGCTGTAGGGCACCCATGAGTACCATGGTGGCATTTACAGCTCTCAGATCCTGTAAGAGTCTCCATTTACCAGACTTCTTTTTAATGACAAATATAGGGGTGTTCCAAGGAGAAGTACTCTCTGTGATATGCCCTGCTTTTAATTGTTCCTGCACTAACTGCTGGGCAGCAACAAGTTTTTCGGTTGCTAAAGGCCATTGATCAACTCATACAGGTTCATCTGACTTCCAAGTGATGGGATCAGCACACCCTTGGGGTGCAGGCATGTCAATGGCCAAGATCAAAAATTTCCAAAGCCCTTCTTATCCAATTGTCCCAAGGCTGGGATTGGTTGCCAGATGCCATCTTCTCCTTTCCCTAGTCCTTTTCCAGGAATATAATCCTGAGCTAGCATCTGTGCAGTGACTATGTCATTGGGGCTGCACATCATGATCTTCATTTGGGAGAGCAAGTCCCTGCCCCAGAGGTTAACAGGCAATTGAGGTATAATAAATGGCTTAATGAGGCCTGAATTATTTTCTTCGTCCTTCCAGGTGATATACTTAGAACTTTGACGAGGGTTACTACTTTGCCAATTCCTCTCAAATTAGTTAGCATCTCCGAAGTGGGCCATGTAGAAGGCCAATCTTCTTGTTTGATAATAGTTACATCAGCTCCGGTATCTATCAGTCCTGTAGATGGCTTGCCATCCAACCATAAGGTCAGCGAAAGCTTCCGATTAGTAATTGGTTGTACCCAATATACATTAGAGGAACCAAAGCCTCTTGTCCCTCTTTTAGAACATTGGCTCTTATTATCAGTCTTAACAAATTGTAGTAGAATCAACTGTGCTATTCTTTCTCCTTGAGGTATAGCAATGATAGTATTAACAGCTTTGGCCATAATTTTAATTTCTCCAGCATAATCATTATCGATTACCCCTGGGTAGATTTGTAAGCTTTTCGCAATGACACTACTTCTCCCTAAGATCAATCCAAAGGTTTCAGGGGGGGGGGCATGCACCCCAGTGCTTAAGGCTTGTGCTCCCATGTCAGGGGTTAGTACTGTGTGGGAGGTGGAACAGTGGTCCAGTCCCGTGCTCCCTGGGGTTGCTTTAATAAGTTCTGAAATTGATTGTTGCTGTTTGCTGGAACAAAGCTGACCGCCCCATAAGCTTGTTTTGGGGCCTGGGGCGGGCCCCTCATCCCGTTTCCCTGCTGGGGTGGCAGAGGATTCCCTTGACTATCAGTTTTAGACTTACATTCATTGGCCCAATGCTTTCCTTTTCTGCACCTTGGATAAGGGCCTGGAGCCATCGTCTCAGCGCTCCTATGTGGGTCCCCTCGACAATCCTTAACAAAATGTCCAATTTTGTCACATTTAAAGCAACCCTTTTTATTTTTATCTTGGTCATTAAGAAAATCCCTTACTGTTTGCCCACTAAAGGCTGCTGCCATGGCCAGGCCTGTTGATAGGAAGGCCCGATGTCTGAACAAAGGGGGATATATCCCTTCAAGTCTGTCCTTTTCCTGTAGGGTCTAATTGCTGCCTGCCTGGCCGGATTGGCGTTCTCATATGCCAGTTGTTTTACATAATCTATACCAGCCTCAGCATTACCGAAGAGCCTTTCCGCTGTTGTCATGAGTCTATGAGCAAAGTCTGCGAACGGCTCGTCTGACCCCTGCTTAACTCCGGTGAGTGAAGCTCCGGGATCCCCTTTAACGGGAATTTTTTTCCAAGCCTTTGTAGCGGCTTCTTGGATTTGTGCAAACAACTCAGGGTCCTACTGCTTTTGGGTTTCAATCGCGGCATAATCACCCTCACCTATGAACATGTCAAGATCCCAATCCTTTCCCACTTGAGAGTTCCTTTTTGCCGGCAGGACTTAAAAAACTAAGATTTCCAGAGCAAATGGTCTCCTCCAGTGAGAACAGCCCTTGCCAACACATTCCAATCTCCTGGGGTGAGCCATTGTTCAGCCAAGAAATCCAAAAGGGCTGTGCGATAATGGGAAGTGGCCCCATATTGAGAAACAGCCTTCTTTAATTCCTTGATAAGGGTAAAATAGAGACCAATATATCTTCTGATAGGTTCCCCTGCTCATCTTTGCTTTCAGTGACTGGGAAAGCATGCAGAGGGGAGAGACCCTACCCCCCTCCTTCCGCATACCTCTCCTCTTTAAGGGAGTGCTGCCTGTGCTGCTGGGGTGGGCGGGCAAATATCCCTTGCTTTTCTGGGTGGGCGGGCAAATTTGCCTTGCTTTTCTGGGTCCGATGTGCCTGTATTCCCTGTTCTCAACGTTTTCAGTCTGTTAATCAAGGACTGATACAGCTCTTCTAGTCTTATCTGTTGCTCGAGCTGACTAATTTTTTCTTTGAGTTCCTCGTTTGGGTCCACTACTGCCATCACTATAGGTGCCGAGGCCAAATTACAAGGAGGAGGGTGCCAGTCAGGATTATGCTACTTAGCTGCCTCCTCTTCAAAATCATCCCAATCTTTTTCCAAAGGGTCAGGACTGTACTCATCCTGATTATCTTGGAATTCTTTTAAGATTGGACTTTTTTGGCCTTTTGTGTCCTTCTGGGTCTTTAATTTTAATAGAAGAGTTTTTTGTCCCTTCATTATTGTTTTCATCTGTAATTATAGGAGGATCCTTGGCCTCCTTTTTATCACTATCTGGGGAAGTAAGGTCAATCTTCTTCCCTGGTGGAGACTCTCTGAGATATTTTAGAACTGATTTTTAATATTGTTTCTGTCTGGGCAATGGCCGCTGTTATTTGTGGACATTTTTCCTTCTTTTCTATTAAATCTTTAATTAAAGCCCAATAAGAAAAGGCTGTGGTGGGAATTTTTTTCCTGTCCAAAGACCTCATAATAATCCTCTAAAGCATTACCAACTCTTTGCCATCTTTTTATATCAATCGTCCCTTGCTGTGGAAACCAAGGACAAGTATCTTTTATAAAGTCAAAAAATCTAAATAAATCACAACTTTTAACCTTACTCCCCATGCCTTTAAAGCCTCTTTCAATTGTTTCACATAAATCTGATGCTGGCTTAGTTCTTGACCCATCTTTAGGCACTCTCACCTTCAGTCTCGCCCCAGCAGGTTCCCATGCCGCCTGAAGGAATTTTCTTCCACTTTAACTCGCCAGCTTATTCCTGGGCCTCAATTCCTCACATTATCCCTCATATCCAGCTCACACGATGGGTGCCAGTTGTCCCGTCCCACAGGACATTCACCGTGAATTCTGGAGGAGAGAGTGGAAATTGGGGGGGTTCAAGAGGCATGGAGAATGAGGACAAGGCAATACCTGATCAAGTCCTGTTTTAATGAACAAAGAGTCACAGCTTATAAGGGCCAGCCAAGGGGTGAAGCCTCAGCCGCACTTGCAGATTAGGCAACCTTGGCAACATTCCAATCAGGGAGTTCAGGGGAGAGTGCCCTGCCCATGATTCAGTAAGGCCTTACAGTTTTCAATTAGGTTCGCAGAGGAGTGGCATGTACATGCAAATCAAATATAGAGGAGGACGATCTTTTGCCCAATCAAGGGGATGCAGGACACGAGTGCTTATGTAAAGAGCATCACCCCTTGTTTGCTCAAGCTTTACAGCTGCAGTGCTGTCACGTAGGCTGGGGTAGAAGAATGCCCAGAGCCCAGGCTAAAAAATTCCAAGTAAAGGCAAGGCTTCATGGCTCCAAGCAGGTCCTAATAAATTCCAAGCAATGACCGGGACTCATAGCTATAGGCAAGTCCTAATAAATTCCAAGTAATGGCCGGGCATCATGGCTCCAGACAAGTAGGAATTTCAGAAGCCTAGGGATTTGGATGGAGACACTGATTCAGAACAATGTGACTTGAACCTGGCTACCACTAAACCAGCGTGAACCACTCTGAGAAGCTCTAGTGTTTTCATTGGTCTCGGTTGTCTGAATTCCACTCACCTGGAGCTTCTTTTTTTATTTTTTTTCACTTGTAGCTTTCATTCTGTGTCTTCTCTTCTGCAGGCTAGTTTTTCAGGGTATTGACAGCCCTTTCTAGACATTTGACAAACTCTTAATCTGCAGGTTTCGGATCTGGTGCTGGCTGCAGTTTTGTCGATGGGAGAGAGAGGGGCACAGAATCAAAGGGTCTATTCAGATGGTCTATGTGTCCTACTATAGAAGTCAGACAGAACAGTCTGGTTACTGTCGTTGCCATCCGCCAGGGACTGAGTTTAGGTTGCATGAGAAGAATGATAGGGATAAAAGTGATGTAAACAAAAGCAGATATCTTTAACACACTGATCCCTGCAGAGTCCAGCCTGAACATTGATCCTTTGTGGACTCTTTGCATACAGTCTCTCCTGACTCCAAAACATGGCTGAGTAGTCGGTGATTGTGACTGAGTAGGAGGGCTCACTGCCTAGATAACACACTTCCTAGTTCTGCATGAGCGCTCTTACAACTCAAGCGGTGATTTAGTGTGCCTCAGATTCCATGTTTGAAAAATGGGGTTGATAATTCTCCCCACATCATCCACATGTGGTTCGTCAAATAAATAACTAATGAAACCTATAGGTAATTTAAAGTTAAGGGGCTTGGCTACTAAGAAAAAGGCTGGCTTTTAGAATCCATTCAGAGGTCCCTCAGAAGAAAGGCCTGAGGTTACATCCAAACTCTCAGCCCTGGGAAACCAATGGAGCAGAGTTCTATGACAGACAGAGTATTGCCAAGAGTGGGAGCAGCCCTGGGAAACCAATGGAGCAACTTCTATGAGAGACAGAGTGTCGCCAAGAGTGGGAGCAACTAGATTGCCACATTTCCCCCTATTTTAACACAATTCAGGAGTCCTCGTGGAGGAATTGTTGTGAAATGGGGCTGTTAACCAAATGGTCAAAAATATGTAACCATTGGACCCTATCTCAGGAGAAAGAATAGGTCTGTTACGACCAGAAAAGTGTTACGGTCACAAGGGAAGTTCTAAAATGTCCCATGGTGGCACTATAAATCACCCTCAACTCAGTGGCAGTGAGGGTTTAAGAGTTGCACTTCCATCTGGGTTAGGCAGCAAAACTGCATGCAACCTGGATCCACCCTGCTCAGATGTTTGGGTCAACATTCAGGCAACTGCTAGGCTTAAACCAACACCATTGTCTTTCTAGACATTTGACAAACTCCTAATCTGCAGGTTTTGAATCGGGTGCTGGCTGCAGTTTTGTCTATGGGAGGGAGAAGGGCACAGAATCAAAGGGTCTATGTGTCCTACTGTAGAAGTCAGAGAGAACACTTTGGTTACTGTTGTTGCCATTCGCCTGGGACTGAGTTTTGGTTGCCTGAGAAGAATGATAGGGATAAAAGTGATGCAAACACAATTATCTTTAATACATTAATCCCTCCAGAATCCAGCCTGAACAGTGATCCTTTGTGGGGTTTTTACATACAGCCTCTCCTGACTCCAAAACAGTTCTGAGTAGTCGGTGATTGTGACAGAGTCGGAGGGCTCACAGCCTAGATATCAAACTTCGTAGTTCTGCATGAGTGCTCTTCCAACTCCAGTGGTGGCTTAGTGAGCCTCAGTTTCCTTGTTTGAAAAATGGGGTTGACAATTCTCCCCACATCATCCACTTTGTGGCTAGTCAATTAAATAACTAATCACGCCTATATGTTATTTCAAGTTAAGGGGCTTGGCTGCTAAGCCAAAAGCTGCCTATATTAATCCATCCAGAGGTCCCTCAGAAGAAAGGCCTGGTGTAATACTTCCAAACTCTCAGCACAGGGAAACCAATGGAACAGAGTTCTATGACAGACAGGGGGTAGTAAGGAGTTGGAAAAGATGGATTGCCACTTTTTCCCTCTATTTTAACACAATTCAGAAGGCCTGGTGATGGAATGGGTGCAAAATGGTGCTGCTAACAAAATGGTCAAAAATATATAACCATTGGCCCCTGTCTCAGGAGAAAGAAGAGGGCTGCTACTCCCAGAAAAGTGTTCCAGCCACCAAAACATACACAGGGGCAGTTCTACCCTGTCCCATGGTGGCACTATAAGTCACCCTCAACTCGATGGCAGTGAGTGTTTTAGAGATGCACTTCCATCAGTGTTAGGCAGCAAGACTACATGCAACTTGGATCCACCCTGCTCAGATGTTTGGGTCAACATTCAGGCAACTGCTAGGCTTTAACCAACACCATTGTCTTCCTGGAGACGTGACCAGGGGCCAGGTAGCTAGCTCTCACCTCACCTATAGGTCTTTGCTCTCTCTGGCTGCATGATTCACTATTCCCATGTGGATTGAACCCAAGGGAAACGAATGTAACTCAAGTTTTCCACTTTCACCTGTTAATTCTGTGACACTATGCAGACTCTAGATTACATAGAAGATCTCCACCAAGCAGGTTGCTGCTGCTGCTGCCACCTAGGAAAGAATTATATGAGCATTGCCTCGATGGCAAGTAGGGCTTGCTCCTCAGAGGACAGACTCTAGTCACCCTTCTTTAACCCTCTTAGATAATATTTTTCTTCCACAAGTCCTCACCTAGTAGCTCATTAAGGATGTCTACACTAATTGACTTAAAACCTCAGCACCCTACAGGAGCAATGCTACTGTATCCAAGAGGATCACTAGGAGTCAACATGGACTCGAAGGTAGTGAGTTTGGTTTGGTTTTGAGTTCTCACACAACACACTTGTATAAGTGGATAACACGTCGGGCTGCTAACTAAAAGGTCAACAGTTCGAACCACCAAATGCTTCTCTGGAGAAAGAGGATGATTTCTATTTCCACACAGATCTTCAATCTCAGAAACCCACAGAGACAGATCTAATGTGATCCTTAGGGACACTAACCTCAGAAATGAATAGAGAACAGTGATTTTTTTTTGTTGGGACCTCACACTGAAGAGCACAGGGGTTGTAGTGTGGTCTGCCTGCTAAATGCATGGTCAGCGGTTTGAAACCACCAGGAGCAAGGTGAGGCTTTCCACTAAACAGAAACTCCAGGGATCAGTTCTGCTCTGTCCACTTGATCACTATATATCAGAATAGATCTAATAACAGTGGATGATTATAAAACTCGAACAGAAATCCTATTGGTGCAGGGGTTTAACATCTGGATGCTAACTGCAAGTTTGGTGTTAGGAAAGCACCAGACAATTCCCCAGGACAAAAATGAAGTTGGCTGCTCCCATAAAGATCCGCAATGTTGGAAATCCCGGTGGGGTTTCCTACTCTGTCCTTCAGAGTCCCTCTGAATGAGAAGTGTCAACAAATGAGAAGGTGGCTATAAAGTAGAATCAGCTGGGCTATTGGGTAATAGGGACAACAGGACACAGGGTAGGAAGAATTTCAGAAACCTAGGGATTTGGGTGGAGACACTGATTCAGGCAAATGTGACGTGAACCTGGCTACCACTAAAACAGCGTGAACCACTGGGGGAAGCTCTAGTGTGTTCATTGGTCTCGGTTGTCTGAATTCCACTCAACTGGAGCTTCTTTTTTTTTCACTTGTAACTTCTCATTCTGTGTCTTCTCCTCTGAAGGCAATTTTTTCCGTGTATTAACAGCTCTTTCTAGAATGTTGACAAACTCTTAATCTGCAGGTTTCGGGTCTGGTGCTGGCTGCAGTTTTGTCTATGGGAGAGAGAGGGGCACAGAATCAAAGGATATATTCACACGGTCTATGTGTCTTACTGTAGAAGTCAGACAGAACACTCTGCTTACTGTTGTTGCCATCCACTTGGAACTGCAAACACAAGCAAGTATTTTAATACATTGATCCCTCCAGAATCCAGCCTCAACATTTATCCTTTGTGGGGTGTTTACATCCAGTCTCTCCTGACTCCGAAACAGTTCTGAGTAGTCGGTGATTATGGCTGAGTAGGAGGGCTTACAGCCTAGATATCAAACTTCCTAGTTCTGCATGAGCGCTCTTCCAACTCCAGCGGTGTCTTAGTGTGCCTCAGTTTCCTTGTTTGAATATGTGGTTGATAATTCTCCTCACATCATCCACTTTGTGGTTAGTCAATTAAATAATTAATCACACCTATAGGTTATTTCAAGTTAATGGGCTTGGCTACTAAGCAAAAGGCTGGCTATTTGAATCCATCCAGAGTTCCCACCGAAGAAAGGCCGGGTGTAATACTTCCAAACTCTCAGCCCAGGGAAACCAATGGAGCAGAGTTCTATGACAGACAGGGTATAGCCAAGTGTGGGAGAAGCTAGATTGCCACTGTCCCCCCACCCCCTATTTTTAACACAATTCAGAAGTCCTGGAGGTGGAATGGGTGTAATGGGGCTGCTAACAAAATTGTCAAAAATATATAACCATTGGCCCCTATCTCAGGAGAAAGAAGCGGCTGCTACTCCCAGAAAAGTGTTCCAGCCACCAAAATATACACAAGGGAAGTTCTACCCTGTCCCATGGTGGCACTATAAGTCACCCTCAACTCGATGGCAGTGAGTGTTTGAGAGATGCACTTCCATCTGAGTTAGGCAGCAAGACTACATGAACCTGTATCCACCCTGCTCAGATGATTGGGTCAAGATTCAGGCAACTGCTAGGCTTAAACTAACACCATTGTTTCCTGGAGACGTGACCAGGGGCCAGGTAGCTAGCTCTCAACTCACCTATAGTTCTTTGCTCACACCTGCAGCATGATTCACTCTTCCCATGTGGATTGAACCCAAGGGAAAGGAATGTAATTCAAGCTTTCCATTTTCAGCTGTTAATTCTGTGACACTATGCAGACTCTAGATTACATAGAGGGCCTCAGCACCCAGGTTGCTGCTGCTGGTGCCACTCAGGAAAGAATTTTGTGAGCATTGCCTCAATGGCCAATAAGGCTTGCTCCTCGGGGGACAGACACTAGTCACCCTTCCATTAACCCCCTTAGGCAATATTTTTCCTCCACATGTCCCCCCTGGGAGATGGTTGAGGATGTCTACACTCATTATGTTACAGCCTCAGCACCCCATAAAGATCCACAGCCTTCAAAATCCTGGTGGGGTTTCCTGCTCTGTCCTGCAGAGTCACTCTGAATCAGAAGTCTCAACGAACGAGAAGGTGGCTATAAAGTAGATTATCAGCAGGGTTATTGGGTAATAGGGACTGCAGGACACAGGGTACTAGGAATTCAAGAAGCCTAGGGATTTGGGTGGAGACACTGATTCAGGCCAATGTGACTTGAACCTGGCTAACACTAAACCAGCGTGAACCACTGTGGGAAGCTCTAGTGTTTTCATGGTCTCAGTTGTCTGAATTCCACTCACCTGGAGGGTTTTTTTTCACTTGTATCTTTTGACTCTTTGTCTTCTCTTCTGCAGGCTAGATTTTCAGGGTATTGACAACCCTTTCTAGACTTTTGACAACTCTTAGTCTGCAAGTTTGGGTCTGGTGCTGGCTGCAGTTTTGTCTATGGGAGGGAGAGGGGCACCGAATCAAAGGACTATTCAGATGGAATATGTGTCCTACTGTAGAAGTCAGACAAAACATTCTGGTTACTGTAGTTGCCATCCCCATGGGACTGAGTTTAGGTTGCATGAGAAGAATGATAGGGATAAAAGTGATGCAAATGCAAGAAAGTATCTTTAATATATAGATCCCTTCAAACTCCAGCCTGGACACTGCTCCTTTCTGGGGATTTTACACACAGTCTCCCCTGACTCCAAAACAGTTGTGAGGAGTCGGTGATTGTGAATGAGTAGGAGGACTCACTGCCTAGATATCACATATCCTAGATCTGTATGAGGGTTATTTCACCTCAAGCGGTGTCTTAGTGTGCCTGAATCAGTGTTTTCACCCTAATCCCTAGGCATCTGAAGTTCCTAGTAACCTGCGTCCTGAGGTTCCTTTTACCCAATATTCCTGGTGTTGATACTTTATAACCACCTTTTCATTTGTGGACATAAAAAAAATTATTTGTTATTAAATAATGTGTTTTATGAAAATTGAAAAAATACGCCATTAGAAATTTATGTGGATAAAAAAATAATGCCAGTTTGCAAGTAAATGTCTGAATAGGCTGAGTAGAAAATAATAGAGCCGGCTCAAAGTTGGCAGTCAAATACTTGTTTTACTATCCACAGTGTTGGACCTATATTGGCGTCATGAAACAGGCTCCTGAAAGGTTCCCAAATCACTATTCCAAGGATTTAAACCATATTTTTCCCCCCAGTCCATTTAGCCTTCCAGATCATTCAAGCTTTTAAAAAACAGGTCAATTTCACATTCATTTCCTCAGCCCACAACTGAATTGGCTCATATCAGTTCAAAGACCAAGAAAACACAATCTCTGAGTTTTGCTGTATTAAAGTTATGATGAGCTGCATTATGACCATCTGCTTTTCTTTCTTTTCTAAGAAAGTTTACCATAAGTACCATGCACTCATGCTATACCACATACCAGTTATGTCATTCTAGCTGTAAGTTTAAATCCAATGTATTCAAGCCCCACAGACTAATTAGGTGAGATGTGTAAAGCCAGGGGGTGGGAGTCCGCCAACCAGAAATTTTTACCTTTTTTAATTATTAACAAACACACGCAACATTAGTTACTCTAGTTCATTTTTTTACAATTTTTAAAAAGATGCTCACTTTTGGTTTTGTTGGGGTTTTTATATTTTGTGTTTGTTTGTTTTTATTTTTACCTCCTGTGTATAAGTAGGGAATTTATAGGGAAATATGTAATTTATGGAATAAATTTTAAGGAGTAAAATATATTTTATTTTAAATAAAATAACGGTTCTTTGATCTTAGAGCTAAATCACTGATTATTTATTTGCAGAGGATGAATGAAAATTGCATCAAGAGTTTTACTTTTTTATTCCAAAGCCTTCTTAATAAAGTCTTTTTACTACCTTTGGAAAAAAAAGAAAAGAAACAGCTGGAATCATGAGGTATTTGACTTCGGTCAGGACTGCCTCATGAGAGAATCGTAAGGATGTGGCCGATGATAACACAAGAGTGAGTACCTTTCATCCAAATAATTACTGTGGGGTAGATTCCAAGTCATGGAACTACCATGTGTGCAGAGCCAAACTGAACCGTGTTAGATAGGGGCTGCAAGGCTGTGTGAGGGTTCAAAAGCAGACTACCAGGTCTGTGTTCTGAGGTATCACCATATGGGTTTAGATGATCGTTTTAGTTACGAATTGAGTACTTAACTGTTTGTGCCACCCAGAGATGGCATGGAGGAAAAGAGCTTTTCTCTATTTAGTGTCTTTCCCAAATGGAAACGGGTGCTTACTTGTGTCCTGCCTTTTCTTATATTAGTTCTGTTATTCTGAGTACATTAGATAAATGAATCCACAGAAAATCAAATCTATAAAAGAGAGCTTTAGATAAAAGGTAAATGCACATGGAGAAAATATCTCAACCCAGTGAAGCCCAAGTCTACAAGTCCAACATTAGCCCATATATCCCACACCAATCCACAATGTCCTCTGCCACCTTAATAAATACATGCAGTGATAGTGGCTGCAGGTGGAAAGAACTGCCCATCTGGTCTCTGAGGTTGTTAACTCTTTCCTGGAATTGAAAGCCACATTTTCTCCCCTGAAGGGGCTTGTGTTTGTAACCACTCAGCCATAAGGGCTCCATCTCCTGGTGCAGGACTACTCGTGATCTATTGTCTACCCCAGTGAAGTTCCAAGGGTGGTACATGGGCTGGTGATAAACTGTGACGTGTTTATTATCTGTCCATTTGTAGCTAGGTACAGAAAGGAAGGCCAGAGTCCAGGTCACTTGTATTTCCAATGCCAGCAACGTCTTGCAAAGAGCAACGCGTGCAGCAGGGTTTCCAGACTAAGGACACACTGAGGATGAAGGAATTCACCACTGAAAACCTTATGCTCATCATGGAAACACTGTCATGTAGTGGAGGACTAGTAAACCAAGGCAGAACCTTGTCAGAGAGAGGGCCAGATGACGAACCCTTCTGGTCAGATTAAAGGGGAGGGCCAGTGACAAAGAGGCAGGCCGTTTCCAGGATGGATGGCCACGGGGGCTGCAACGATGGGTTCAAGCATCAGAACGATATGAGGGTGTCCCAGGACTGGTAAGCATTTCCTTGTCCTGTACATGGGGGTTGCTTTGAAGCAGACCAACTGGATAGCACCTACCAACAAGACCAACCGAGGAAGAGGAAGCATCTATGATCCCAGAAACTGACATCACTAGAGCGTTTCAAGAGACTTTTATAAAGGTAACCAATGGCCTGGCCCTTCATCAAAGAAAGCTGGGGAAGCACCAGTGTCCTGGTTTACCAGATGTTCCCCAGATGAATTACTGTCCAGCTGTCCATAGGAAGTAGAAATACCTACAGTCATGACGGAAGGGAGGTTCACTCCGCTACGGGAATGTGTAAATCTATGCACTTTAGATGTTTAAATCCACAGACACACGTGTATAAAAGAGAGTTGTAATTAAATATTAAATGCACATCAAGAAAACTTCCCTACAAGATCTTTTTAATCTCATAAGCCCACCATTATCCCATAGGCCTCCCAGAATTCACACAGTCTTCAACCATCTACAAAAGACATGGAATGAGGCTGACTGCTAGTAAAAGACAAGTCAGAGAAAGGGAAATAATCTCATATTTGGTGGGCATCTGCATAGAGCTGTGGAGCACCCAAAGCTGTTTCACGTAGATAATGTGGCTTCTGCTCAGCTAATCTGGGTGTACGTGAGCTTGGAAGCAGTAGCTTTTAACTGGCTAAGGCATCATCTCACTATACTGAATTTCAAAAGTCAAGATAATCGAGAACTTGCAAAGCTAAAGTGACCAATGCATGAATCATTCCGCCCTTCAATTAACACCACCTGTGCATCTTGGACATTTGGCATGATAAGCCAACAATATCAGTGAGCATAACCTGTTGTGAAAAAGAGGAAGATACATAAAGCTCCATTGTTTAATGTAATTATTTTATATGGGAACCCGCAGGATGTAAAATTTCCCATAAACAACTAATGATGGGAAATGATAATGCTCTTTGACCAAAGAAAAACCCATGTTTGGACACTCTAGAAAGGAAAAACGTAAATCTGGGTGAGGCAACACAGAAGGCAGCCTGTGAAATGCGCCATTGTATGATTTCCTTCACATCCAAGAAGTTGAAAATCTAAGAAATGAGCTGAGAATAGTAAAACTGACTGATGCTATATTTACTAGAGGCAGGCTAAACACCAGAATAATTGCCTCTTCCTTTATTTTCATGAATCTGCTGGAGTTACCTTTGGAGGTAAGATTTGTGAAATTGTTTGAATTACAATAGTACGGAGAAAATAGCAATTTTACACTCTGAGAAACTCTATTGTTTTCATTGGTCTCGGTTGTCTGAATTACACTCACCTGGAGCTTTTGATTCTATGTCTTCTCTTCTGCAGGCTAGTTTTAATTACATTAAACAATGGAGCTTTATGTATCTTCCTTTTTTCACAACAGGTTATGCTCACTGTTATTGTTGGCTTATCATGCCAAATGGCCAAGATGCACAGGTGGTGTTAATGGAAGGGCGGAATGATTCATGCATTGGTCACTTTAGCTTTGCAGGTTCTCGAGTATGTTGACTTTTGAAATTCAGTATAGTGAGATGATCCCTTAGACACTTAAATGCTACTGCTTCCAAGGCTCACGTACACCCAGACATATCTGAGCAGAAGCCACATTATCTACGTGAAACAGCTTTGGGTGCTCCACAGCTCTATGCAGATGCCCACCAAATATGAGATTATTTCCCTTTTTCTGACTTGTCCTTTACTAGCAGTCAGCCTCATTCCATCTCTTTTGTAGATGGTTGAAGACTGTGTGGATTCTGGGGGGCCTATGGGATAATGGTGGGCTTATGAGATAAAACAATCTTGTAGGAAAGTTTTCTTGATGTGCATTTAATATTTAATTACAACTCTCTTTTATACATGTGTGTCTGTGGTTTTAAACATCTAAAGTGCACAGATTAACACATTCCCATAGTGGAGAGAACCACCCTTCTGTCATGTCTATAGGTATTTCTACTGCCTATGGGCAGTTGGAAAGTAATTCATCTGCGGAACGTCTGGTAAACTAGGACAATGGTGCTTCCCCAGCTTTCTTTGATGAAGGGCCAGGCCATTGGTTACCTTTATAAAAGTCTCTTGAAACGTCCTAGTGATGTCAATTTGTGGGATCATAGAGGCTTCCTCTTCCTCGGTTGGTCTTGTTGGTAGGTGCTATCCAGTTGGTCTGCTTCAAAGCAACCCCCATGTACAGGACAAGGAAATGCTTACCAGTCCTGGGACACCCTCATATCGTTCTGATGCTTGAACCCATCGTTGCAGCCCCCGTGGCCATCCATTCTGCAAACGGCCTGCTTCTTTGTCACTGGCCCTCCCCTTTAATCTGACCAGAAGGGTTCGTCATCTGGCCCTCTCTCTGACAAGGTTCTGCCTTGGTTTACTAGTCCTCCACTACATGACAGTGTTTCCATGATGAGCATAAGGTTTTCAGTGGTGAATTCCTTCATCCTCAGTGTGTCCTTAGTCTGGAAACCCTGCTGCACACTTTGCTCTTTGCATGATGTTGCTGGCATTGGAAATATGAGTGACAAGACTCTGGCCTTCCTTTCTGTACCAAGCTACAAATGGACAGATAATAAACATGTCACAGTTTATCACCGGCCCATGTACCACCCTTGGAGCAGCACTGGGGTAGACAATAAATCACGAGTAGTCCTGGACAAGGGGATGGAGCCCTCGTTGCTGAGAGGTTACAAAAACCAGACTCTTCAGGGGAGAAAATTTGGCTTTTGATTTCAGGAAAGAGTTAACAACCTCAGAAACCAGATGGGCAGTTCTTTCCACCTGCAGCCACCATCACTGCATGTGTTTATTAAGATGGAGGAGGACATTGTGGATTGGTGTGGGACATATGGGCTAATGTTGGACTTGTAGACTTGGGCTGCACTGGGTTGGGATGTTTTGTCCATGTGCATTTACCCTTTATCTAAAGCTCTCTTTTCTACATTTGAGTTTCTGTGGATTTATTTCTCTAATGTACTTAGACTAACAAAATTAATATAAGAAAAGGCAGGACACAAGTAAGCACCCGTTTCCGTTTGGGAAAGACACTAAATAGAGAAAAGCTACTTTCCTTCATGCCAACTCTGTGTGGCACAAACAGTTAAGTACTCAATTCGTAACTAAAATGATCATCTGAACCCATATGGTGGTACCTCAGAACACAGACCTGGTGATCTGCTTTTGAACCCTCATACAGCCTTGCAGCCCCTATCTAACACGGTTCAGTTTGGCTCTGCACACATAGTAGATCCATGACTTGGAATCTACCCCACAGTAACTGTTTGGATGAAAGTTACTCAGTCCATGAATTATCATCGGCCCGTCCTTACGATTCTCTCATGAGGCAGTCCTGACCAAAGTCAAATACCTCATGATTCTAGCTTTTTTTTCCCACAGGTAGTAAGAAGACTTTATTAAGAAGGCTATGAAGTCAAAAACTAAAACTCTTGATACAATTTTCTTTCACCCTTTAAGTCGTCTCTGCAAATATATAATCAGTAATTTAGCTGTAAGATCAAAGGTCCGTTATTTTATTTAAAATAAAATATATTTTAGTTCTTAAAATTTATTCCATAAAGTACATATTTCCCTATAAATTCCCTACTTATACACAGGAGGTAAAAAATAAAAACGAACAAACACAAAATATAAAAATCCCAACAAAACCAAAAGTGAGCATTTTTTTAAAATTTGTAAAAATCCAACAAGAGAAACCAATTTTGTGTGTGTTTGTTAATAATTTTTTAATCGTTTTATTGAGGCTCATAAGGCTCTTATCACAGTCTGTACATACATCAATTGAGCAAAGTACCCTTATACATTCGTTGCATTCGTCATTCTCATAATTCACCTTAAACTTGGGTTCCTGGAATCAGAACTGTTTCCTTTTTTTTGCCCGTCCCCCTCCCTCCCGATCCCACCACTGGTCCCTTGATAGTTTATAAATAATTATTATATCTTATCTTACACTCCCCGGCATCTCCCCTCACCCGCCTCCCCATTGCCCATCTCTCAGAGAGGAGGTTACACTTAGATCTCTGAGATCGGTTCTCCCTTTCTACAGCCCCTTCCCTCCTGGTGTCGCCTCTCCCACCGCTGGTGTTGAAGGGTTCGTCTGTCCTAGATTCCCTGTGCCTCCAGATCCCCACTGCACCGCTGTACATCCTCTGGTATAACCAGGTCCGCAAGGCAAGGTAGAATTGGGGTCATGATGATTGGGAGGGGAGGAAGTGTTCAGGAACTAGAGGAAGGTTTTGAGTTTCATTGTTGCTACACTGAACCCTGAGTGGCCCATCTCCTCCACACTACCCCTCTGGAAGGGGTGTCCAGCTGTCTACAGATGGGCATTGGGTCCACATCATGCACTCCCCCTCTTTCATGGTGATGTGAATCTCACCACCACCCCACCTTTGTTGTTGGAGACCTGGTCTCCTCTGCCCTTCATGGTCACCTATGTTGGTGTGCTGCTTCTGTGTGGGCTTGGTTGCTTCTGGGCTAGATGGCCGCTTGTTTGCTTTCAAGCCTTTAAGTCCCCAGACGCTATATCTCTCAGTAGCCGAGCACCATCAGCCTTCTTCACCACACTTGCTTATGCACACTTTCGTCTTCAGCGATTATGTGAGGAAGGTGATCACACAATGATTGTTTTTGTTCCTTGGTGTCTGCTAGATGGTCCATTCAAACCTTGTATGCACTTTAGGCCATGTGCTTCTTCTCTGTGGGCTTTGTTGCTTCTGAGCTAGATGGCCGCTTATTTGCCTTCAAGCCTTTAAGACCCCAGACGCTATATCTTTTTGATAGCCGGACACCATCAGCTTTCTTCACCACATTTGCTTACACACACGTCTATCTTCAGTGATCATGTCGGGAAGATGGGTATCCTGCAATGACTGTTTAGCAGGGCGATGTGCTATTTTATTGGGGGACTATGCATGAGGAGGCCCAATGTCCATCTGCTACCCTACTACTGAACCAATAAATATATGCATTTAAGTCTATTGCCCTCATAATCATAAATATATTTACATATGTACATGTCTGTATTTAGGCTTCTCTATGCACTTTGCCTCCTACTCCTTTCCTCTATTTCCTTTCGCTTTCCTCCCGTCCCATTACCATGTTTAGCCTTCATTCTGGTTTCATTAATTCCTATCAGTTATCTTGCTCTTAGTCACTCCCTACCAGTCCTCCCCTCCACTCTCTCCTCTGGTTTTGAACCACTCGCTGTTCCCTTGTCCCTGTGTTGGGCGACACCTCCTCCCTTCCCCTACCTCCGACGCTCTCATGTCCCTCCAGGACCGTTGGTCCTGTTGTTTTCTTCTCTCATTATTTGTCCAGACTATCTTGTCTAGGTGGACCTGCTGACATAGTAATATGTACATACAAATGCATATGACTTTGACTGCGCCCAAGTGGCACATAAGAACATGGCTTTGACAGAAGCAACATCAACACGCTGATAATCAGAAAAGCCACTAACATACAAAATTTACAAGTTAAAAAATAGAACAAATAAAAAAAGACAAAACAAAAAGATATAAAATATTAAAAGAAAAATTGCTAGTAGTTCAAGGTCAGTTCTTTGGCCTTTAGGAGTGTTTTCTAGGTGTAGCTTGTGATGCGCCACGTCCTGGCCCGGAAGTCCATCCTTTATACTCCCTCAGAATCCCTTTGCTCTGCTTCCTCCACTGCTCCATTGCACGCCCCCAGTGTTTGCCTCAGTGTGGCAGGGTCAGCTCAGTCACACATCCCCCAGTGTCTCAGGTACTGTCCCGTGTAGGGCCATGTGTTGGTGCAGGATATCACATCTCGTAGTGTGGCCAGCTGAATGTTCCTCTCTGTATGATGGGCCCTTCTAGCTGGTCTATCGACCTTGGGCTTGGTGGACCCAGGTGTACTCCACTACGTCCTTTATCCTTCTTTTGTTTCAGCTTCCTTCTGGACGTAGTGTCGTGGGTCAGTTCCTTTCCCACTCCAGACGATCTATTTTTGTTTCGGTGGTATTCCCTTTGAGTGTGGGGGTCGGCCTAATTCTGGTTTGGGCCAGCGTGTCGTCCAGTCTCTTTGTGTAGACCTCTGTACTTTGCGTTGCCGTCCTTGTTTGGTGTGTCGTGGTGGGGTCCGTATGCATGTTCCAGATCTTATGGGGACACAACCGATACTCTCCCCCGGGTAGGTTAGTACCCCATACCATCCATTCGGATTCTCCCCCTCCCGGTTCTCCCTCTCCCTGCCCCACTACTCCTTCTTTATGCTGGGCTCTCGTATACCTCCCTAAGTGTGGCCTGCCCTCCCTCCAACTATCTATGCTTCCCCCCATTTATTGTGGGATGGATGTTTATTCTTCTATTTCTGTCATGCTGATTGTACGTACCTCAGGGGACTCATGTTGTACCTGTCCCTTTGGGTCTGGCTTACCTCGCTTAACATAATTCCTTCCAGCTCTTCCCATGAAATAACGTGTTTCATGTGCTCATCGGTGCTTTTCAGTGCTGCATAATACTCCATTGTATGTATGTGCCAAAGTTTGCTAATCCACTCGTCTATCGATGGAAACTTAGGCTGTTTCCAAATCTTTGCTATTGTGAATTGTGCTGCAATAAACATTGGAGCACATACGACTGGTCGTGTTTTATTTGCTGCTTCAACCGGGTATATGCCCAGTAGAGGGATGGCTGGGTCATAAGGTAGATCAATTTCCATTTTCTTTAGGTATCGCCAGATTGCTTTCCAAAGTGGCTGTACAAATCTGCACGACCACCAGCAGTGGAGGAGGGTTCCTACTTCACCACAGCCCCTCCAACACTTGTTGCTCTCTGATTTACTGATCTGGGCTAGCCTCAGGGGTGTTAGGTGGTATCTCATGGTTGTTTTGATTTGCATTTCTCTTATGGCAAGGGACTTCGAGCACTTTCTCATATGTTTATTGGCCATATGGATCTCCTCTCTAGTGAAAGTTCTTCTCAATTCTTTTGCCCACTTCCTTAGGGGGTTAACTGTTTTCCTGTTTTTGCAGGTCACGATGGTGTTGTAGATTTTAGTAATGAGCCCTTTGTCTGCTGTGTCATTACTAAAAATCTTCTCCCAGTCTGTGGGTTGCCTCGTCACCCTCTTGGCGAAATCTTTCGAGGTGCACAGGCCTTTAATTCTTATTAGATCCCATTTGTCGATTTCCAGTTCACCTGTGAGTGTACCCTTCCCTGTTGCAGTGAGCCTATGTGCTCCCTGGGCCAGTGCTGTGAGATTAGTCCCAATTCCCTCCTTATTGGTCCTGATGGTTTGGGGTTTGACTTCTAGATCTGTGATCCACCTTGAGTGTATTCTTGTGCATAGGTTGAGGTAAACGTCTTGTTTCATCTTTCTAAATGTGGATATCCATTGTTTCCAGCACCACTTATTAAAGAGGGCATCTGCTTCACACTTGACGTTTTTGGAACCCTTGTCGAAGATCAGTTGTCTATATGCTGATGATTTTACTCCTGGGCTTTCTATACTTTTCCACTGGTCTGAGTGTCTATCATTGTGCCAGTACCATGCTGTTTTGACCACTGTAGCTGTGTAGTAGGCATTAAAATCAGGTAGGGCGAGTCCTCCAATTGTGTCCTTCTTCTTGAGGAGTTCTCTGCTAATTCTGGGTTTCTTCCCTCTCCATATGAAGTTGGTGGTCAGTTTTTCCAATTCTTTGAAGAAGGTTGATGGTAATTGGATTGGTATAGCATTGAACTTGTAGAGTGCTTTAGGAAGAACTGTCATCTTTACTGTGTTCAGCCTACCTAACCATAAGCAGGGGAGGGTCATCCATTTGTGAAGGTCACTTTTGGTTTCCTGTAATAGGGTTATATAATTATGCTTATAAAGGTCTTTAGTATTTTTTGTTAAATATATTCCTAGGTATTTCAGTTTGTTCTTGGCTACTGTGAAGGGTAATTCCCTCTTAATCGCGTCTTCCATGGCCCTGTCTGATGTGTATAGAAACCCTACCGACTTCTGTTTATTGATATTGTATCCTGCTACTCTTCTGTATTCCTCTATTGCTGTAAGTATTCCAACTGTGGAGTTTTGGGGGTCTTCAATGTATAGGATCATGTCATCTGCAAATAGCGATAGTTTCACCTCCTCCTCTCCCAAATGGATCCCTTTGATGTCCTTCCGCTGTCTTATGTTGTTAGCCAAAACCTCCAAAACGGTATTGAATAGAAGAGGGGACAGGGGACATCCTTGTCTTGTACCCTTTTCAAGTGGGATTGTTCTTGTCTTTTCTCCATTGACTATGATGTTGGCTGTTGGTCTTTCACAGATAGCTTGTATGAGCTTGAGGAACTTACCTTCCAATCCTATCTTCATGAGTGTTTTGATTAGGAATGGGTGCTGGATGTAGTCAAATGCTTTTTCTGCATCTATGGATATTATCATATGGTTTTTATCTTTTTCTTCTCGATGTGGTGTATGATATTGATGGATTTTCAGATGTTAAACTATCCCTGCATCCCTGGGATGAATCCTACCTGGTCGTGGTGGATGATAGGTTTGATGTTCCTTTGTATTCTATTGGCCAATATTTTGTTAAGGATTTTTGCTTCTATGTTCATTAGAGATATTGGTCTATAATTCTCTGCACCTGTGGGGTCTTTGCCCTGTTTGGTTATCAAAGTAATGCTGGTTTCGTAAAATGAGTTTTGGAGCTTGGCGTTCTTTTCTATGTTATGGAATACTTTGTGGAGGATCGGTGTCAGCTCTTCCCTGAATGTTTGGCAAAATTCTGCTGTGTAGCCATCTGGCCCTGGGGCCTTTTTCCTTGGTAGGTTTTTTTTTTTTTTTTCATGGTTCAAAAGGTTGACAACATTTAATTCCATGCAAATATAATTCCATATGATATGATATTTTTTTTAAAGATCATTTTTTGGGGGCTCTTACAACTCTTGTCACAATCCATGCATCAATTTTATCAGACATATTTGTACATATATTGCCATCTTTCTTTTCTAGACCCTTACTTTCTTTTTTTTTTTTTTTTAACAAATTATTGGGGCTGATACAATTCTTTTCACAGTTCATACATATACATACATCAATTGTATAAAGCACATCTGTACAGTCTTTGCCCTAATCATTTTTTTCTCCTC
The DNA here is from genome assembly GCF_050624435.1 of Tenrec ecaudatus. Taxonomy (NCBI): domain Eukaryota; kingdom Metazoa; phylum Chordata; class Mammalia; order Afrosoricida; family Tenrecidae; genus Tenrec; species Tenrec ecaudatus. The sequence goes on along the minus strand of NW_027459392.1, from coordinate 249,119 downwards.
TTTTCTTCTGTTACATTTTATTAGGGACTCCAACAACTCTTACCACAATCCATACATATACATACATCAATTGTATAAAGCACACCCATACATTCCCTGTCCCAATCATTCTCAAGGCATTTGCTCTTCACTTAAGCCCCTTGCATCAGGTCCTCTTTTTTTTTTCCCCCCTTCCCTCCCTTTTCCCCCCTCCCTCATATGCCCTTGGTAATTTATACCTCGTTATTTTGTCATATCTTGCCCTATTCTGGGTCTCCCTTCCCCCCTTCTCTGCTGTCCCTCTCCCAGGGAAGAGGTCACATGTGGCTCCTTGTAATCAGTTCCCCCTTTCCAACCCACTCACCCTCCACTCTCCCAGCATCGTCCCTCACGCCCTTGGTCCTGGAGGTATCATCCACCCTGGATTCCCTGTATCTCCAACCCTCATATGTACCAGTGCACAGCCTCTGTCCTATCCAGCCCTGCAAGGTAGAATTCGGATCATGGTAGTTGGGGGGAGGAAGCATCCAGGATCTGGGGGAAAGCTGTGTTCTTCATCGTTACTACCTCACACCCTAATTAACCCATCTCCTTTCCTAAGCCCCTCTATGAGGGGATCTCCATTGGCCGACACTTGGGCCTTGGGTCTCCACTCTGCACTTCCCCCTTCATTTAATATAATATATATATACGCATACATATATACATATACACATATATACACATACATACACACACTTATATCTTTTTTTTTTTTTGCATGATGCCTTATATCTGGTCCCTTGGGCACCACGTGATCGCACTGGCCGGTGTGCTTCTTCCATGTGGGCTTATTTATTTCTGAGCGAGATGGCCGCTTGTTCACCTTCAAGCCTTTAAGACCCCAAACCCTATCTCTTTTGATAGCCGGGCACCATCAGCTTTCTTCACCACATTTGCTTGTGCACCCATTTGTCTTCAGCGATCCTATCATGGAGGTGTGCAGTCAATGATATGATTTTTTGTTCTTTGATGCCTGGTAACTGATCCCTTTGGGGCCACTCGATCACACAGGCTGGTGTGTTCTTCCATGTGGACTTTGTTGCTTCTGAGCTAGATGGCCGCTTGTTTATCTTCAAGCCTTTAAGACCCCAGTCACTATCTCTTTTGATAGCCGGGCACCATCAGCTTTCTTCACCACATTTACTTGTTCACCCATTTTGGCTCCAGCTGTTGTGTCGGGAGAGTGAGCATCATAGAGTTCCAATTTAATAAAAGAAGGTATTCATGCATAGAGGGAGTGTTTGAGTAGAGGCCCAAGGTCCTTCCGCCACCTTAATACTTGACCTATAAATATAGACACAAAGATCTATTTCCCCAACCTCCTATATATATTTGCATGTACATGTCTTTGTCTAGACCTCCATGAATGCCCTTTGACTCCTAGCTCTTTCCTCCATCTCCCTTGACCTTCCTCCTGCCCTACTACCATGCTTCTTTGCCACCTGGGCTAGAGTATACCTCTTCTCTAAGCAACCTTACCCTTGATCATTTCCCACCAGGCCTGCCACTCCCCCTTCTCTACCCTTTGGGGTCCCATGTTTTTCCCTTGTCCCTGGGTTTGTTAACACCACTTCCTTACCCCCCCTACCCCCCACCCCAAGTCCCCCCGGAACTGTCGGTCCCGTTGTTTTTCATCCAGATAGTTCATCCAGCCTGTCCTATTCAGACAGACCTGTGGAGTCACTAACATGCACGAAAACTAGACAGAGGAACACAAAGCAACAGTATACAACCAGACAACAAAACAACCAAAACAAACCACTGAAAAAGAACAGAACAAAACAGTTCACAAGAGAAAAGCTTGTAGTTAGTTCAGGGATCTTTGCTGGCCCTTAGGAGCGTTTTCCAGTCCAGTCTGTTGGGGCACCACGCCCTGGCCCAAAGTCCACTTTCAGCATTCCCTGGGGACCTTGCCACTCCATTCCCTTATGACCCAGCCATCCCTCTACTGGGCATATACCCGGTTGAAGCAGCAAATAAAACACGACCAGTCGTATGTGCTCCAATGTTTATTGCAGCACAATTCACAATAGCAAAGATTTGGAAACAGCCTAAGTTTCCATCGATAGACGAGTGGATTAGCAAACTTTGGCACATACACACAATGGAGTATTATGCAGCACTGAAAAGCACCGATGAGCACATGAAACACGTTATTTCATGGGAAGAGCTGGAAGGAATTATGCTAAGCGAGGTAAGTCAGTCCCAAAGGGACAGGTACAACATGAGTCCTCTGAGGTAAGTACAATCAGCATGACAGAAATGGGGCATTAATCCACCCAAGGGGAGGGTATGGCTTATATCTCCTTGGTAGGTTTTTTATGACACTCTCTATTTCTTCCTTCGCTATGGGTTTGTTGAGGTTCTTGATCTCTGTCTCAGATAATCTAGGGAGAGATTGTTTTTCTAAATATTTATCCATGTCTTCCAGGTTTCTGAATTCATTAGAATACAAACCTTCATAGTACTTTGTGATTATCCTTTTTATCTCATTGGGGTCTGTTGTTATTGCCCCCGATTCATCCCTCATCCTGGCTATTGATGTTTGCTCCTTTCTCTCTTTGGTAAGTTTTGCCAGAGGAGTGTCAATTTTATTAATTCGTTCATAAAACCAGCTTCTAGTTGCGTTAATCCTTTGCATTGTTCTTTTGTCTTCCCACTGGTTTAACTCCGCACTGATTTTTATTATTTCTTTTCTCTTGCTATTGGACTGGTAGTTCTGTTGACTCTGTTCTAGTTGTTGGAGGTTTTGTGTTAACATATCTGTCATATGCCTTTCTTCTTTTTCATATATGCATTCAGTGATATCAAGCTACCTCTGATAACTGCCTTTGCAATGTCCCATAAGTGTTGATATGTTGTATGCTTGTTCTCATTAGTTTCTAGAAACTTCCTAATATCCTCTCTGATCTGGACCTGAACCCATTCATGTCGCAGGAGATCGTTGTTTATTCTCCAATTGGTTGCCCTTGCTTTTCTGGGTGCCCTCTTATTAATCTCCAGCTTTATGGCATGGTGGTCTGAGAAAGACGTCTGGATAATATCTATGTGTTTGAATTTACTCAGGCTGACCTTGTGTCCCAGCATGTGATCTATTCTTGAGAAAGATCCGTGTGGATTGGAGAAGAATGTGAAACCTTTTGCTTTTGGATGAAAGACTCTATAGATGTCAATCAGGCCCTGTTGCCTAATTACATTGTTTAGCTCTCTGGCCTCTATGTTGAGCTTCTTTCCCTGTGACCTGTCTTTCTCTGATAGTGGAGTGTTGAAGTCCCCCACTATTATTGTTGTTTCCATGATTTCTTCTGTCATTTTTTTAATTGTTTGTTTGACGAAATTTGCCGCGCCATTATTAGGTGCGTAAATATTCAGTACGCTAAGTGCTTCCTGGTTTACTGAACCTTTGAGCATTATGTAGTGTCCCTCTTTGTCTCTTTTTATGTTTTGGATCTTGAAATCCATTTTGTCAGAGATTAAGTTAGCCACTCCTGCCTTCTTAGAGTTACCATTTGCTTGGTAAACTTTCTGCCAAAAGGACAAGTACAACATGAGTCCACTGAGGTAAGAATTAAAAATTTTTGGTAAAAAAGCAAAAGTGGCATAGGGAAAAAAGCTACTGTATATAAACATTTTAGGGGTGAAGACGGTGTAGTATGGAAGAGACCAGACCAAAACCATGGATGTACATGGTAGACAATGGTGGAGGAGGTGGGGAAAGGAAAACAAAAGGATGAATACAAGGAAGAAAAGGGTAGTGGGGTCAGGGGGCATTAATCCACCCAAGGGGAGGGTATTGTTTATATCTCCACAGGGAAAGTGGGACCAGACTTCAACCCAGTGTCGCAAGGTGTGAATGCAATATCCCGGCGTGGAGGAGGGAACCAGTGGAGAGGTTTGGGAGGCTGGCCCCAGCACCATAAATTAAGTGGATTCCTGCCCCTCCCCCAAAAAGAATTTGTTCCAAAGGACGACATTGACTCTGCAGCTCTGGGAGATGGACATATCTGATCAGAGTACACGGGAGCAGATGAAGGGGCAGGAGCAGAGAGTGGAGCACAGCCTGGCACACCAGGCAGTGATGATGATGTTCCTGAGTAGAGCAGCCAGTCCACAGAGAGAACAACATGGCTGGCCCCACTATGAGAAATGATGCCAATCAGTGACTAAGGGCGATACAGGGGACTGCACCGGAGACACAGTGTGGGAATTGCACCTGACCTGATACCACCACACCGAGGCAAATCACTGGGGGAGTGCAGCGGAACAGCAAGGGAATGGAGTGGCAAGGTCCCCAGGGAATGCTGAAAGTGGACTTTGGGGCCAGGGCGTGGTGCCCCAACAGACTGGACTGGAAAACGCTCCTAAGGGCCAGCAAACGATCCCTGAACTAACTACAAGCTTTTCTCTTGTGAACTGTTTTGTTCTGTTCTTTTTCAGTGGTTTGTTTTGGTTGTTTTGTTGTCTGGTTGTATACTGTTGCTTTGTGTTCCTCTGTCTTGTTTGCGTGCATGTTAGTGACTTCACAGGTCTGTCTGAATAGGACAGGCTGGATGAACTATCTGGAGGAAAAACAACGGGACCGACAGTTCCGGGGGGACTTGGGGTGGGGGGATAATGCGGGTAAGGAAGTGGTGTTAACAAACCCAGGGACAAGGGAAAAACATGGGACCCCAAATGGTAGAGAGGGGGGAGTGGCAGGCCTGGTGGGAAATGATCAAGGGTAAGGTTGCTTAGAGAAGAGGTATACTCTAGCCCAGATGGCGACGAAGCATGGTAGTAGGGCAGGAGGAAAGTCAAGGGAGATGGAGGAAAGAGCTAGGAGTCAAAGGGCATTCATGGAGGTCTAGACAAAGACGTGTACATGCAAATATATATAGGAGGATGGGGAAATAGAACTATGTATCTATATATATAGGTCAAGTTTTAAGGTGGCGGAAGGACCTTGGGCCTCTACTCAAACACTCCCTCTATACATGAATACCTTCTTTTATTAAATTGGAACTCTATGATGCTCACTCTCCCGCCACAACGGCTGGAGACAAAGTGGGTGAACAAGTAAATGTGGTGAAGAAAGCTGATGGTGCCCGGCTATCAAAAGAGATAGTGACTGGGGTCTTAAAGGCTTGAAGATAAACAAGCGGCCATCTAGCTCAGAAGCAACAAAGTCCACATGGAAGAACACACCAGCCTGTGTGATCGAGTGGTCCCAAAGGGATCAGTTACCAGGCATCAAAGAACAAAAAATCATATCATTGACTGCACACCTCCATGATAGGATCGTTGAAGACAAATGGGTGCATAAGCATTTGTGGTGAAGAAAGCTGATGGTGCCCAGCTATCAAAAGAGATAGTGTCTGGGGTCTTAAAGGCTTGAAGGTGAACAAGCGGCCATCTAGCTCAGAAGCAAAAAAGCCACATGGAAGAAGCACACCGGCCAGTGCAATCACGAGGTGCCAAGGGACCAGGTATAAGGCATCATGCAAAAAAAAAAGATATAAGTGTGTGTATGTATGTGTATATGTATATGTATATATATACCATATTAAATGAAGGGGGAAGTGCAGAGTGGAGACCCAAGGCCCAAGTGTCGGCCAATGGAGATCCCCTCATAGAGGCGATTAGGAGAGGAGATGGGTTAATTAGGTTGCGAGGTAGTACCGATGAAAAACACAGCTTTCCCCCAGATCCTGGATGCTTCCTCCCCCCAACTACCATGATCCGAATTCTACCTTGCAGGGCTGGATAGGGCAGAGGCTGTACACTGGTACATATGAGGGCTGGAGGTACAGGGAATCCAGGGTGGGTGATACCTTCAGGACCAAGGGTGTGAGGGACGATGCTGGGGGAGTGGAGGGTGAGTGGGTTGGAAAGGGGGAACTGATTACAAGGATCCACATGTGACCTCTTCCCTGGGAGAGGGACAGCAGAGAAGTGGGGAAGGGAGACTCCGGATAGGGCAAGATATGACAAAATAACGAGGTATAAATTACCAAGGGCACATGAGGGAGGGGGGAAAGGGGAGGGAGGGGGAAAAAAAGAGGACCTGATGCAAGGGGCTTAAGTGGAGAGCAAATGCCTTGAGAATGATTGGGGCAGGGAATGTATGGATGTGCTTTATACAATTGATGTATGTATATGTATGGATGGTGATAAGAGTTGTATGAGTCCCTAATAAAATGTAAAACAAAGAAAAGAGGAGAAAAAATGATTAGGGCAAAGACTGTACAGATGTGCTTTATACAATTGATGTATGTATATGTATGAACTGTGATAAGAATTGTATGAGCCCCTAATAAATTGTTAAAATTTAAAATAAAATAAAATAAATAAATAGAAAAAAAAACTTTCTGCCAGCCCTGTATTCTTAGCATATGCTTGTCTGCTCGCTTAAGATGTGTCTCTTGCAGGCAGCAGATTGATGTGTTATGTTTTCTAATACAGTCCTCCAGCCTCTTTCTTATAATGTACGAATTGAGCCCATTTTGTATTCAGAGTGATTATTACTATCTCTGGCTTCATAGTTGCCATATTCTGTTTTGTGTTTTTGGGTCCTTACCTATCTCCCTTCACATCAGTGTACTGCGTTTGAGTGGAGGGAGAAGAAATACAATCAAAAGCAACAGGTGAAAAAAAAAAAAACTCCAGGTGAGTGCAATTCAGACAACCGAGAACAATGAACACACTAGAGTTTCTCACATTGTAAAATTGCGTTTACTTTCATACTATTGTAATTCAAAGGGTTTCACATATCTCACCTCCAAAGGTAACTTCAGCAGATTCAAGAATATAAAGGAAGAGGCAATTATTCTGGGGTTTCGCCTGCCACTACTAAATGTAGCCTCAATCAGTTTTACTATTCTCAGCTCATCCCTTAGATTTTCAACTTCTTAGATGTGAAGGAAATCGTAAAATGCCTCATTTCACAGTCTTCTTTCTGTGTTGCCTCACCCAGAATTAGGTTTTTCATTTCTAGAGTGCCCCGACATGTGTTTTTCTTGGTCAAAGAGCATTATAATTCCTCATCATCAGTTGTTTATGGGAAACGTTATATCCTGCAGGTTCCCGTATACAATAATTACATTAAACAATGGAGCTCTATGTATCTTACTGTTTTTCACAATAGGTTATGCTCACTGATATTGTTGGCTTATCATGCCAAATGTCCAAGATGCACAGGTGGTGTTAATTGAAGGGCGAAATGATTCATGCATTGGTCACTTTAGCTTTGCAGGTTCTCGAGTATGTTGACTTTTGAAATTCAGTATAGTGAGATGATGCCTTAGCCAGTTAAATGCTACTGCTTCCAAGGCTCAAGTACACCCAGACATATCTGAGAAGAAGCCATATTATCTACGTGAAACTGCTGTGGGTGCTCCACAGGTGTATGCTGATGCCCACCAAATATGAGATTATTTCGCTTTCTCTAACTTGACTTTTACTAGCAGTCAGCCTCGTTCCATGTCTTTTGTAGATATTTAAAGACAGTGTGGACTCTGGTCAAGGTTGTCTGAATTCCACTCACCTGGAGCTTTTTTTTTGTTCACTTGTAGCTTTTGAATCTGTGTCTTGTCTTCTGCAGGCAAGTTTTTCAGGATATTGACAGCTCTTTCTAGACTTTTGACAAACTCTTACTCTGCAGGTTTCAGGTCTGGTGCTGGCTGCAGTTTTGTTTATGGGAGGGAGAGGGGCACAGTATCAAAGGGTCTATTCAGATGGTCTATGTGTCCTATAGTAGAAGTCAGACAGAACAGTGTGATTACTGTAGTTGCCATCCGCCTGGGACTTAGTTTTGGTTGCATTAGAAGAATGATAGGGATAAAAGTGATGCAAACACAAGCAAGTATCTTTAATATATTGATCCCTTCAGACTCCATCCTGCACACTGATTATTTCTGGAGTCTTTACATACAGTCTCCCCTGACTCCAAAACAGTACTGAGGAGTTGGTGATTGTGACTGAGTAGGAGGCCTCACTGCCTAGATATCACATTTCCTAGGTCTCCATGACGGCTATTCTACTTCAAGCGGGGTCTTCGTGTGCCTGAATTAGTGTAACAACAATCCAAAAATCTTTCACCGTGTCACAAAAGACACAAAATGAGACCCATATTGGGCAAAATCCAAGTCACTGTGGGACATATCTCCACATTGTCTCTGACAAAATAGTGCTGCATCATGATAAGTCCACGTGGCTTCTGTTGCGAGATTACTTGAAGGAAGTAAGCATTGGAAGCAAAACGTTGAGTGGTGACATCACCTTCACCGTGGACTGTCCTTTATGAAAAAAGGAACACTTTTCTGGGAGAAGCAGAACTCTTCTTTCTTCATGAGATAGAGGTTAATGGTTATGAACTTTTGACCATTTTGTTAGCAGCCCCATGTCACACCCTGTCCACCACCAGGCCTCGTGATGTGTGTTACAAATAGGGAAAAACATGAGTTGCAATCAAGCTGACACCCACTCCTGGTGACCCTCTGTCTGTCATAGAACTCTGCTCCATAGGTTTCCCAGGGCTGATAGTTTGGAAGTATAACACCAGGCCTTTCTTCTAAGGAACTTCAGAGTGGATTAAAACAGCCTGGCTTTTGCTTAGCAGCCAAGCACCTTAACTTTAAATAACCTATCGGCATGATTAGTTATTTAATTAACTAAACACAATGTGGATGATGTGGGGAGAACTGTCAAGCCCATTTTCCAGAAAAGGAAACGGAGATACATTAAGGCACCGCTTAAGGTGGAATAACCCTCATGCAGACCTAGGAAATGTGTATCTAGGCAGTGAGCCCTCCCATTCAGTCACAATCACTGACTCCTCAAAACTGTCTGGAGTCAGGAGAGACAGTATATAAAGAACCCGGAAAGGATCAATGTCCAGGCTGGCGTCAAAAGAGTATCAATATATTAAAGAGACTTGCTTGTGTTTGCATCACTTTTATCCCTATCATTCATCTCCTGCAACCAAAATTCAGTCCCATGGAGGATGGCAACCACAGTAACCAGACTGTTCTCTCTGACATATCCAGTAGGAAGAATAGACCATCTGAAAAAGCCCTTTGATTCTGTTGCCCTCTCCCTCCCATAGACAAAACTGCAGCCAGCACCAGACCCCAAACCTGCAGACTAAGAGTTTATCACAAGCCTAGAAAGAGCTGTCAATACCCTGAAAAACTAGCCTGCAGAAGAGAAGACATATAATCAAAAGCTGCAGATGAAAGGGAAAAAAAAAGCTCCAGGTGAGTGTAATTCAGACAACCGAGACCAATGAAAACACTAGAGCTTCTCACAGTGTAAAATTGCTTTTAGTTCCATCTATTGTAATTCAAAGGGTTTCACATATCTCACCTCCAAAGGTAATTCCAGCAGATTCAAGAACATAAATGAAGAGGCAATTATTCTGGTGTTTAGCCTGCCTCTAGCAAATGTAGCCTCAATCAGTTTTACTATTCTCAGCTCATCCCTTAGATTTTCAACTTCTTGGATGTGAAGGAAATCATAAACGGCCGCACTTCACAGGCTGCCTTCTGTGTTGCTCACACAGATTTAAGTTTTTCATTTCTAGAGTGCCCCGACATGGGTTTTTCCTTCGGTCAATGAGCATTATCATTTCCCATCATCAGTTGTTTATGGGAAACTTTACATCCTGCAGGTTCCCGCATACAATAATTACATTAAACAATGGAGCTTTAGGTATCTTCCTGTTTTTCACAACAGGTTATGCTCACTGTTATTGTTAGCTTATCATGCCAAATGTCCAAGATGCACAGGTGGTGTTAATTGGAGGGCGGAATAATTCATGCATTGGTCACTTTAGCTTTGCAGGTTCTCGAGTATGTTGACTTTTGAAATTCAGTATAGTGAGATGATGCCTTAGCCAGTTAAATGCTACTGCTTCCAAGGCTCAACTACACCCAGACATATCTGAGCAGAAGCTACATTATCTACGTGAAACTGCTTTGGGTGCTCCACAGGTGTATGCAGATGCCCACCAAATATGAGATTATTTCCCTTTATCTGACTTGTCTTTTACTAGCAGTCAGCCTCATTCCATGTCTTTTGTAGATGGTTGAAGACTGTGTGGATTCTGGGAGGCCTATGGGATAATGGTGGGCTTATGAGATAAAAAGATCTTGTAGGAAAGTTTCCTTGATGTGCATTTAATATTTAATTACAACTCTCTTTTATACACGTGTGTCTGTGGATTTAAACATCTAAAGTGCACAGATTAACACATTCCCATAGCGGAGTGAATCTCCCTTCCGTCAAGTCTATAGGTATTTCTACTTCTTATGGGCAGCTGGACAGTAATTCATCTGGGGAACGTCTGGTAAACCAGGACAATGGTGCTTCCCCAGCTTTCTTTGATGAAGGGCCAGGCCATTGGTTACCTTTATAAAAGTCTCTTGAAACGTCCTAGTGATGTCAGTTTCTGGGATCATAGAGGCTTCCTCTTCCTCGGTTGGTCTTGTTGGTAGGTGCTATCCAGTTGGTCTGCTTCAAAGCAACCCCCATGTACAGGACAAGGAAATGTTTACCAGTCCTGGGACACCTTCATATCGTTCTGATGCTTGAAACCATCGTTGCAGCCCCCGTGGCCATCCATTCTGCAAACGGCCTGCCTCTTTGTCACTGGCCCTCCCGTTTAATCTGACCAGAAGGGTTCATCATCTGGCCCTCTCTCTGACAAGGTTCTGCCTTGGTTTACTAGTCCTCCACTACCTGACAGTGTTTCCATGATAAGCATAAGGTTTCACTGGTGAATTCCCTCATCCTCATTGTGTCCTTAGTCTGCAAACTCTGCTGCATGCTTTCCTCTTTGCATGATGTGGCTGGCATTGGAAATACCAGTGACCTGGACTCTTGCCTTCCTTTGTGTACCTAGGTACAAATGGACAGATAATAAACATGTCACAGTTTATCACCGGCCCATGTACCACCCTTGGTGCAGCACTGGGGTAGATAATAAATCACGAGTAGTCCTGCACAAGGAAATGGAGCCCTCGTGGCTGAGTGGTTACAAAGACCAACCGCTCCAGTGGAGAAAAGGTGGCTTTCAATTCTACTAAATAGTTAACAACATCAGAAACCTAGATGGGCAGTTCTTTCCACCTGCAGCAGCCATCACTGCATGTGTTTGTTAAGATGGAGGAGTGCATTGTGGATTGGTGTGGGATGTGACACTGTGCTCTGTAACAATAACAGGCAGCTCACCCCCCTGCCTGGTCAGGAATGGGTGCCCTGTAACAGTAACAGGCAGGTCACCCCCTGGTCAGAAATGGAAAAATTTTAAATTGCAGCCTAAAACAGGTGTAGCTCAGTCCAGGATGTTTACGCTCCAAGAAGCAGCCTAGGCTACCTACAGTATTGTTTAGCAGACCACTGGGGACAAACTGACCTTAAATGTAGAACTTACTTTGTTAGACTTAAAAACTGTTTTGTTTCACTTTTCTGAGAATGCTTTGCCAGTTTCACACAAGAACTTGCCTTCCCCCTCCCCTTGCTTGACAAGACGCCCACAAGGATGTATAATAACTTCCCTTTGAAGCTGTTTGGGGCTCTCACCTTACAGACTGAGCCTGCCTCAGTTGCTGGTGAGGGCCCAGATTCAAATCTGTCTGAATAAAGGTTTCTGTTTCCATCTCTCTTTCAGTGAGTGGTCTGGGTGAGGGTCTCACTAACATTTGGAGGCCCCAGCGAGATCCCCCAGATCCCAGGGACGGGGGTCCCTTGCTGCAACTCACTCCTGGAGGGTTCGGACCCAGCAGCCTGGTTACTGCCTGCACAGCACCGGTAAGTCAGGCCTGTTTACATTCCTGATTCCTGGTTAGGAGCACTCCACAGTGAGACTTACGGGGGACAGGACGCCGTCATGGGCCCCATAGTCTGACCAAAACAGTGACGACTGTGGAGGTCCTGGTTTATTGGAAATCCCAAATTTTGAAGTGAGAGTGAATGTGGCCGGCCACAAATGCTAATAGGAAGTTTGTATGTTTGTGTGACTGGAAGCTTGTCATTTTTGTTATTAGGATTGTCTGTATTATTTGTCTCTTTAAGCTTAATTATGGGCCAGGGAAATTCTAAGGGTTCCAATAATGCCTGCGAATGTTTAATCCAGGGCTCGCTCACAGCGCTTAAATGTTTGTTAAAAAAATTTTCCTGATTTCAGGCGCCGAGGGGACAGATATGGTATTTCTGTAAACGCTCTCAATTTAAGAAAATTCTGTGAACATGAGTGGCCCACTTTTGGAGTGCACAGGCCCCCAGAGGGCTCTTTTAATCCCCTCCAAGCTTCATCGGTCCAGCGGATTTGTTATGGCACTCCGGGTCACACAGATCAAATTCTCTATATTGATATTTGGATTGATATCATTTATATTAACTCTAAGTATTTAAAAGGTTGTGGTTGCCCACCGGACCCAGCAAACTGCTTAGACTCCCACCTGCAAAGGCCAGTCCTTCTGGCCGGAAAACTGCTGGGACGAGGGCGGACCTCCAAACCAGTCTTGCCCTCACCCCCAGAAGATCCCCCTGTTGCCCGCCTGGACAGACTTCCCCCATATGCCGATCCAAGACCGGCTACACCGGGAACCCCTACACCAGCCACCACCACCGGAGCCGTTTCCCCTTACTCCACCCAACCCGATCCCCTTAATCCTCCCCATACCCGGTCAGGAGCCCCTTTTGGCGACAACCCTCCAGCTGCCCAACTCTCACTACACCAGGTTGAGAAAGTTGACAGCCTTGGGCAAAAGTTAAGAGTCTACATCCCTTTTACCACTTCTAATCTTTATAATTGAAAAAAATCAAAAAAGCCCTTCAGTGAGGACCCCCAAGCCATGAGTGTTCTCCTAAAGTCTGTTTTTTACACCCATCAGCCCACCTGGGATGATTGCCAGCAGCTCTTAAACACCTTGTTCACTGCTGAAGAGCGAGAAAAACATTAAAATAAAATCTAAAAACAATGTTTTAGACGAGGACGGAGAACCCGTCACTGACCCCGCCCTCATTGAGGCTGCATTCCCCTCCACCTGTCCCGAATGGGATCCCAACACCTCTGTGGGGGAACAGGCTCTCAATCGCTACCGCTGTATCCTACAAAAAGCGGTCAAGGGGGCGGGTAAAAAGTCCATCAATCTTTCAAAGATAGTTGAGACCAGGCAATGACCTACAGAGAGCCCAACAGCGTTTCTAGAAAGGTTGTGTGAGGCCTATCGGACTTACACCCTCATTGACCCCACTGCCCCGGCAAGCCAGGCCACCCTAGCAGTTCAGTTTGTAGCCCAGTCTGCCCCAGATATTAGAAAGAAACTCCAAAATTTAGAAGGGTTCAAAGAAAAGTCTTTGCCTGAATTATTGGCCATAGCTCTGAAGGTTTTTGACAACAGAGAGGACCCTGCGGAAGCCACCTGCACGCTTGCACAGAAGATGGCCCGGGTATTGCTTGCCAGTAACAGGCCTCCACAATATTCCAAACATCCGCCAGCGCGAGGCCCCCGTAAACTGCTTGGAAAGAACCAATGTGCCTATTTTTAAAAGATGGGTCATGTTAAAAAGACTGCCCAGAGAAGCCCCCAGCCAAGAAAGGACCCCCAAAAGGTGTTGACCTGGTCCTCCTTGAGGACACTGAATGAGGATGTCAGGACTCCAGCACACTCGGGGAGCCCCGGGTAACCTTAAAACTGGGGGACCAACCAGTAAATTTCCTCAAAGACACCGGGGCTACTCAGCCAGTTTTGCTCCGACCCCAAGGCCCCCTTTCAAAGGAACGGACAAAAATAGTGGGGGCCACGGGAAAAGTAAAAGCCTATCCTTGGTCTGAAGCCCGCATCACCAACTTGAGAAAGGGGACGCGGACACTATCCAAAAGTCGAATACAAGTGGTGCTGCAGCTCAAGACCCCCACCACCAAGAGGCAGGTACGGAAATTCCTTGGGGCAGTGGATTACTGCAGACTCTGTATCCTCGGGTTCGCAGAGATAGCCAAGCCACTGTATGCCGCGACGGGTGGAGCAAACAAAGAACTCAATTGGGGTGAGGCTAAAAAAAAAGCATTCCAGGACCTCAAGTCAGCATTGGTAAGCACCCCCGCCCTAGCGCTCCCCAACTTAGATAAATCTTTTCATTTATTTGTAGCTGAAGCCTGAGGAGTGGCTAAAGGAGTGTTAACTCAACAACTGGGGCCATGGAATTGGCCAGTGGCTTATTTATTAAAAAAAACTGGACCCAGTGGCCACGGGGTGGCCAAACTGCTTGCGAGCCACTGCCATTCTAGTTAAAGAAGCCTCTAAGCTAACTTTTGGGCAGGACCTACAAGTCACGACCCCACACAATGTGGAACAACTGCTGCGCTCACCTCCGGACCGGTGGCTCTCAAATGCCCGCATAACCCAGTACCAAGTCCTTCTCCTGGACCCACGGAGAGTCAGCTTCCTTAAAACAGCAGCCCTCAACCCAGCCACACTCCTCCCTGACCCAAGTGAGGAAGGCGGCCCGGAACATGATTGCGTGGAGGTAGTGACTTCCCTCACATCTCACCGAGCCGATTTAACTAACTTGCCACTAACAAATGCAGAAGTAACTCTCTTTACAGATGGTAGCAGCTTCGTGGAGGACGGGGTCCTGTTTGCAGGGGCTGCTGTAGTGACACTAGAAAAAGTAATCTGGGCCCAACCCCTGGTGAAAGGGACTTCGGCACAAAAAGCTGAACTCATTACCTTAACCCAGGCCCTGGAATGAGCTAAAAAAAAAAAAAAAGCAGGTGAGAATTTAGGCGCTCTCCATGGACCATATGCATACAGCACTATACAAAGAGCGCGGCCTTCTCACAGCAGGAGGCAAAGACATTAAAAATTAACTGAACTTTTAAAAAATACTGGATCGAGGCCTACAATAAATGGCCAAAAAATAGCCCAAAGGTGTGTCACCTGTGCTCAGGTAAATGCCAATCCAGATCCTGTGTCAGCTCAGGGAGTCTGGAGCCACGGTGGAGCGCCTGAAAAACATTGGGAGTTGGACTTCACTGAGCTCCCTAAAACAAAAGGTGGCTGCAGGTACTTGCTAGTCATGGTGGACACTTTTTCTGGCTGGCCAGAAGCATGGGCCACTTAGAAGAAAACTGCACAAGTAGTAGTTAAGCAGTTAGTATATGAAATTTTACCCAGATTTGGCCTCCCAGTAACCCTGGGGTCGGACAATGGCCCGGCGTTCATCGCCCAGGTCTCTCAGATGCTTGCCAGGGCACTAAAGATCAAGTGGAAGTTGCATTGCAGTTACAGGCCTCAAAGCTCAGGTCAGATAGAACGCATGAATAGAACACTTAAAGAATGCCTTATAAAATTAAAATTAGAGGTTGGCGGTAGCTGGGTCGAGCTCCTTCCTTCGCCCTATTACGTGCTCGATATACTCAATATTTAAAAGGGCATTCCCCTTTTGAAATCATGTTTGGAATGGCTCCTCCCCTCAACCCCTGAATGGAGGATGAGACCTTAAGCTCTATCAAAAATCATAACCTCTTTAAGTCTTTGCAGGCCCTACAAGCCGTCACAGAAGTATACCACGCAGTTCCCCAAAAGACTAACATCTCCCCAGAACGAGGTCCCTTGTTCCAACCTGGGGACTTGGTTTGGGTAAAGAAGCTCAATCTAGAAAAGCTATAGCCACGTTGAGACAGACCACACACCATTGTTCTCAGCACTCCAACAACAGCGAAGATTTCAGGAAAGCAACAGTGGATACATCATTCCAGACTAAAGAAGGCCGCCGAGGAGTCAGACACCCCAACATGACGAGTACTCCGCACCAACAACCCCTTAAAAATCAAGCTCTCATGTTCACAGTTTGATTTCTTTCACAGTAAAAGCAGCTGCCATATGGAAACCGAAAAATCCGCACCAGTTGTCGCTTCACCAATGGACACTAACCCGTACAATCGATGGAGGAGGAGAAATCACCATTGCTAACCAAACCAGCATTGGCAAGCCTACTTTCTTATTTAACTTTTATAAACTCCTAGGCCAGAACTAAAGTCAGGCTTGGTCCTATGGGTGCGGGAACCAACGCAGGAAGAAGGCATTGCAATCAGTCCAGTTTTACTTGTGTCCACATGCAGGTAAGGGTGACTGTGGTAATCATAAAGACTATTATTGCAAAAGTTGGGGTTGTGAAACCATCCCACCCTGGAAACAGTCTGACCCCCATATTTATGTTACAAGGAAAGTCCCATCCAAGAACTGCCAGTCAGAGGATTTTTGCAACCCCTTAATTATCAGGGTGACAACCTGGGGAAAAAATTACTGGATAGGTGAAAAAACATGGGGACTAAGATTGTATGTGTCTGGCTACAATCCTTGATTGAATTTATTATCCAGAAGAAAATAATTTTTACTCAACCTAACCCAGTAGGGCCAGCAAGGGACACTATAATACCGCCACCGCCTCTCATTTACAAACCTATCAAGACTCTGCCAAAGCCCACGTGGCAATCACCAGTCCCAGACGTTTCACCAGAAACCCTTGAAAAAAACAGCTAATTTAATCTCAAGACCGCAGTCTTCAATCTTAAATACTTTAACAGCCATGTTTTCCTTTTTAAATAATTCTAATCCTGATCTAACTAATGATTGTTGGTTATGTTTAAATCCTGAGCCCCCCTTTTATGTAGGTATTGCCACAAATGTATCTATTGGAACCAGCCTGCACTCCATCCAGAATATTTCCATCCAGAAAATAAACAATGGGAGCTATAAAGACCCCTGCATGTGGGGAAGTGAACCCAAGCTAACCCTAGGAGACATCACGGGACAAGGACTTTGCCTCATTAATGACCAGTATGATTGGGACTCCTCTCCATACCAGGGCATCTGCACCTCATCCATCATCATCCCTGTCAATGACCCTCGGTCTTCAAATTGGATCATTTGGTTAAAGGCTCCCCTTGGAACCTGGTGGGCATGCTCCAATGGAATCACCCCTTGCGCGTTTCCCCCTACCTTAGCCAAAAACCATCCTGAGTTGTGTGTATTAGCCCATGTTTTGCCTCAAGTCTATTATTATTTGGGTGAAGGAGGTAGAAAACATTTAGGGTTACCTCCCAACCGCCAGAAACGAGCACCTGTGTTAATTCCCATTTTAATAGGACTTGGAGTCGCAGGTTCAGCAGCAGTTGGAACTGCAGCATTAATACGAGGAAATATGCATTTTGAGGAGCTCAGTCGAAGAATAAACGAAGATATCAGTACCCTAGAACAGGCTGTTTCTATTTTGGAAACTTCCTTAAGTTCCCTAACTGAAGTAGTCCTCCCAAAGCATAGAGGGTTAGATTTACTATTTTTAAAGCAAGGAGACCTATGCGTAGCATTGAAGAAACGTGCTGTTTCTATACCAATCACTCAGGCATTATTAAAGAAAACCTTAACCAACTCAGAAAAAGAATAAAATAAAGAGAAGAAGCCTGATACTCACAGGGAAACTGGTATCAAAACCTTTTCACCTGGTCCCCGTGGCTCACGACTTTAACTAGCGCAGTAGCTGGACCACTGCTCCTCGTTCTGCTTGCCATAACCGTGGGTCCTTATGGACTGCGAACTCTTGTTTCATTAATCCAAAAGCGAACCCAAGACTTAAAAATCTTAATTATGAGATCACACTATCAAAATCTAACTCTAGTAGAAAAGGAAAATTTTAAATCAAGAATTTGATTCTTGGTCAAAAGAAGTGGGGAATGTGACACTGTGCCCTGTAACAATAACAGGCAGCTCACCCTCCCGCCGGTCAGGAATGAGCGCCCTGTAACAATAACAGGCAGCTCACCCTCCCGCCGGTCAGGAATGGGTGCCCTGTAACAGTAACAGGCAGGTCACCCCCTGGTCAGAAATGGAAAAATTTTTAATTGCAACCTAAAACAGGTGTAGCCCAGCCCAGGATGTTTACGCTCCAAGAAGCAGCCTAGCCTACCTACAGTATCGGTTGGCAGACCACTGGGGACAAACTGACCTTAAATGTAGAACTTACTTTGTTAGACTTAAAAACTGTTTTGTTTCACTTTTCTGAGAATGCTTTGCCAGTTCGCACACGAACTTGCCTTCCCCCTACCCTTGCTTGGCAAGACGCCCCACAAGGATGTATAATAACTTCCCTTTGAAGCTGTTTGGGGCTCTCACCTTACAGACTGAGCCTGCCTCAGTTGCTGGTGAGGACCCAGATTCGAATCTGTCTGAATAAAGCTTTACTGTTTCCATCTCTGTTTCAGCGAGTGGTCTGGGTGAGGGATTCGCTCGCTAACATGGGACATATGGGCTAATGTTGGACTTGTAGAACTGGGCTGCACTGGGTTGGGATGTTTTCTCCATGTGCATTTACGCTTCATCTAAAGCTCTCTTTTCTACATTTGAGTTTCTGTGGATTTATTTCTTTAATGTACTCAGACTAACACAACTAATATAAGAAAAGGCAGGTCACAAGTAAGCACCCATTTCCGTTTGGGAAAGACACTAAATAGATAATAGCTAGTTTCCTCCATGCCATCTCTGGGTGGCACAAACAGTTAAGAGCTCAATTGGTAAATAAAATTATCATCTGAACCCATATGGTGGTACCTCAGAAGACAGACATGGTGGTCTGCTTTTGAACCCTCACACAGCCTTGCAGCCCCTATCTAACACGGTTCAGATTGGCTCTACACACATGGCAGTTCCATGACTTGGAATCTACCCCACAGTAACTGTTTGGATGAAGATACTCAGTCCCTGAGTTATGACCGGCCCCATTCTAATGATTCTGTCATGAGGCAGTCCTGACCGAAGTCAAATACCTCATGATTCTAGCTTTTTATTTTCTTTTTTCCCCCCACAGGTAGTAAAAAGACTTTATTAAGAAGGCTTTGAAGTCAAAAAATAAAACTCTTGATACAATTTTCTTTCACCTTTTAAGTCAGCTCTGAAAATATATAATCAGTGATTTAGATGTAAATTCAAAGATCCGTTGTTTTATTTAAAATAAAATATATTTTAGTTCTTAAAATTTATTCCATAAAGTACATAGTTCCCTATAAACTCCCTACATATACACAGAAGGTAAAAATAAAAACAAACAAACACAAAATATAAAAACCACAACAAAACATAAAAACTGAGCATCTTTTTAAAAATTGTAAAAAAAACCAACAAGAGAAACCAATGTTGTGTGTGTTTGTTAATAATTTTAAAAAGCTAAAATTCTCTGGATGGGGGACTCCCACCCCTGGCTTTACACATCTCACCATCATTAGTCTGTGGGGCTTGAATACATTGGATATAAACTTACAGCTAGAATGACATAACAGGTATGTGGTATAGCATGAGTACATGGTACTTATGGTAAACGTTCTAAAAAAAGAAAGAAAATCAGATGGTCATAATGCAGCTAAACATAACTTTAATACAGCACAACTCGGAGATTGTGTTTTCTGGGTCTTTGAACTGCTATGAGCCAATTCAGTTGTGGGCTGATGAAATGAATGTGAAATTGACCTGTTTTTTAAAAGCTTGAATGATCTGGAAGGCTAAATGGACTGGGGGGAAATATGGTTTAAAACCTTTGAATAGTGATTTGGGAACCTTTCAGGAACCGGTTTCATGACACCAATTCACTTCCAACACTGTGGATAGTGACACATATTCAATGAAGCAAGTGCTTGGCTGCCAACTTTGAGCCGGCTCTCTTATTTTCTACTCAGCCTATCCAGACATTTACTTAATAACAAATAATTTTTTTAATCTCAACAAATGGAAAGGTGGGTTATAAAGTATAAACACCAGGGTACCTGAGTAAAAGGGACAGCAGGACACAGGGTACTAGGAACTTCAGAAGCCTAGGGATTTGGGTGGAGACACTGATTCAGGAACATTAAGACACCGCTTGAGGTGGAATTGCCATCATGCAGACCTAGGAAGTGTGATATCTAGGCAGTGAGACATCCTACTCAGTCACAATCACCGACTCCTCAGAACTGTTTTGGAATCAGAGGCGACTGTATGCAAAGACCCCACAAGGGATCAGTGTCCAGGCTGGGGTTGGAAGGGATCAATATATTAAAGACTCTTTCTTGTTTCTGCATCACTTTTATCCCTATCATTCTTCTCATGCAACCAAAACTCAGTCCCAGGGGGATGGCAACTACAGTAACCAGACTGTTCTGTCTGACTTCAACAGTAGGACACATAGACCATCTGTATAGACCCTTTGATTCTGTGCCCCTCACCCTCCCATAGACAAAACTGCAGCCAGCATCAGAGTCGAAACCTGCAGATTAAAAGTTTGTCAAAAGTCTAGAAAGAGCTGTCATTACCCTGAAAAACTACCCTGCAGAAGAGAAGACACAGAATCAAAAGCTACAAGTGAAAAAAAAAAGCTCCAGGTGAGTGTAATTCAGACAACCAACCAATGAAAACACTAGAGCTTCTCACAGTGGCTCACGCTGGTTTAGTGGTAGACAGGTCCAAGTCACATTGGCCTGAATCAGTGTCTCCACCCAAATCCCTAGGCTTCTGAAATTCCTAGTACCCTGTCTCCTGCAGTCCCTATTACCCAATAACCCTGCTGATTCTACTTTATAGCCACCTTCTCGTTCATTGAGACTTCTGATTCAGAGTGACTCTGTATGACGGAGTAGGAAACCACACCGGATTTCCAAGGCTGGGGATCTTTATGGGAGCAGCGACCTTCATTTTTGTCCTGGGGACTGATCTGGTGGTTTTCTAGCAACGAACTTGCAGTTAGCATCCAGATGCTTAAACCCCTGCACCAATAGGGTTTCTGTTTGAGTTTTAAAGTCATCCACTGCTATTACATCTATTCTGATATATAGTGATCAAGTGGACAGAGCACAACTGATCCCTACGGTTTTTAAGGAGTGCAAAGACTCACCTTTGTGAGGCCTATATATTCCTGAATCTGCTGGAGTTACATTTGGAGGTGAGGTCTGTGAAACTGTTTGAATTACAATAGTATGGAAGTAAAAGCAATTTCTCATGGAAATTGTGGTGACAAAGCTAGTGATCCCAGTAAACGTATCAATGCATGTCAAGTAAACTCCTCTGGCAATAATGAGGCTCGAGGTATTTGTGGTGTCAAGGAAGTAATATAGGTAAAGATATGAGTAAAGGGAGGTTCGCACAGCTACATGAGTGTGAAAGTGTGGGAACTTTAGAGAAACAAATCCACAAAAACTCGTTTCAGAAGAAATTTTTAATTGAATATTCAGTACGCAACAAGAAAACATACCTCCCCATAGCAGCCATAGCTCACAGTCCCAACATTTTACTATGTGCACCAACAATCCATAAATCTATCACCATGTCACAAAAGAGACAAAATGAAATCCATATAGTTCAGAATCCAAGTCAGTGTGGGGCATATCATCTCAAGACTGGTGGGGATCTCCACATTGTCTCTGGCAAAATAGTGCTGCATCATGCTGAGTCCACGTGGCTTCTTTTGCAAGATTACTTGAAGGGAAGTAAGCATTGGAAGCAAAACGTTGAGAGGTGACATCATCTTCACCCTGAACTGTTCTTTATGAAACATGGAACACTTTTCTGGGAGTAGCAGACCTCTTCTTTCTCCTAAGATAGGGGCTAATGGTTATGAACTTTTGACCATTTGGTTAGCAGCCCCATGTCACACCCTGTCCACCACCAGGCTTCGTGATGTGTGTTACAAATAGGGAAAGACAAGACTCGTAATCAAGCTGGCACCCACTCCTGACGATCCTCGGTCTGTCTTAGAACTCTGCTCCATAGGTTTCCCAGGGCTGATAGTTTGGAAGGATAACATCAGGCCTTTCTTCTAAGGCACTTCCGGGTGGATTTAAATTGCCTGCATTTTACTTAGCTGCAAAACCCCTTAACTTTAAATAACCTATAGGCGTGATGAGTTATTTAATTGACTAAATACAATTTGGATGATGTGGGGAGAACTATCTACCGCATTTTCCATAAAAGGAAACAGAAGCACACTAAGACACCGCTTGAGGTGGAATTACCATCCTGCAGACCTAGGAAGTTTGATATCTAGGCAGTGGGACATCCTACTCAGTCACAATCACCTACTACTCAGAACTGTTTTGGAGTCAGGGGAGACTGTATGTAAAGACCCAAGAAAGGATCAGTGATGAGGCTGGAGTCTGAAGGGATCAATATATTAAAGATACTTGCTTGTGTTTGCATCACTTTATCCCTATCATTCTTCTCATGCAACCAAAACTCGGTCCCAGGTGGATGGCAACTACAGTAACCAGACTGTTCTTTCTGACTTCTACAGTAGGACACATAGACCATCTGAATAGACCCTTTGATTCTAGGCCCCTCACCCTCCCATAGACAAAACTGAAGCCAGCAAAAGACCCGAAACGTGCAGACTAAGAGTTTGTCAAAAGTCCAGAAAGAGCTGTCAATACCCTGAAAAACTAGCCTGCCAAAGACAAGACACAGAATCAAAAGCACAAGTGGGGGAAAAAAAGCTCCAGGTGAGTGTAATTCAAACAACCGAGACCAATGAAAACACTAGAGCTTCTCACAGTAGTTCACGCTGGTTAAGTGGTAGCCAGGTTCAAGTCACATTGGCCTGAATCAGTGTCTCCACCCAAATCCCTAGGCTTCTGAAATTCCTAGTACCCTGTGTCCTGCAGTCCCTATTACCCAATCACCCTGCTGATTCTACTTTATAGCCACCTTCTCGTTCGTTGAGACTTCTGATTCAGAGTGACTCTGAATCCCACCGGGATTTCCAAAGTTGCATATCATTAGGGGAGCAGCCAGCTTCATCTTTGTCCTGGGGAGTTGTCTGGTGGTTTTCTAGCACCAAACTTGCAGTTAGCATCCAGATGTTAAACCCCTGCACCAATAGTGTTTCTGTTTGAGTTTTACAGTCCTTCACTGCTATTAAATCTATTCTGATATATAGTGATCAAGTGGACATGGCAGAACTGATCCCTATGGTTTGTGAGGAGTGGAAAGCCTCATGTTGGTCCTAGTGGATTCAAACTGCGATCAAGTGGACAGAGCCGAACTGATCCCTACAGTTTGTGAGGAGTGGAAACCCTCACCTTGGTCCTAGTGGTTTCAAACTCCTGACCATGCAGTTAGCAGCACAACACACTATACACCCTGTGCTCCTCAGTGTGAGGGCCCAACTAAAAAATCACTGCAATTGATTCAGTTCTGAGGTTAGTATCCCTATGGGTCACAGTAGAGCTGGGTCCGTGGGTTCCTGAGATTGCAGAACTTTGTGGAAATAGAAAGCCTCCTCTTTCTCCAGAGAAGCATCTGGTGGTCCAAACTGTTGACCTCACAGTTTGCAGCCCATCGTGTTATCCACTTACACAAGTGAGCTGTGTGAGGACTCAAAACCAAACCAACTCACTGCCATAGAGTCCATGTTGACTCCTAGTGACCCTCTTGGATAGAGTAGAACTGCACCTGTGGGGTGCTGAGGCTTTAAATCTATGAGTATAGACATCCTCAACTATCTCCCATGTGAGGAGTTGTGGAGGAAAAATATTACCTAAGGGGGTTAATGGATGGGTGACTTGAGTCTGTCCCCTGAGTAGCAAGCCTACTGGCCATCGAGGCAATGCTCATAAAATTCTTTCCTAGGTGGCAGCAGCAGCAGCAACCCGGTTGGTGGAGACCATCTATGTACTCTAGAGCGTGCATACAGTCACAGAATTAATAGCTGGAAATGGAAACCTTGAGTTACATTCCTTTCCCTTGGGTTCAATCCACATGGGAATAGTGAAACATGCTGCAGGAGTGAGCAAAGAACTATAGGTAAGGTGAGAGCTAGCTACCTGGCCACTGGTCACGTCTCCAGGAAGACAATGGTGTTGCTTTAAGCCTAGCAGTTACCTGAATGTTGACCCAAACATCTGAGTAAGGTGGATCCCGGTATGATGTAGTCTTGCTGCCTAACCCAGATGGAAGTGCATCTCTAAAACACTCACTGCCATCGAGTTGAGGGTGACTTATAGTGCCACCATGGGACAGGGTAGAACTGCCCTTGTGTATGTTTTGGTGGCTGGAACACTTTTCTGGGAGTAGCAGACCTCTTTCTCCTGAGATAGGGGCCAATGGTTATATATTGTTGACCAAATTGTTAGCAGCCACATTTTACACTCATTCCACCACCAGGCCTCCTGAATTGCTTTAAAATAGGGGGGGGGAGTGGCAATCTAGATGCTCCCACTCCTGGCGACCCCCTGTCTGTCCTAGAACTCTGCTCCATTGGTTTCCCAGGGCTGAGAGTTTGGAAGTATAACACCAGAGCTTTCTTCTGAGGAACATCTGGCTGGATTTAAATACCCAGCCTTTTGATTAGTAGGCAAGACCCTTAACCTTAAATAAACCATAGGTGTGATTAGTTATTTAATTGACTAACCACAATGTGAATGATGTGGGGAGAATTATCAACCCCCATCTCCAAACAAGGAAACTGAGGTACACTAAGACACCTCTTGAGGTAGAAGAGCGCTCATGCAGAGCTAATAAGTGTGACATCTAGAGAGTGAGCCCTCCTACTCAGTCACAATCACCAACTCCTCAGAACTGTTTTGGAGTCAGGAGAGACTGTATGTAAAGACCCCACAAAGGATCAATGTTCAGGCAGGATTCTGGAGGGATCAATGTATTAAAGATACTTGCTTGTGTTTGCATCACTTTTATCCCTATCATTCTTCTCATGCAACCAAAACTCAGTCGCAAATAGGATGGCATAATATTGAATAGACCGTTCTGTCTGACATGTCCAGTAGGACACGTAGAACATCTGAAAAGGCTCTTTGATTCTGTTGCCCTCTCCCTCCCATAGACAAAACTGCAGCCAGCTCCAGATCCCAAATCTGCAAACTAAGAGTTTGTCACAAGTCTAGAAAGTGCTGTCAATACCCTGTAAAACGAGCATGCAGAAGAGAAGACATAGAATCAATAGCTTCAGGTGAGGGGAAAAAAAGCTCCAGGTGAGTGTAATTCAGACAACTGAGACCAACGAAATCACTAGAGCTTCTCACAGTGTAAAATTGCTTTTACTTTCATACTATTGTAATTCAAACAGTTTCACATATCTCACCTCCAAAGTTAACTGCAGCAGATTCAAGAATATAAAGGAAGAGGCAATTATTCGGGTGTTTAACTTCCCTCTAGTAAATGTAGCCTCAATCAGTTTTACTACTCTCAGCTCATCTCTTAGATTTTCCACTTTTTGGATGTGAAGGAAATCATAAAATCCCGCATTTCACAAGCTGCCTTCTGTGTTGCCTCACCCAGATTTAGGTTTTTTCATTTCTAGAGTGCCCCAACATGGGTTTTCCTTTGGTCAAAGAGCATTATAATTTCCCATCATCAGTTGTTTATGGGAAAATTATATCCTGCAGGTTCCACTTTACATTAATTACATTAAACAATGGAGCTTTATGTATCTTCCTGTTTTCACAACAGGTTATGTTCACTGATATTGTTAACTTATCATGCCAATGGCCAAGATGCACAGGTGGTGTTAATTGAAGGGCGGAATGATTCATGCATTGGTCACTTTAGCTTTGCAGGTTCTCGAGTATGTTGACTTTTGAAACTCAGTAAAGTGAGATGATGCCTTAGCCAGTTAAATGCTACTGCTTCCAAGGCTCACGTACACCAAGACATATCTGAGCAGAAGCCACATTACCTATGTGAAACAGCTTTGGGTGCTCCACAGGTGTATGCAGATGCCCACCAAATATGAGATTATTTCCCTTTCTCTGACTTGGCTTTTACTAGCAGTCAGCCTCATTCCATCTCTTTAGTAGATGGTTGAATACTGTGTGGATTCTTGGGGGGGCCTATGGGATAATGATGGGCTTATGAGATTAAAAAGATCTTGTAGGGAAGTTTTCTTGATGTGCATTTAATATTTAATTACAACTCTCTTTTATACACGTGTGTCTGTGGATTTAAACATCTAAAGTGCACAGATTAACACATTCCCATAGCGGAGTGAACCTCCCTTCCATCATGTCTATAGGTATTTCTAATTCCTATGGGCAGCTGGACAGTAATTCATCTGGGGAACGTCTGATAAACCAAGACAATGGTGCTTTCCAATCTTTCTATGATGAAGGGCCAGGCCATTGGTTAATTTTATAAAAGGTTGTTAAGTCATCCTAGTGATGTCAGATCTGGAATCATAGAGGCTTCCTCTTCTTAGGTTGGTCTTGTTAGTAGGTGCTATCCAGTTGGTCTGCTTCAAAGCAACCCCCATGTACAGGACAAGGAAGTGCTTCCCAGTCCTGGGCCACCATCACATTGTTCTGATGTTTGAACCCATCGTTGCAGCCCGTGTGGCCTTCCATCGTGCAAATGGCCTGCCTCTTTGTCACTGGCCCTCCCGTTTAATCTGATCAGTTGGGTTCATCATCTGGCCCTCTCTCTGACAAGGTTCTGCCTTGGTTTAATAGTCCTCCACTACCTCACAGTGTTTCCATGATGAGCATAAGGTTTTCAGTGGTGAATTCCGTCGTGCTCATTGTAACTTAGTGTGGCTTTGCCCTTTGGATGACATTGCTGGCATTGGAAATACCAGTGACCTGGACTCTGGCCTTCCTTTGTGTACCTAGCTGAAAATGGACAGATAGTAAACATGTCACTGTTCATCACCTGTCCATGTACTACCCTTGGAGCAGCACTGCTGTAGATCATAAATCATGAGTAGTCCTGCACAAGGAGATGGATCCCTTGTGGCTGAGTGGTTACAAACACCGGCTGCTCCAGGGGAGAAAAGGTGGCTTTATATTCCAGTAAAAATTTAACAACCTCAGAAAGCCTGTTGGGCAGTTCTGTCCACCTGCAGCCGCCATCACTGCATGTGTTTGTTAAGATGGAGGAGGACGTTGTGGATTGTTCTGGGACATATGGGATAATTTTGGACTTGTAGACTTAGGGTGCACTGGGATGGGATGTTTTCTCCATGTGCATTTATCTTTTATCTAAAGCTCTCCTCTATAAATTTGAGTTTCTGTTTATTTATTTCTCTGATGTACTCACACTAACACAACAAATAGAAGAAAAACCAGGACACAAGTTAGCACCCTTTTCACTTTGGGAAAGACCCTCAGTACAGAAAAGCTATTTTCCTCCATGTCATCTCGGGGTGGCACAAACAGTTAAAAAGCTCAATTCATAACTAAAATGATCTTCTGAACCCATATGGTGGTGCCTCAGAAGACAGACCTGGTGGTCTGCTTTTGAAACCTCACACAGCCTTGAAGCCCCTATCTAACACGGTTCAGTTTGTTTCTGCACACATGGTACTTCCATGACTTGGAATCTACACCACAGTAACTGTTTGAATGAAAGGTACTCAGTCCCTGAGTTCTGACCCGCCCCATTCTGAAGAGTCTGTCATGAGTGAGTTCTGACCGAAGTCAAATACCTCATGATTCTTGATTTTTATTTTTGTCTTTACACATCTGACCATTATTAGTCTGTGGGGGTTGAAAACATTGGATATAAACTTACAGCTGAAATGATATCAGAGATATGTGGTATAGCATGAGTGCATGGCATTTATTGTAAACTCTCTAAAAAAAAGAAAGAACAGAAAATAGCCACAATGCAGCTCACAATAACAATGCAGCTCACAATAACTTGAATCAGAGATTGTGCTTTCTGGGTCTTTGAGCTGATATGAGCCAATTCAGTAGTGGGTTCATGAAAAGAATGTGAAAATGACCTGTTTTTTAAAAGCTTTAATGATATGGAAGGCTAAATGGAATGGTGGAAAATTTGATTTAAATCCTTGGAATAGAGGGTTGGGAACCTTTCAGGAACCTATTTCATGACACCAATTTACTTGCAACACTGTGGATAGTGACACACATTCAATGAAGCAAGTGCCTGGCTGCCATCTTTGAGGCGACTCTATTATTTTCTACTCAGCCTATCCAGACATTTACTTGCAAACTGGCATTATTTTCTTAGCCAAATAAGTTTCTAATGGCTTTTTATTAGTTTCCATAATCCACATTATATAATAACAAATAATTTTTTTAATCTCAACGAACATAAAGGTGGCTATAAAGTAGAATCAGCAGGGTTAATGGGTAAAAGGGACTGCAGGACACAGGGTACTAGGAACTTCAGAAGCCTATGGACTTGGATGGAGACACTGATTCAGGCCAATGTGACTTCAACCTGGCCAGACTAAAACCACTGTGAACCACTGTGAGAAGCTCCATTGTTTTCACTTGTCTCGGTTGTCTAAATTACACTCACCTGGAGCTTTTTCTTTCCACCTGTAGCATTTGATTCTATGTCTTCTCTTCTGCAGGGTAGCCCAGGGCTACATGAGGGCTCCTCCACCTCAAGCGGTTTCTTAGTTTGCCTATATTTCCTTGTCTGGAAAATGTGGTTGATAGTTCAGGAACCTCTTTCATGACACCAATTTACTTGCAATACTGTGGATAGTGACACACATTCAATGAAGAAGATCAGTTCTGCTCTGTCCACTTGATCGCAGTTTGAAACCAAGAGGACCAAGGTGAGGCTTTCCACTCCTCCCAAGCCGTAGGGATCAGTTCAGCTGTGTCCACTTGATCACAGTTTGAAACCAACAGGACCAAAGTGAGGCTATCCACTCCTCACAAACTGTAGGGATCGCTTCTCCTCTGTACACTTGATCACTATATATCATAATAGATTTAATAGCAGTAAATTACTTTAAAATTCAAACAGAAACCCTATTGGTGCAGGGGTTTAAGCATATGGATGCTAAATACAAGTCTGGTGTTAGAAACTCACCAGACCACTCCCCAGGACAAAGATGAAGCTGGCTGCTCCCATACAGATCCGCAGCCTTGGAAAGCCCGGTGGGTTTTCCTACTCTATCATACAGAGTCACTCTAAATGAGAAGTCTAAACGAATGAGAAGGTGGGTATAAAGTAGAATCAGCAGGGTTATTGGGTAATAGGGACTGCAGGACACAGGGTACTAGGAATTTCAGAAGCCTAGGGATTTGTGTGGAGACACTGATTCAGGCCAATGTGACTTGAACCTGGCTACGACTGAACCAGCTTAAACCACTCTGAGAAGCTGTAATGTTTTCATTGGTCTCAGTTCTCTGACTTACACTCACTTGGAGCTTTTTTTTCTTCATTGTAGCTTTTGATTCTCTGTCTTCTCTTCTCCAGGCTAGTTTTTTGGGGCATTGACAGATCTCTCTCGATTTTTGACAAACTCTTAGTCTGCAGGTTTCAGGTCTGGTGCTGGCTGCAATTGTGTCTATCAGAGGGAGAGGGTCACCGAATCAAAGGGTGTATTCAGATTGTCGATGTGTCCTCCTGGGGAACTCAGAAAGAAAAGTCTGGTCACTGTAGTTGTCATCCCCCCTGGAACTGAGTTTTGGTTGCAGGAATAAGAATGATAGGGATAAATGTGATACAAACACAAGCAAGTATCTTTAATATATTGATCCCTTCAGACTAAAGCCTGGACACTGATCTTTCTGGGGTCTTTACATACAGTCTTCCCTGATTCCAAAACAGTTCTGAGGAGTCGATGAT
Organism: Tenrec ecaudatus; assembly: GCF_050624435.1. NCBI lineage: Eukaryota > Metazoa > Chordata > Mammalia > Afrosoricida > Tenrecidae > Tenrec > Tenrec ecaudatus. Next base: position 219,537 of record NW_027459392.1, on the reverse strand, counting down.
TGTGACTGAGTAGGACGGCTCACTGCCTACATATCAATCTTCCTAGGTATGCATGGGGGCTCTTCCAACTCAAGCAGTGTCTTAGTGTGCCTCCGTTTATTTGTCTGGAAAATAGGGTTGAGAGTTCTCCCCACATTATCCACTTTGTTATTAGTCAATTAAATATCTAATCATGCCTATAGGTTATTTAAAGTTAAGGGGCTTAGCTGCTAAGCCAAAGGCTGGCTGTTAGAATCCACCCTGAGGTGTCTTAGAAGAAATGCCTGATGTTATACTTCCAAACTCTCAGCTCGGGGAAAACTATGGAGCAGAGTTCTATGACAGACAGGGAGTCACCAGGAGTGGCTGTCAGCTTGATTGCCACTCTTGTTTTTCCCTATGTGGAAGGAGTGTAACATGGGGCTGCTAACCAAATGGTAAAAATTTCATAACCATTAGCCCCAATCTCAAGATAAAGAAGAGGTCTGCTACACCCATAAAAGTATTTCAGCCAACAAAACATACATAGGGGCAATTCTACCCTGTCCCACAGTGTCACTATAAGTCACCCTCAACTCGATGGCAGTGAGAATTTTAGAGAAGCACTTCCATCTGTGTTAGGCAGCAAGACTACATGCAACCTGGATCCACCTTATCAGATGTTTGGGTCAACATTCAGGTAACTGCTAGGCCTGAACCAACAGCATTGTCTTCCTGGAGACGTGACCAGGGGCTAGGTAGCTAGTTCTCACCTCAACTATATCATCCTGCAGCATGATTCACTATTCACTATTCCCCTGTAGATTGAACCCAAGGGGAAAGGAATGTAACTCAAGCTTTCCATTTTCAGCTGTTAATTCTGTGACACTGCAGGCTCTAGGCTACATAGATGGTCTCCAATAACCAGGTTGCTTCTGCTGCTGCTGCTACTGCTGCCACTTAGGAAAGAGTTTTATGAGCATTGCCTCGATGGCCAATAGGGCTTGCTCCTCAGGGGACAGAGTCTAGTCACCCTTCCATTAACCTCCTTAGGTAATATTTTTCCTCCACAAGTCCTCACCTGGGAGATGGTTGAGGGTGTCTACACTCATGGAGTTACACCCCCAGCACCCAACAGGAGCAGTTCTACTCTATAGAAGAGGGTCACTAGGAGTCAATATAGACACCAAGGTAGTGAGTTTGGTTTGGTTTGGAGTCCTCACACAGCACACTTGTGTAAGTGAATAGCACGACGGGCTGCTAACTGTAAGGTCAACAGTTCTAACCACCAGATGCTTCTCTGGAGAACGGGGAGACTTTCTATTTCCACAAAGATCTGCAATCTCAGAAACCCACAGAGACAGCTCTACTGTGACCCATAGGGACACTAACATCAGAGCTGAATTGATAGCAGTGATTTTTAGATGGGACCTCACACTGAGGAGCACAGAGGGTAGAGGGAGTTGTGCCTGCTAACTGCACGGTCAAGAGTTTGAAACCACCAGGACCAAGGTGAGGTTTTCCACTAAACCCAAACCGTAGGGATCAGTTCGGCTCTGTCCACTTGATGGCAGTTTGAAACCACAAGGTGAGGCTTACCACTCCTCACAAACCATAGGGATCAGTTCTGTTCTGCCCACTTGATCACAGTTTGAAACCACCAGGACAAGGGTGAGGTTTTCCACCCCTCACAATCAGTAGGGATCAGTTCTGCTCTGTCCACTTGATCGCAGTTTGAAACCTCAAGGTGAGGCTTACCACTCCTCACAAACTTTAGGGAACAGTTCTGTTCTGCCCACTTGATCACAGTTTGAAACCACGAGGACCAAGGTGAGGTTTTCCACTCCTCAGAACACATAAGTCTTTGCTCAATCCTGCACCATGATTCTCTATTCCCATGTGGAATGGAAGTCAAGTAAAAGGAATAAAACACAAGCTTTCCTTTCTCGACTGTTAATTCTCTGACACTATGCAGGCTCTAAATTACATAGAAGATCTCCACCAACCAGGTTGCTGCTGCTGATGCTGTCACCTGGGAAAAAATTTTATGAGCATTGACTCGATGGCAAGAAGGGCTTGCTCCTCAGAGGACAGACTCTAGTCACCCTTCCATTAACCCCCTTAGGTAATATTTTTCCTCCACAAGTCCTCACCTGGGAGATGGTTGAGGATGACTACACTCATGGAGTTACAGCCTCAGCACCCGACAGGGCAGTTCTACTCCATCGAAGAGGGTCACTAGGAGTCGACAGGGACTTGATGGTAGTTAGTTGGGTTAGGTTTTGAGTCCTCACACAGCACACTTGTGTAAGTGGATAACACGACGGACTGCTAAGTGTAAGGTCAACAGTTCAAACCACCAGATGCTTCTCTGGAGAAAGAGGAGGCTTTCGTTTTCCACAAAGATCTGAAATCTCAGAAATGCACAGAGACAGCTCTACTGTGACCCATAGGGACACTAACATCAGAACTGAATCGATAGCAGTGATTTTTTTGTTGGGACCTCACACTGAGGAGCACAGGGGTAAAGTGAATTGGGCCTGCTAACTGCATGGTCAAGATTTTGAAACTACCAAGACCAATGTGAGGTTTTCCACTCTTCACAAACCTTAGAGATCAGTTCTGCTCTGTTCACTTGATGCCTATATATCAGAATATATTTAATAGCAGTGAATGACTGTAATCCACAAACAGAAACCCTATTGGAGCAGGGATTTAAGCATCTGGATGGTAACTGCAAGTTTGGTGCTAGAAACCCACCAGACCCCTCCCCAGGATAAAGATTAAGCTGACTGCTCCCATAAAGAACCGCACACTTGGAAATACTGGTGGCTTTTCCTACTCTGTTCTGCAGAGTCACACTGAATCAGAAGTCTCAATGAACGAGAAGGTGGCTATAAAGTAGAATCAGCAAGGTTATTGGATAATAGCGACTGCAGGACACAGGGTACTAGGAATTTCAGAAGCCTAGGGATTTGAGTGGAGACACTGATTCAGGTCAATGTTACTTGAACCTGGCGACAACTAAACCAGCGTGAACCACTGTGAAAAGCTCTTGTGTTTTCATTGTTCTTGGTTGTCTGAATTACACTCACCTGGAGCTTTTATTTTTTTGTTTTACACCTGTAGCTTTTGATTCTGTCTTCTCTTCTGCAGGCTAGTTTTTCAGGTTATTGACATCTCTTTCTATACTTGTGACAATCTGTTAGTCTGCAGGTTTGGAGTCTGGTGCTGGCTGCAGTTGTGTCTATGGGAGGGATAGGGCCACAGAATCAAAGGGTCTGTTCATAGGGTCTATGTGTCCTACTGCTGAAGTCAGACTGAACAGTCTGGTCACTGTATTTGCCATCCACCCTGGGACTGAGTTTTGGTTGCAGGAGAAGAATGATAGGGAGAAATATGATACAAACACAAGCAAGTATTTTCAATATATTGATCCCTTCAGAATCCATCCTGTACACTCATCCTTTTTTAGAGTCTTTACATACAGTCGCCCTGACTCCAAAACAGTTCTTAGGAATCGGTTATTGTGACTGAGTAGGATGGCTCACTGCCTAGATATCAAACGTCCTACGTCTGCATGAGGGCTCTTCCACCTCAAGCGGTGTCTTCGTGTGCCTCTGTTTCCTTGTCTGGAAAAGGGGGTTGATAGTTCTCCCCACATCATACACTTTGTGGTTAGTCAATTAAATTACTAATCATGAATATTGGTTATTTAAAATTAAGGGGCTTTACTGCTAATCAAAATGCTGGCTATTTGAATCCACCTGGAGGTGCCTTAAAAGAAAGGCCTGGTGTTATACTTCCAAACTATCAGCCCTAGGAAATCTATGGAGCAGAGTTCTATGATAGACAGAGGGTCGCCAGGAGATAGTGTCAGTTTGATTGCCACTCTTCTTTTTTCCCTATTTGTGTCACACATCATGAGGCCTGGTGGTGGATTGAGTGTAACATGGGCCTGCTAATCATATGGTCAAAAGTTCATAACCATTAGCTCCCTTCTCAGGAGAAAGAAGAGGTCTGGTACACACAGAAAAGTGTTCCAGCCACCAAAATATACACAGGGGCAGTACTACCCTGACCCACTGTGTCACTAAAAGTCACCCACAACTCGATGGCAGTGAGTGTTTTAGAGATGCACTTCCATGTGTGTTAGGCAGCAAGAATACATACATCCTGAATCCAGCCTGCTCAGATGTCAGGGTCAACATTTAGGCAACGAATAGGCTTGAACCCACACCATTGTCTTCCTGGAGATGTGACCACTGGCCATGTAGCTAGCCCTCACCTCATACATAGGTCTTTGCTCCCTCCTGCAGCATGATTCACTATTCCATGAGGATGGAAACAAAGGAAAAGGAATGTAACTTGAGCTTTCCACTTTCAGCTGTTAATTCTGTGGCACTCTTCTGGCTCTAGACTACATAGATGAACACCACCAACCAGCATGTTGCTCCTGCTGCTGCTGTTGCTGCCACCAAGGAAAAAAATTTTTGAGCATTGCCTCGATAGCCAGTAGGGCTTGCTCCTCAGAGGACAGACTCTAGTCACCCTTCCATTAACCCCCTTAGGTAATATTTTTCCTCCACAAGTCCTCACCTGGGAGATGGTTGAGGATGTCTAAACTCACAGAAGTAAAGCCTCAGCACCCCACAGGAGCAGTTCTACTCTATCCTGGAGGGTCACTAGGAGCCAACATGGACTCGATGGTAGTGTGTTGGGTTTGGTTTTGAGTCCTCACACAGCACACTTGTGTAAGTGGATAACACGACGGGCTACTAACTGTAAAGTCAACAGTTCGGACCACCAGATGCTTCTCTGGAGAAAGAGGAGGCTTTCTATTTCCACAAAGTTCTGCAATCTATGGAACCACAGACACAGCTCTACTGTGACCAATAGGGACACTAACCTCAGAACTGAATCAATAGCAGTGATTTTGTAGTTGGGCCTCCACACTGAGGAGCACAGGGGCTATAGTGTGTTGTGCCTGCTAACTGCATAGTCAGTAGTTTGAAACCAGCAGGACCAAGGTGAGACTTTTGACTCCTCACAAACCATAGGGGTCACTTCTGCTCTGTCCACTTGATCTCTGTTTGAAACCAACAACCAAGGTGAGGCTGTCCACTCATCACAAACCTTAGGGATCCGTTCTGCCCTGTCCACTTGATCACTATATATTTGAATAGATGTAATAGCAGTGGATAACTTTAAAACTCAAACAGAAACCCTATTGGTCCAGGGGTCTAAGCATCTGGATGCTAACTGCAAGTTTGGTGCTATAAACCCAACAGTCCACTCCCCAGGACAAAGATGAAGCTGGCTGCTCCAATAAAGATCCACAGCCTTGGAAATCCTGGTGGGTTTTCCTACTCTGTCCTGCAGAGTCACTATGAATCAGAAGTCTCAACGAACGAGAAGGTGGCTATAAAGTAGAATCAACAGGGATATTGGGTAATAGGGACTGCAGGACACAGGGTACTAGGAATTCAGAAGCCTAGGGATTTGGGTGGAGACACTGAATTAGGCCAATGTGACTTGAACCTGGCTACAACTAAAGCAGCGTGAACCACTGAGAGGAGCTCTAGTGTTTTCATTGGTCTCAGTTGTCTGAATTAAACTAACCTGGAGTTTTTTTTTAACTGTAGGTTTGATTCTATGTCTTCTCTTCTGCAGGCTAGTTTTTCAGGGTATTGACAGCTATTTCTAGACTTGTGACAATCTATTAGTCTGTAGGTTTGGAGTCTGGTGCTGTCTGCAGTTGTGTCTACGGGAGGGAAAGGGCCACAGAATCAAAGGGTCTATTCATAGGGTCTATGTGTCCTACAGGAGAAGTCAGAAAGAACAATCTGATCACTGTAGTTGCCATCCCCCCTGGGATTGAGTTTTGGTTGCAGGAGAAAAATGATAAGGACAAATGTGATACAAACACAAGCAAGTGTCTTTAATATACTGATCCCTTCAGACTCCAGTCTGGACACTTATCCTTTCTGGGTCTTTATATACAGTCTCCCCTGATTCCAAAACAGTTCTGAGGAGTCGATGATTGTGACTGAGTAGGAGGGCTCACTGCCTAGATATCAAACTTCATAGGTATGCATGAGGGCTCTTCCAACTCAAGCGGTGTCTTAGTGTTCCTCCATTTCCCTGTCTGGAAAATGGGGTTGATAGTTCTCCCCACATCATCCGCTTTGTGGTTAGTCAATTAAATAACTAATCATGTCTGTAGTATATTTAAAATTAAGGGGCTTGGGTGCTAAGCAAAAGGCTGACTATTTGAATCCACCCACAAGTGCCTTAGAAGAAAGGCGAGTTGTTATACTTCCAAATTCTCAGGCTGGTAACCTATGGAGCAGAGTTCTATGACAGACAGGAGTCGCCAAGAGTGGGTGTCAGCTTGATTGCCACTCTTGTTTTCCCTATCGGTAACACACATCAAGAGATCTGGCAGTGGAATGGGTTTAACATGGGGCTGCTAACCATATGTTCAAAAGTTAATAACCATTAGCCCCTCTCTCAGGAGAAAGAAGAGGTCTACTACTCCCAGAAAAGTGTTCCAGCCACCAAAACATACACAAGGGCAGTTCTACCCTGTCACCCGGTGTCACTATAAGTCACCCTCAACTCGATGGCAGTGAATGTTTTAGAGATGCACTTCCATCTGTGTTAGGCAGCAAGACTACATGCAACCTGGATCCACCCTGCTCTGATGTCTTGGTCAACAATCAGGCAACTTCTAAGCTTGAACCCACACCATCGTCTTCCTGGAGACGTGACCAGTGGCCAGATAGCTAGCCCTCACCTCACACATAGGTCTTTGCTCACTTCTGCAGCATGATTCACTATTCCCATGTGGATGGAAGCCAAGGGAAAGGAATTAATCTTATGCTTTCCATTTTCAGCTGTTAATTCTCTGACATTATGCAGGCTCTAGATTACATAGATAGTCTCCACTAAAAAGGTTGCTCCTGCCTCCTAGGAAAGAATTTTATGAGCATTGCCTCAATGCCCAGTAGGTCTTCCTCCTCAGGGGACAGACTCTAGTCACCCTTCCATTAACCCCCTTAGGTAATATTTTTTCTCCACATGTCCTCACCTGGGAGATGTTTGAGGATGTCTACACTCAGGGATTTTCAGCCTCAGCACCCCACAGGAGCAGTTCTACTCTATCCAAGAGTGTCACTAGGAGTCAACATGGACTCGATGGTAGTGAGTTGGGTTTGGTTTGGAATCCTCACACAGCACACTTGTGGAAGTAGATAACATGATGGCCTGCTACCTGTAAGGTCAACAGTTCGCACCACAAAATGCTTCTCTGGAAACAGAGAAGGCTTTCTATTTCCACAAAGATCTGCAATCTCAGAAACCCACAGACACAGCTCTACTGTGACCCTTAGGGACACTGACCTCAGATCTGAGTCGATAGCAGTGATTTTTTAGTTGGGCCCTCACACTGTGGCACACAGGGTTTATAGTGTGTTGTGCCTGCTAACTGCATTGTCAGCAGTTTGAAACCACCAGAATCAAGGTGAGGCTTTCAACTCCTCACAAACTGTAGGGATCAGTTCTGCTCTGTCCAATTGATCAGTATATATCAGAATAGATTTAATTGCAGTGGATTACTATGTAATCTAGAGACTGCATGGTGTCAGAGAACTCACACCTGAAAATGGAAAGCTTGAGTCACTATGGTGTCACTATGAGTCACCCTCAACTCAATGGCAGTGAGTGTTTTGGAGATGCACTTCCACCTGGGTTAGTCAGGAAGAGAACATGCAACCTGGATCCACCCTGTTCAGGTTTCCCCGGGCTGAGAGTTTGAAAGTATAACACGAGGCCTTTCCTATAAGGCACTTCTGGGTGGATTCAAATATCCAGCCTTTTGCTTAGCAGCCAAGACCCTTAACTTTAAATATCCTATTGGCGTTGTTACTTATTATATTGACTAACCACAAACTGAATGATGTGGACAGAAGTATCAACCCCATTTTCCAGACAAGGAAACGGAAGCACACTAAGACACAGCTTGAGGTGGAAGAACACTCATGCAGACCTGGGCTAGCCTGCAGAACAGAAGACATCGAATCAAAATCTACAGTGAAAATAAAAGCCCCAGGTGAGTGTAATTCAGACAACGGAGACCAGTGAAACCACTAGAGCTTCTCACAGTGGTTCATGCTGGTTTAGTCGTGGCCAGGTTGAAGTCACATTGGCCTGAATCCGTGTCTCCATCCAAATCCTTAGACTTCTGAAGTTCCTTGTACCCTATGTCCTGCAGGCCTTTTTACGCAATAACCCTGGTGATTCTACTTTATAGCCACCTTTTCGTTTGTTGAGATTTTTTTTTAATTCTTTTTTATTGAATAATGTTTTTTGGAAATTAAAAAAAATTAAGCCATTAGAAACTTATTTTCTTAAAAAATAATTCCAGTTTGCAAGTAAATGTCTGGATAGGCTGAGTAGAAAATAATAGTGCCGACTCAAAGATGGCAGCCAAGCAATTGCGTCATTGAATGTGTATCACTATCCACAGTGTTGGAAGAAAATTGGCGTCATGAAACAGGTTCCTGAAAGGTTCCCTAATATCTATTCCAAGGATGCAAACCATATTTTCCCCCATGCCATTTAGCCTTCAAGATCATTAAAGTTTTTTTAAAATGGGTCAATTTCACATTCTTTCCATCAGCCCAAAACTGAATTGGCTCATATCAGTTCAAAGACCGAGGAAACACAATCTCTGATTTGTGCTATATTCACGTTATGATGAGCTGCATTATTACCATCTGCTTCTCTTTCTTTTTTAGAAAGTTTACCATTAGTACCATGCACTCATTGTATTCCACATATTCCTGATGTCATTCTAGCTGTAAGTTTATATCTAATGTTTTCAAACCCCACATACTAATGATGGTCAAATGTGTAAAGATGAAAATAAAAAGCAAGAATCATGAGGTACTTGACTTCGATCAGGACTGACTCATGACAGAATCACCAGAATAGAGCTGGTTATAACTCGGGGACTGAGTACCTTTCATCCAAACATTTACTGTGGGGGTAGATTCCAAGTCATGGAACTACCATGTTTGCAGTGCTAAACTGAACCGTGTTAGATAGGGGCTTCAAGGCTGTGTGAGGTTTCAAAAGCAGACCACCATGTCTGTCTTCTAAAGCACCACCATATGGGTTCAGATGATCATTTTAGTTACAAATTGAACTCTTAACTGTTTGTGCCACCCAGAGATGGCATGGAGGAAAATAGCTTTTCTCTATTTAGTGTCTTTCCCAAACTGAAAAGGGTGCTAACTTGTGTCCTGGCTTTTCTTATATTACTTGTGTCTGTCTGAGCACATTAGAGAAATAAATCCCCAGAAACTCAAATGTATAAAAGAAAGATTTAGATAAAGGGTAAATGCACATGAAGAAAGCATCCCAACCCATTGCAGCCCAAGTGTACAAGTCCAAAATTAGTCCATATATCCCACACCAATCCACAATGTCCTCCTCCATCTTAACAAACACATGCAGTGATGGCGGCTGCAGGTGGACAGAACTGCCCATCTGGGTTTTTGAGGTTGTTAACTCTTTACTTGAATAGAAAGCCACCTTTTCTCCCCTGGAGCGGCTGGTGTTTGTAACCACTCAGCCACGAGGGCTCCATCTCCTTGTGCAGGACTACTCATGATTCATGATCTACACCAATGTTGCTCCAAGCGAGGTACATGGACCGGTGCTAAACTGTGACGAGTTAATTATCTGTCCAATTTCAGCTAGGTACACAAAGTAAGGTCAGATTCCAGGTCAGTGGTATTTCCAATGCCAGCAACGTCATGCAAAGAGCAAACCGTACAGCAGTGTGTCCAGACTAAGGACACACTGAGGATGAAGGAATTCACCACGGAAAACCTTATGCTCATTATGGAAACACTGTCAGGTAGTGGAGGACTATTAAACCAAGGCAGAACCTTGTCAGAGAGTGGGCCAGAGGATGAACCCATCTTATCAGAAGAAAGGGGAGGGCCAGTGACAAAGAGGCAAGCTGTTGGCAGGATGGATGTCCACGGGGGCTGCAATGATGGATTCAAACACCAGAACGATGTGATTGTGGCCCAGGACTGGGAAGAATTTCCTTTTCTTGTACATGGGGGTTGCTTTGTGGCAGACCAATTGGATAGCACCTACCAGCAAGACCAACCAAGGAAGAGAAAGCCCCTATGATCCCAGAATCTTACATTACTGGGACGTATTAAGAGTCTTTTATAAAGGTAACCAATGGCCTGGCCCTTCATCACAGAAAGCTGGGGAAGCACCGTTGTCCTGGTTTACCAGACATTCCCCAGATGAATTACTGTCCAGCTGCCCTTAGAGCCAGCTGGCTCACTATCACACCCTTTATTGACCGCCTTCCAACTCTTTGCTTCCTTCTCCATTCCCTTACCAATGTTTCTTGCATCACCCCAAAAAAAAAACTTGCACTTGGTTCCTTCATTATGTCAGGGTCTGCTTATTGGGCACCCCAATCTCAGACACCTTCCCTTCGAAAATGCTACTGACAATGCAATCTGCTGCCTGAGGCACCTCACTGGCACCACCTCTACCCTTCCCCCCAAAAGTTAAGTAGCCCATTAAAGATGGTAAACTTATCTGCCCAGCTCAGCATTTCTTCCTGCTTCCATGGTCCTAGGCCATTATGATTGCGCATACTGCACTTTGCCACTTCTGAGTAGAGAAGACTGGTGAAAACTGATGGAAGGCATGCTGTCAAGCAGATGGCAGCCAAGAATTGCCAATATTTCTGTAAATATCGAATGGCCCACCTAACCTTCCAAATTCGTCCTTAATAGGGGCTGCTGCTTCAAGATAAAATTCTGAAGCATTAATTTGTTGGTCAGAGAGGCAAGTCAAGAAAACCTGTACTTTTTACAAAGCTACTTTTGCGTGCCAGTGGAATGCTTTTGTTCGGCTACAAAGCACTGAGCCATGGCCTTTTATGCCCTGAATCATTTCCAAGTGGCCAAGGGTCTCCTTTGACTTGAGTGCTATTATCCCCTTGTCTGTTAGACCATGCAGCTCTATCTTAAGACTTGCTCCTTGGTTGTTTATAGATTTCACAATCTGCTTGCTCAGGCTGAAAAAGGCTTGCTTACCCATAAAATTCCCACCGTTCTACATCTCTCTCTCTCTCTCTCTCTCTCTCTCTCTCTCTCTCTCTCTCTCTCTCTCTCTCTCTCTCTCGCGCTCTCTCGCTCTCTCTCTTGCTCTCGCTCTCGCTCTCGCTCTCAAACCTCACTTCTCCCACTTTCCTCCCTGTTTCCATCCCCTCCGTCCCCTTACTCTCAACTTAGTCCTTAGGACTCTAAGAACCTAGATTAAAAGCAATTTTGAAATCTTATTTTGTTCTTCCCCTTATAACACCTGAATCACCTTGGAATATTTGGAGTGTCTACAGGAGCCTTGGTGATGTGGGGTTTACAAGGTGAGCTGTTAACTGGCAAGATCTGCAGTTCAAAATCACCAACAACTCTTAGGGAGAAAACACTGGGCTTCCTCCTGTCCAGGGAAGAATCCCTAGAAGCGATTTTAAAAAGGCCTACCCAGAGCCTAGTTTTACATTTCTCAGCTCAAACCTTGGTTTATCAACTTGTTTGCATGTGAAGGAAAACAGAAAATCCTGCATTTCACAGGCTGCCCTTTTGTGTTGCTTCACCCAGAGTTACGCTTGTCATTTTGAGAGTGCCCCCAGCAATTGCTTTTTCTTTGGAAAACAAGCATGTCATTTCCCATCGTCAGTAATTTATGGGAAACTTTGATTCCCGCAGGTTCCCGTATGTAATAATTACATAAATGATGGAGCTTTATGTATTCAAGTTTTTCACAACAGGATATGCTTATTGATATTGTTAGCTTATCACCCCAATTGTCCAATAAGCACAGCTGGTGTTCATTCAATGGTGCAAGGACACATTCATTTGTCAGAGTAGCTTTGCAGGTACACAGGTATCTTGAATTTTGAAAGACACTCCAGGGGAGAGATGCCTTAGCCAGTTAACGGGTACTGTTTCCAAAGCTCAAGTACACCAAGACATATCTGAACAGAAGCCACAATATCTGACCACAATACAACTTTGAGTGCTCCACAGCTGTATGGAAATGCCGACCATATCTGAGATTATTTCCCTTTCACTGACATGGCTTTTCCCAGCACTCAGCCTCATTCCATCAATTTTATGAGATGGTGAGAGACTTTGTGGATTCGGGAGGGGCATATGAGGTAACGTTGAGCTTATGAGATTGAACCACTCTGCTAGGGAATTTTTCTTGATGTGTACTTATACATTTAATTACAACTCTCTTTTTTACACGTGTGTCTGTGGATTTATTCGACTAAAGTTCACAGAATAGCACATTCCCTTAGATGGGTGAAACTCCCTTCAGTCATGTCTATAAGCATTTTTACTTCCTTGACGCTCACATTTTTCCCTACCCACACATTGCTTGGTGAGTATACTTGACTTCGTTTAAAACAATTTAAGCCTGAAGTCAGGGGTTTCACCACACCTTTCCCAAGAGGAATTGCTTTTACATCAGCTCAATGGTGCTTCAAACACTTTCACTTATGTGAGATTCAAAATTTACGCCAGGAGGTTCATGAATATAATAAAGAGGGAGACCTACTGGTTTATTGCCTTCCTCTATATAATGGGGTTTAAAATTTTTCCCCTTATCTAAACTCACTACTTTCCTTCTGGACTTGATTGGATGTAAACGAAAACAGTGAATCTCACATTTCCTGGGGTGACGTTTTTTGCTTCCTGACCCGCAGTTACCTTTTTCTTTTCAAGAATATACTCGGCAAATATTATTTCTGAGGACAACTAGCATTACATTTCTCATAATCATCAGTTTATCGGCATCCTTTATTCCTGCGTATTCCTGTACACCTAATTACATTAAACAATGGAGCTTGATGTATTTTCCTGTTTCTCACAACAAGTTTTGCTCACGTAGGTAGTTAGCCTATTATCCCAAACTGGCCAATACACACTGGTGGTCTTAAATGAAGGGCAGAGGTATACATGGCTTGGCTTGCCTGGCTTTTCAAGTTCTCAGGTCTCTTGTTTCATAAAGGACAGTCCAGGGTGAAGATGATGTCATCACTTAACATTTTGCTTCCAATGCTTACTTCCTCCAAGTAATCTCGCAGCAGAAGCCACATGGACTTATCATGATGCAGCACTTTTTTGTCAGAAGCAATGTGGAGATCCCCACCATTTTTGAGATGATATGCCCCACACTGACTTGGATTCTGCCCTATATGGGTCTCATTTCGCCTCTTTTGTGAGATGGTGAAAGATTTTTGGATTTTTGTTGCACATAGTACAATGTTGGGACTGTGAGCTTTGGCAGCTATGGGGAGGTATGTTTTCTTGATGTGCACTGAACATTCAATCAAAATTCTCTTCATAAACGAGTTTCTGTGGATTTGTTTCTCTAAAGTTCCCACACTTTCACACTCATGTAGCTGTGCGAACCTCCCTTCACTCATGTCTTACCTATATTACTTCCTGACCTCCACATTTACCTCAAGCCTCATTATTGCCAGAGTTGTTTATTTGACACACATTGATATGCTTCACTGCCATAAGTAGCTGTTTCACCACAATTTTCCATGAGAAATTGCTCACTGGACTTGGTTGGCTGAATTACACTCACCTGGAGGTTTTTTTGGTTTTGTTTTTCACCTGTAGCTTTTGATTCTATGTCTTCTCTTCTGCAGGCTAGCCTAGATCTGCATGAGGGCTTTTCCACCTCAAGCAGTGTCTTAGTGTGCCACAGTTTCCTTGTCTGGAAAATGGGGTTGATACCTCTCCCCACATCATACACTTTGTGGTTAGTCTCAAACATACACACACACACACTTAAAGAAAGTGGTGAACTTCACAGAATGTAGTGTGGACTTCACCAAAAGGGAGGGTTGATGGAAGTGAACAGGGTTGGGATGGGTCTAGTACTATCCATTGGAAAGGCTCTAGGCTAAACAGAAGTGTCCGGTGGTATAATAAGTTCAGTGCTGACCTGCTAACCACCAGGTCAGCAGTTCTAAATCCACCAGTTCCTCCATGGAAGAAAGATGAGGCTTTCTATTTGAGTAAAAAATTACAGTCTCAGAGACTCATTGGGGCATGTTTATTCTGCCCTATAGGGGCACTGCGAGTCACAATGAACTCAGTACTGTACAAAAATAGCAAGCTGTGCTAATACAATTCCAGATAGACAGTGGTGTCTCAGGGAAGACCCAGTGGGACATTGGTTTGAACTGGCTCCTGTCCCTGAGCAAAGATGAGGCTTTCAGGTTGGTAAAATTACTTCTGTGGGATTTTCTAGAACCAGAGATGCTCTGAATCCCAGACTGGAGAGAATGTTATGGTCATTACCCTTGTATGCATTATTTTGGCTGAGCCTCTTCCCCATCCTGTGTCAGGGAACACCCAGTGCTCCCTTCTCAGCCCCGATACACGGTGTTGCCAAAATAGTTCACAGACGTTAAGCAATCTGCTCAAGATCACGTGGCTCAAAGTCAGTAACAGAGCCAGACAATGAAATGCAAGAAAACTGACTCCTATGCCCAGACCTGGGACAAATCTAACCCTCTGACAGAGCTGGGTAGATGCCCCTAAACATCCGTCTGCTGTGTTTGTATGGGTGTGTGTATCCACATGTGTATGTTTGTTTTATTTGTCATCAATATAATTACAGCATTTTCTATGCAGTTAACAATGAATTAAGCCAAGGTTGGTGTTTTGCAATTTGCACAAGTCCCTTTATGAACTATCATGATTTACTTTCTTTCATTGGGAGGTAGCTCCAAGATTCAGACCGCTTCACTCCCCAGGTGAGGTTCTACATTCAGACCAGAGTCAGAGGAAAGGATTGACCAGAAAGAGTCAGTTGACTGAATGAGGATCCTTTGAAAAGGAAGCCAAAATGGCCCTTAAGCTCATGACCATCAAGTCAATACTAGCTCATAGTGAAGGACCCTGTTTAACAGGAACCTATGGTACAGGGTACCTCTGTCTCTGTGAGTTTTCAAGACTAACTTTATGGAAGCAGAAAGTGCCATCTTTCTGCCACAGGGCTGATGGTGGTATCAAACTACTGGCCTTTGGGATGTCACCTCAAATTGTAACCACTATGCCACAGGGGCCCTTAGTCAATCTAAAACATCTGGCAAAATGTTGAGGCAGACAATATATACTGCAAATGGCTGACCACCACTACTGCCACCACCACCACCACCACAAAAGGCTGGCTTTCTGATAGGGTCTTCTTCTATTGGCTGGTCCTCTGTTGTGGCCCTCCTCCTTTCAGGGATGCACATTCTGGCACTTTTATCAACCACGTCCTGGTGCCCCAGATTTCATGCTGTGTTCTTGTCCCAGAAACCAAACTCGAGGCTATTTGGTCATAGTTAGCATAATGTATACTTTATTCCCCTAGCCATTTCATTTGCTCCATTATCTTGGTTCTCATTCATTGGTAAGGAAATGTTTCTTAGTCTGCCCTTGCCCTTCCTTTGTGCTGAGGAGGAACAAAGGGAAAACTTGTCTCTACTTCTCCTTTGCAGGACAACTTCTGCCATATCCCTCCATTATCACCCCTTTTCCCATTGCCAGTCTGTGTGTAGATAAAACTTTCCATCACTATTAATTAGCTTCAGTGCTATGATGGGTAACTGCTACCACCAGGCAAGAAGTTCAAACCCACCAGCCTCTCCACAAAAGAAAGATGAGGCTTTTTGCTCCGCTATAGATGTACAGCTCCAGAAACTCACGGAGGCAGTTTTGCTCTGCTTTACAGGCTCACTATGAGTTGGAATCAATTAGATGGCAGTGAGTTTTTTTGTTATGGTTTGGTTTGATTTGGTTTTCTGCCATTGTGTTATCAACTATAAGATGGGTAAGAGTAGGACACAGACTCCAGAGCCCTCTATCTTGTGTCCCCCAGATTTTTCACTCAACAGTGACTTGTCTTGCACTGCTTCTTCCTTCAGCTCTGCACTTTTACCTGAGGCGCCGGCTACTACTGCTGAGTAACAAAGTTCCCCAATGCAGTGACTTAAAACACCAGTCATTTTCTCATGCTGACAGATTCTGTGGGTCAGAAATTTCCTAAGGTGGGTTGATTACTCAACCGATTTGTTGGAGAACTGTGGGAAGAACAGATTATCATACGTGACAATGACTTGATGGTTGCATCATGACGGTTCCTTCATTCACATATCTGCCTCTCCTCTGCCCACCTAGGCTAGGAGGACTGTCAGCTGCATATCTACAGGTGGTCTCTCTATGTAGCTCGAGCTTCTTTGCTGCAGCAGCATAGTAAACACAGGATCATTGGATGACTTACAAGGCAGCTGAAGGCTCAAGTCTAAGTAAATAACCCAGCAACTGCATGGCCCGGCCAAGAGCATCACTTACTTACATTGTCATCTATTGTTTGAAGCTGACACCAGCTAACTCATCTACAAACAGAAAGGACGCAGATCCAACCTTATATTGGGAGGAATGTCTGAATTATGTGGCAATGAGTCTATTGGTTGCAAATGATGGCTGCCCATCATCTTGGAAAATTTTATCTCACCTCCTCTGGCCTCTGGTACAACAATTTATATCTTCCCACCTACCCTTCAATGGCTTATTCCTCCCAAGGCCTCCTCCTAAAACTCCTATCTCCAGGAAACAGTCTCTGGTAACTCCAGTCCACCTTATTGCCAATTTTATCTCCATCATTTCTATTTAAAATCACACAGTATACTAGTGGTTGTGGTTGTGCTGTTCGAGGTGGTAATAGTTAATATTATGAGGCAGAATGACTATGCTCTCCTAGAAGTTGTCAACCTGTAGGTCACAACTGCTTTGTGGTCCAACGACCCTTACACAGGGGTCACCCAATTCATTACAGTAGCAAAATTAGTTATGAAGTAGCAACAAAATTAATTTTATGGTTGGGTGTCACCACATGAGGAACTGTATGAAAGGATCATGGCATTAGGAAGGTTGAGAACCACTGTGATAGACCATTGTCAATGACTCCAGCCTTATTCAGGGTGATACCATAGGATAGGCTAGAACAGCCCCATTGGGCTTCCAAAGACAGCTTTGCCATGAGGAAATATTAGTGAGAAGGGCTCCAATTGCGATGAGAAGATGGCGTATAGGGGAACATATGTGCTGCTACTAAGAGGAGAGTGAGGAGCAAGAGACCAGCAGAGGCTAGTTTCAAAGACATCTCCAATAACATTTGCCCAACAGGCTGTTTGTCTCTCTCCACTCTAAACACAACACCCTTAACCTCCACCGAGCTCTGAACCCCCCCGCCCCCCCGCCCATGCGGACTTTATCTGAACATTCCCACCAACTGGTCCAAGTTGCTATGGAATACTAAAAGGGGAGTAAGGTGATCCCTCTATTACTACCAACCTCACTGATTTCAGCACAGATCAATCAATCCTTCCCCCAAACCCCATGTGTAAGGGGAAGGTCCTAGGGGAGATTAAGGACAAGAAAAATTCAACACAGGACGAGAGCAATAGTGAAAAATGAAGAAAGAGTGTGACTTATGTAATTCCAGAGTGTTAATCAATTCCTTTTTTCCTTACAACAATCCTCTTCTCCCACAGCTTAACTCCCTGAATGTACAAGGGACTCTCAGTGGATGTCTGTGAAGGTGAGGTTTCAGGCCACTTTGGTGCTTCTGAGGGTTCCCTTCCAAATGTGCCTTCCCTCCCTTCAAAAGGATGTCACTGGAATTATCCAGCCAGAATGGGCAAGGTTATCACTGAGTTGCCCACTTAAGATTTATGTCCTGGGGCAGGCTGTAACACATAAAATGCCTTCAAGGGATTGTTTCTTCCCTACAAGCACTTCCAGAATCTTGTCAGTCTGCATCCCAAGTTGGAGTCTATGTTTCCTCCCTCGAACCCACGCCGGCCTTATGGCTCTCCAGGAGTCAATTATGGCAGTTGACATGCAATGTGACTTCTGAGGTAATACAACTCCCACCTGGCTCATTCTCTGCACAAGACCCTCGGAGTCCAGTCCCCTTGCTGTGAGGAAGTGTGATGAAGAGGCCACATGCAGATGCTGACAATAGTCCCCTATTAAATTCGCAGCGAACACCAGTGCCCATTGTCAAGTATCCCAGCGGGGAAGCTGTGTGAGATATCTCCATCATAAGCCATTGCCGGACAGCAAACCCACTGAAGAATCTGATAGCTTAGTACTGCCAATCCGAAGAACTATAGGAAATGATGACAGTTGAGGACGATAATAATTTACTGCAATTTTGATTCAAACCAGAAGAAATGTGCTACACAGCACCGGACTTGTATCTCTGGAGCCACAGTCTTGAAGCAGATGTATTAAGTAATTTTTTTATGTAGTGATTCTTTCTGGTCCTCACCCTTCCCAGCTTCCCTGTGCCCACCATTCCAAGCAGCAGCTTCATCACTTATTCTGTAAAAGTATATGTGCGTAAGTCAGAAAGCATTGCTCTAAAACCACAGACACTCTATTAAACAAAAATATCAAAATGTGAAGCGACTGTTTGTAGACATAGCCTCCTTCTTGGTTTATATCCGGGGAGGGACACTTTTGAGGTAGAAGAGCCAAATTTGTCACTCAAACAATTGAAAAATGCTTTGAGAGAGATAAAAATATATTTTTGTACAAATTCAATCACCATTATCTGAATAATGACTGCCCTTGAAAAGGTTTCCTTTTTACTTCAGAGTCACATGCATTGACCAACAGACCCGCAGTGTATCCCTGACCCCTGCTCGATAGACCTCTGTATTTATTCTCTGAGGTATTCTCTGCTCAAATACACTTCTAGTTACACTACATACCATGTCAAACAGGGTCGTTGAAGAACCATTTTGAAAGAGGTCTTGGCGGCAGCAAGCAGCCCCTTTAAAAGTGAGGAGGCTAAGCGCACAGGTGGAAGCCAATGGCCTCTTTAAGGCTTGGCCTACTTGGAAGCTGTTGGAACCACTATTGAGGACAAGGCAGGAGGCCATCCAGCACTTCCTATGGAGGCCCAGGGCTCAGGAGCTAAGCAGTCCAAGCTCTGAGCACTGAGTGAGCCGGCCTTCGAGCCTTACCACCTCCATGGGCCAGAATGACCTGATGGACAAGTGTGGCTTGTGCGACCTCCCGGGCCCTCTGGGACTCCTGCCCAGTCGGGGCTGCCACCATGACCCCTGATGGGGGTCTGCAGCCCACCTGGCGCCTGCCCAGCCACCAAGGCCCCTGCTCTGTCCCTGGCCCACCCTTGTGGAACCTCTCTCCAGGACCCTACCTCCACCCTGAAAATGCTCACCACCAAGAATCCACCCTGCTCCCGCTGCCCTCCCACGAATGTGCATCAGGTCCTTACGAACCCGGGGCCCAGCCCAGGTCAGTCACACACCTGGAATCCCTGTTCCAGGCCCCTGCCCACCTATGCCTGAGACTGGCACAAAAACCCCGCTGCAGGCCCTCTGCCTACCCACTAAACACCCCCATCCCAGCTAGCCCGAGGCCCCTGCCTGCCCAAGACCTTGTGTTACCCTGGCTGGACACTGGTGACGGAGCAGAAGAGGGACCCTGCACAGACCCCTGTACCCTATCCCACTTGGGATGCCCTGGTGGTCCAGCCCCCAAAGAAGATCCCCTCCCCCAGGACAACTTACCAAGAACTCCATTGGGCCCATTGTGTACCTCATGCCTCCCCATCAATGTCTGGGCATATATACTCCCCTCTCCGCAAGCCCCAACTACTTAAGATCCCTAGAATATGTCTGTTTGTGTGGGCCCTTGTAGGAGCACACTGCGGCTGAAAGGGGCTAAGCTCTGGCTCTTGGAACTTGTCTTCTCCATTGGGAACCTTTAGGTCATTGTTCCTTCCACAGGGCAGTTCTACAGGAGTGGCAGGGAACTTTAATCCTGAGTGGAGTTGGCCATATTTGAGTGAGGGGGGTGGTGTGTGCCTTGGAAGGGATGCCAACTTGAGAGAAGAGCCCATCTCCCCTTCCTCTTTCCTGCTGCAAAAAAAAAATTAAAAAGCAAGAGGTCTCATAGAGCATATTTACCCAATGCAATACGTCCCTTGAGTTCTTGACTGGGGCTCGCATGATCACTTATTGTGGATCGCAGCAAGAAGATAGGCCTGATCACTTCATTCTTTTCTCCATTTATCATGATCATGTCGTAGATGACAGGGTCATAATTACATATAAATATGTCCCGGGCACCCAGCTCCTGGGGGGTCCCAAACAACTTGATGTAAAGGAAAAAAAGAAAGAGAAGACAAGATCTCTGACCCCTTGGTTGGATTGACATTCCTTTGTGAATAGAGAGCTGCAAGGATATAGGAGTTCCTAAAGGGGGGCAAACAGTTCCACACACAACTATTTAACAAATCATTGGCACTTGGAACCCACCCAGGGACACCATGGAGGAAAGGCCTGGCAACCTGCTTAAAGCCTATAGTCTTGAAAGTCCTATGGAATGCACACATGGCGTCACCATGAGTCAGAATCAACCCTTAATGCCTGTTTTGGTTTGGGGGAGGAGCTATTAGAAGCGGTGGGGTATAATGTTGAATCCAAGAAGAGGAAGCATTTATTAACCATGAAAATGACTTCTGACCGCATTAATAATAATCATACGGACTTTAGTGGGAGAAAGATGAGGATCTCTACTGCTGTAAATATTTAGTGTGAGAAACACACAGACAGTTCTACCCTGCCCTATGCAGTCGCTGATTTGGTGTCAACTGGATGGCACTAAGATAGCACCTATCTGCTGAAAGGTTGCCATGTGGCAGGGCTTGTGCCAAGTTCATTATGGTTATGCCTATGATCTTTGCGGGAGACAAAGGCCCTGCTTATGTTTAATGTGTCTCTTGTCAGATCGCTCTATTGTCCGGTCTTGGCTCTATGTCCCTCTAGTTCCATGACCGTGGACAAATCATTGAATCCCTTTTTTTGCTGCTGTGTGTAGAAGGGAAGTGAAAACTACTTCTTACTTTGTGTTTTCGAGGTTGAGATTGAATGCTAGCAATACCGTTTTGTTGTTATTCACCAGCAAATCAAATTTCATTCCTTGTGGCTTTATGTCGGATAGGACAAATTACTTCCAGATCCTAACCAATTTTCCTGCCCATTGGCATGTTTCAGGTCATTGTTGTGGTTATTGTGCCAGTCCGTGTCATGAAGGGTTTCCCCAGATCCACAACACGATGTCCTCTTCTAGCAATTGGTCTTTCCTAACGACATTTCCAAAATCACCATCACACATTTTGCCATTCTCTCTTCTAGGAACATTCTGCAAAGAATGTCCTGGCTCAATTTACTCTAGGACTGATTTGCTCATTCTCCTGGCCACACACAGTATCCTCAACACATGGTCTTTGCCATCACTGTCATTCGAATGCCTCAATCCTTCTGAGAATCCTGGTCCTCACTGTTGTCCCAGTTAGAAATTCCATTTCTTTCAGCTTGCTTCAGATCTGCTGCAGTGGAATCTGAGTTTCTGTTAGGCCCCAATGGCATTGCATTTGTGTGCCTACTAGAAGCACAGCTGGGGAACAACGTCTGACACATAATTAGTGCTTTATAATTGTTGGTTGCAATCAGTGTTATTATTTATTATCCCATATAATCTTTCCAGCACACGCACAGGTCAGAAAACCAAGATTCTGAGCCTGTCAGTGCTTTCGCTCAGGCTACCCCTCAGGAGAGGGCAGAGGCTCCATGCAAATGGAATATATGATCAGACCAGTTGGCCTGGGTGGAGGGATTTTCAATGCTAAAATAAGGGAGGAGGTTGTTGGGTATGTGGGAGGAAAGGCATCTAAAAAAAATCAGCAGAGTGCTCTGAGGTTCTGGGATTCTGACTACAAAGACACATCACCTTGTTCCCACACCTCCTCTTTTTGGCAGGGATATAAACCCAGCATTTTCTATTTTGCCATGTACAATCCAGTTGCTGGAAGAACATTCTAAATGATTTACAACCATGACCCCCATCTAGTTCAAGAGCATTTGGAACACTTTGAATAGAGATATAGTCAGTGCTCATTAACCAGTTACTCCCCATTGCTTTCGTCACCCAGCCCTTATCAACCGTGACTCTGCTTGCTGTCACTATGGATTTGCCTAAGGTTGTGCATATTTCATATCAATCTCTCATTTTGATCTGACTTGTTTCACTCAGCAGAAGGTTTTCAAGGTCCCTCCAAAGTGTAGCATGTTCCAAAGCATCATTCCTTTTTAAAGGCTGAATAATATGCCATCGCATGACTTAGATATTGTTTGGTTTATCAATTTTTCAGGGGCCAGGCATTTTGGAAATAGCTATCTTTAACCTACTGTGGGTAGTGCTGCAGTGAACTTGTATACCACTATCTCACTGAGTGTCTGTTTGTTATTCTTTGAGGCACATGCTTAGATGTAGAATTGTGATGTGGTCAAGGATTTCATCTTCCTTGGATACATGATCAACGCTCATGCAAGCAGCAGTCAAGAGCTTAAAAATGCAATACATTGTATTGAATAAATATTCACAAGACGTATTTAGAGTATTGAAAAGCAGGGATGTTATTTTGAGAATTATGGTGCATCTGACGAAAGCCATAGTATGTTCAAACACTTCCTACACATGTAAAATTTGGAGATTAAATGAGCATGTTCACTTCCAAAGATGGAGTGATGCGTTTCAATTATGGGGCAAGGAAAAATAAACAAAAAACATTGAACGTACCATGGACTACCAGAAGTACCAGAAACTTTTCTTGGAAGAAGCACAGGCCAAATGCTCCTTAGAAGTAAGGATGGTCAGATTTGGCCACCCTTTGGACAAGTACTTTCAACATGTTTTCAGGAGAGACGAGGCCCAGGAAAAGGACATCATGCTTGGTAAAGTGGAGGGCCAATGGAAAAGAGGAAGGCTCTCATGAGATGGATGGACATGGGGGCTGCAATATGGGCTCAAACATGAGAACAATTGTGATGATGATACCGGGTGGCATTTTGTTCTGTTTTACATAGGGTTGTTATGAGTGGGAACCAACTGGACCGAACCGAACAACAATAGTAAATCTCTGACGTGTTAAGAAGGAATAAGCATTTTTCATTTCCTCTATTGGCCAGGCACTGAGATAACCCTGAAGGTCCAGATAGAAACAGCACTTGTCCCCTACCCATGATGCGTTCCCTGTCTAGGGGTGAGGCAGCAGATCTCCACTTTTGGTTGAGTCCTATGCAGCCCCCGATTGGGGTGCCAGTGTGTGCTGGAGAGACTCCAGTTAACCTTGCCTTTCCTTATACTGTCCTTTAGGGAACTGGAAGAACTTTACTCTAGAATAAACCATCCCCAGAGATTTGTGTTGCACAATTAGACAAAAAGGAAATCAATGGGGGCTAAAGAGAGTGAATACTGAATACAGAGCTGTGTCAGTGTCCTTGACCATGCAGCTATCAATCAGCACAGTTGAGTTCAAGAATCAGTAAGGGAAGAATCTCAATATCTGTATCCACCAGGTGAAGAAGGAGTATCTTCAAAGATAAAGAAGGATGAGCCCTCTTTCACTTTCAGGAGGAACTCACCTAGGGAGAACTCATTCAGGTAGGGCTGCACTGAAGCCTTAGAACTGGGAGGATCCATAGAAGCATGGTCACTGCCAGAATGGTGGCTTTAAATTCACGAGCTTCTATCATAATCCAGCCCATGAATGGTCTTTGCCGAGTCCCTGGGTTCTTTTGCTGTGACTTATGTGGAATAACTCCAAAGCTCCATCCCCTCCAGTCAGGAGCAAAGGCAGGAATACCTATTAGGGATAAGTAGGAGAGTGATTTAGGAACATTCCATACCCAGATTGCATCACAGATCTTGGCTGTCTCCTTAGCAAAGGCCCTGTGGGGTGGGGACTTGACTTTTCTGATTCTCTCCGGTTGGAAGTCAACACGGAGCTAAAGAAGTGTGAATGGAAGAAAGCAGGATAATAAGCTGACAGCTTTGCCATGAGGAAATAATAGCCAGAAGGGCTCCAAGTGGGGATGAAGGGGTTGCAGGTAGGTGCATACACAGACTGATACCGAGAGTGCGGAGCAAGAGATCAGGAGTGACTAATCTCAAAGCCATCTCCAATACCATTTGCCCAACAGACTTTTTTCCTCTCTCCACTCTAAACAAATAACACTTAACCCCCACCAACCACCGAACCCCCCCAATCATGACTTTATTTGCACATTCCTCCCACCAACTTGTCCAGGTTGCTATGGAAACTATGGGGGGAGTAAGGTGATCCTTCTATTACTACCAACCTCACTGATTTCAGCACAGATCAATCAACCCCTCCTCCCAACCCCATATCTAAGGGGAAACTCCTAGGTGAGAATAAGGACAAGATAAATTCAACACAGGACAAGAACAATAGTGAAAAATGAACAAAGAGAGAGAGTGATGTAATTCCAGAGTGTTTGTCAATTCCTTTTGTACTTCCAGCAACCAAATTCTCCCCCAGCTTAACTCCCCGAATGAGGAAGGTGAGGTTTCAGGCCACTTTGGTGCTTCTGAGGGTTCCCTTCCAAATTTGCCTTCCATCCTTTCTAAAGGAAGTCAGTGGAACTAACCAGCCAGTGTGGGCAAGGTTTTCACTGAGTTGCCCAGTTAAGGTTTATGTCCTGGGGCAGACTGTAGCTCACAAAAGCCTTCAAGGGAATGCGTCTTCCCTACAAGCTCTTCCAGAATCTTGTCATTCTGCATCCCAAGTTGGAGTCTATGTTTCCTCCTTCGAACCCACGCCGGCCTTATGGCTCTCCAGGAGTCAAGTATGGCAGGTGACGTGCAATGTGACTTCTGAGGTAATACAACTCCCACCTGGCTCCTTCTCTGCACAAGACCCTCAGAGTCCAGTCCCCTTACTGTGACAAACTGTGATAAAGAGGTCACATGCAAATGCTGACAATAGTCCCCATTAAAGTCCCAGAGAACACCAGTGGCCATTGTCAAGTACATCAGTGGGGAAGCTGTGTGAGATGTCTCCATCATAAGCCATTGCCGGACAGCAACCCCACTGAAGAATCTGCTAGCTTAATACCGCCAATCCGCAGAACCATAGGGAATGATGACAGTTCAGGAAGATAAAAATGACTGCAATTTTGTTTCAAACCAGAAGAAATGTTCTGCACAGCAACGGAGATGTAGCTCTGGAGCCACAGTCCTGATGCAGATGTATTACATAATTTATTATTTAGTGATTCTTTCTGGTCCTCACGCTTCCCAGCTTCCATATGCCTACCCATTCAAGCAGCTGCTTCATCACTTATTCCGTAAAAGTATGTGCCGGTAAGTCAGAAAGCATGGCTCTAAAATCACATGCACTTTGTTAAACAAAAATATCAAAATTTGAAACGACTGTTTGTAGACATAGCCTTCATCTGGAGTCTGGTGCTGGCTGCAGTTTTGTCTATGGGAGGGAGAGGGCCACAGAATCAAAGAGTCTATTCAGATGATCTCTGTGTCCTACTGGAGAAGTCAGACAGAACAGTCTGATCACTGTAGTTGCCATCCCCATTTTCCAGACAAGGAAACGGAGGCACACTAAGACACCGCTTGAGGTGGAAGAGCCCTCATGTAGACCTAGGAAGTGTGACATCTAGGCAGTGAGCCCTCCTACTCAGTCACAATCACCGACTACTCAGAACTGTTTTGGAGTCAGGGAAGACTGTATGTAAAGACCCCACAAAGGATCAGTGTCCAGGCGGGAGTCTGAAGGGATCAATGTATTAAAGATGCTTCCTTGTGTTTGCATCACTTTTATCCCTATCATTCTTCTCATGCAACCAAAACTCAGACCCAGGGGGGATGGCAACTACATTGACCAGACTGTTCTGTCTGACTTCTCCAGTAGGACACATAGACAATTTGAATAGACCCTTCGGTTTTGTGGCCCTCTCCCTCCCATAGACACAACTGCAGCCAGCACCAGATTCCAAACCTGCAGACTAAGAGTTTGTCCCAAGTCTAGAAAGAGCTGTCAATACCCTGAAAAACTAGCCTGCAGAAGAGAAGACATAGAATCAAAAGCTACAGGTGAAAAATTAAAAAAAAAAAGCTCCAGGTGAGTGTAATTCAGACAACTGAGACCAATGAAAACACTAGAGCTTCTCACAGTGGGTCATGCTGGTTTAGTCGTGGCCAG
Source organism: Tenrec ecaudatus (assembly GCF_050624435.1). Classification (NCBI taxonomy): domain Eukaryota; kingdom Metazoa; phylum Chordata; class Mammalia; order Afrosoricida; family Tenrecidae; genus Tenrec; species Tenrec ecaudatus. The sequence goes on along the minus strand of NW_027459392.1, from coordinate 193,338 downwards.
GTTTAAGTCACATTGGCCTGAATCAGTGTCTCCACCCAAATCCCTAGGCTTCTGGGTTAGGAGTATACAGGGTTAGACTTAGAGTTAAGTTTAGTTTAGGTTTATTGCAAGTACATCTGCTCTACCTGGTTTTCCTTCATGATCATATTGTTTCTGAGATTCATGGTTTAAGGAAAATCTGGCTTCTTGCAGGTTTCAAAATACAACGGCGCCACCTGCAGTCTGTTTTTTCTTCAAACTTACGCTCCCTCTTTGAGATTCCTGAGTCTTTGGGAAAACCGTGAATCCTGCAAGTTTCTCAGTTCAAGTGTGCCTCAAGCAGTGTGTTTTCTGTTTGAGCAATACAGCCCGTGGAATTCCTGAGAATCCGGAACCCTACCATGAAGTTCAGCGTGCTTTCTATTTTCACACGGAAGTGGTTTCTTAGAGGTTCACATGCCTCTGTACACTGATGCTTCCAGCAATGTCATAACTCGTGGTCAATAGTGCCTCTTTCAGATTCACAGGTGTAGGGAAAAGGGTGATGCGCACGGATTCCTGGGCTTCACTACATTATGGCGAAGTGGAGATGTTTGTAAGTACAGCGGCAAATCCATTGGTGTCAATTCTATCAGATCGTCATTGCGCTGGGAAAATTCCTTATTCGCTAGGAAACGTTTTGCCGTGGAAGGAGACGTGTCTCTTTTGTCTTGAGAAAACTCTGCTAAATGGTGCTGCCAGCAGTTCTGTGTCTCTCCGTTCCTCTTACGTCGATGGAGACGCATGAATGTAAGGATAACTGCGAATGGTGGCCGTTCAAGACCCAGGATATTTAGAAGCCACAGATTAAATTTAACAAACGTAGATGTTGGACTCCAGAGAAAATTTCATTCAGGGACTTAAGTGAAGTTTCCTTAAAATGTTGAGGAGTCACACGCCTAGTGCCTGAGGCAACTGTGCTCCTGCTCTAAGATAGTTTTGTTCAACATGCCTCCCTCAGGTGGTTCCTTTTCTCTCCCAACAATATTACTCTGTGAAATTCTGAGGATGATGAAAACTCTTTGTCATGGGAATGTAGTGTCACAATATTGGCCCCTTTGAGCTACAAATGCTTCTCTACACGGATGCTGCCTTCGTGAGCTTTCATTACTCTTGGCTCAATTGATGCAGATTCCTGTGCTGAATATGCCACGCAGTGGCAAAGGTGTTTGCTTGTCAGTATGTAGTGCATATGCAGCAATTTGGTTTTTCCAAGATGTAAATGGCTTGATCAAATTTCCTTTTTTCCATGAAAACGTTTTTCGTCGAAGTTTTAGAGGTGCACCAGTGTGCCTCTATGAGCTTCACCCGGGTCTGCGGAACAGAGGCTCTAGAGGTTTCATTTCTCTGAGTTCTAATTTAACATGGAGTTTCATGGATCTAAGGAGACCGTGAATTGTCAACGTACCAGATTCTCACATTTTCATTGACTAATGGAAGTTTATGTTTTCCAGTCCGATCTGGCTGCTGCTTTATTTCTGGGCAATTTCCATTCAGTCGTGGACTTTCCACCTTTTAAGGAATCCAGTGATTCCGGTAGGTTCCCGTGTCTCACTCAGAACACCCAGTGGAGGTTTATGGGTCTCAGGACAACTGCCGTTATTTCAACCGTCTAGAACAAAGAGAATTCACAGAGGTTGATGATCACGGAGAAAATAGAACTTCGTTTATTTAAGTGTCCACCTATGGCACTTCTAGCATCTGAGGGCAAGGAGCTCATGGAGAGCATGACATTCTCAGGTTAGGCATGCCTGCTGCAATTTCTTTCTTTCAGAACAATCTTAATCAGTGTAATTCTTTAGACTCCAGCAAAACTGTGGCACAGATGATTTAGGTTTAGGGTTAACTTTAGACAGGGATAGGTTTAGGCATTTGGATATGTTTAGGGATAGTGTTAGAGTTCAGGTTAGACATACAGCTTGCGTTAGGCTTCGGGTTATGGTAAAATTGAGGTTTAAATTTAGGGTGAGGGTGAGTTTGAAGGTGAGGGTAAGAGTAGGGTTTAGGGCTTAAGGATGAGGGAACCAATTTTATGATTTAGAGTTATGGTAAACCACTGTTAGGTATGGGTTAGGGTTAGTTTTAGGGTTAGGGTTAGGGTTAGACCTAGGGTTAGGGTTTGGGTTAGGTTTAAAGTTAGACCAAGGGTTCGGGTTAGGGCTAAGATTAGGTTTAGGATTAATTTTCGGGTTAGGTTTAGGGTTAGGGATAGGGTTAGATCTAGTGTTAGGATTAGGGATAGGGTTAGGGTTAAGGTTAGACCTAGGGTTAGGGTTATGGTTAGGGTTAGGGTTAGGTTTAGGGTTAGTGTTAGGGTTAGGTTTCGTGTTAGACTTAGGTTTAGAGTTAGGTTTAGGGTTAGGGTTACGGTTAGGATTAGACCTAGTTTTAGGGTTAGGTTTAGGGTTAGGGTTATCGTTAGGGTTAGGGCTAGGATTAGACCTAGAGTTAGGGTTAGGGTTACGTTTAGGATTAATTTTAGGGTTGGGGTTAGTGTTAGACCTAGGTTTAGAGTTAGGGTTAGGACTAGACCTAGGGTTAGGGTTAGGTTTAGGGTTAATTTTAGGGTTAGGGTTAGATTTAGGTTAGGGTTAGGGTTAGACCTAGGGTAGGATTAGGGTTAGGGTTAGGGTTAGGGTTAGACCTCTGGTTAGGGTTTGGGTTAGGTTTAAGGTTAGACCTAGGGTTCAGGTTAGGATTAGGGTTAGTGTTAGGGATAGGATTAGACCTAGGGTTAGGGTTAGGGTTAGGGCTAGGATTAGGTTTAGGATTCGTTTTGGGGTTAGGTTTAGGGTTAGGGATAGGGTTAGGGTTAGCATTAGAGTTAGGGTTAGGGTTAAGTTTAGGGTTAAGGTTAGGTTTAGATGTAGGGTTCGGGTTAGGGATTGGGTTAGGGTTAAAATTAGACCTAGGGTTAGGGTCATGGTTAGGGTTATGTTTATTGTTAGTGTTAGGGTTTTGTTTAGTGTTAGAATTAGTGTTAGGGTTAGGGTTACGGTTACGGTTAGGGTTAGGGTTAGTCTTAAGGTTAGGGTTAGACCTAGGATTAGGGTTAGGGTTAGACCTAGGGTTAGGGTTAGGTTTAAGGTTAGGGATAGGGTTAGACCTAGAGGTAGGGTTAGGGTTAGGTTTAGGATTAGATTTAGCGTTAGGGTTAGGATAAGGCTTAGTCCTAGGGTTATTGTTAGGGTGTTAGACCTAGGGTTATGGTTAGGGTTAGACTTAGGGTTAGGGTTAGGGTTAGGATTAGTTTTATGGTTAGGGTTAAACCTAGTGTTAGGGTTAGGTTTAGGGTTAGGGTTAGGGTTAGTGTTAGCGTTAGGGTTAGACCTAGGGTTAGGGTTAGGGTTAGGATTAGGTTTAGGATTAGTTTTAGGATTAGGGTTAGGGTTAGTGTTAGACCTAGGTTTAGTGATAGGGTTAGGGTTAGACCTAGGGTTAGGGTTAAGGTTAGACCTAGGGTTACAGTTTGGGTTAGGTTTAAGGTTAGACCTAGGGTTTGTGTTAGGGTTAGCGTTAGAGTTAGGGTTAGGGTTAGGGTTAGGGTATGGGTTAGGGTATGGGTTAGGGTTAGGGTTAGGTTTAATTTTAGGGTTGGGGCTAGTGTTAGACCTAGGTTTAGGGTTAGGGTTAGGACTAGACCTAGGGTTAGGGTTAGGTTTAGGGTTAATTTTAGGGTTAGGGTTAGAGTTAGGGTTAGTTTTAGGTTAGGGTTAGGGTTAGACCTAGGGTAGGATTAGGGTTAGGGTTAGGGTTAGACCAAGGGTTAGGGTTTGGGTTAGGTTTAAGGTTAGACCTAGGGTTCAGGTTAGGATTAGGGTTAGTGTTAGGGATAGGTTTAGACCTAGGGTTAGGGTTAGGGCTAGGATTAGGTTTAGGATTAGTTTTCGGGTTAGGTTTAGGGTTAGGGATAGGGTTAGCATTAGAGTTAGGGTTAGGGTTAAGTTTAGGGTTAAGGTTAGGGTTAGATCTAGGGTTCGGGTTAGGGATTGGGTTAGGGTTAGGGTTTGGTTTAGGATTAGGTTTAGGGTTCAACCAATCAAGCCCAGGCAGAAAGTGGTGAGTTTAGACAAGGGGGAAATTTTTAAATCCCATTATATAGAGGAAGGCAATACACCAGTATGTCTCTCTCTGCATTATATTCATCAACGTCCTGGTGTAAATTTTGAATCTCACATATGTGAAAGTGCTTGAAGCACCACTGAGCTGATGTAAGAGCAATTCCTATTGGGAAAGTTGTGGTGAAGCCCCTGACTTCAGACTTAAATTGTTTTAAACGAAGTCAAGTATACTCACCAAGCAATATGTGCTTAGGGAAAAATGTGAACATCGAGGAAGTAAAAATGCCTATAGACATGACTGAAAGGAGTTTCACCCATTTAAAGGAATGGGTTATTCTGTGAACTTTAGACGAAGAAATCAATAGACACAGGTGTAACAGAGAGTTGTAATTAAATTTATAAATACACATCAAGAAAAATTCCCTAGCAGAGTGGTTCAATCTCATAAGCCCAACGTTACCTCATATGCCCCTCCCGAATCCACAAAGTCTTTCGCCATCTCTCAAAATTGATGGAATGAGGCTGAGTGCTGGGAAAAGCCATGTCAGTGAAAGGGAAATAATCTCAAATATGGTCGGCATTTCCATACAGCTGTGGAGCACCCAAAGTTGTATTGTGGTCAGATATTGTGGCTTCTGTTCAGATATGTCTTGGTGTACTTGAGCCTTGGAAGCAGTATCCGTTAACTGGCTAAGGCATCTCTACCCTGGAGTGTCTCAAAATTCAAGATACCTGAGTACCTGCAAAGCTACTCTGACAAAGGAATGTATCCTTGTGCCATTCAATTAACACCAGTTGTGCTATTGGCCAATTGGGATGATAAGCTAACAATGTCAATCAGCATAACCTGTTGCGAAAAACTGGAAGATACATAAAACTCCATCGTTTAATGTAATTATTACATACGGGAACCTGCAGGAATCAAAGTTTCCCATAAATTACTGATGATGGGAAATGACATGCTTGTTTTCCAAAGAAAAAGCAATTGCTGGTGGCACTCTCAAAATGACAAGCATAACTCTGGGTGAGGCAACACAGAAGGGCAGCCCGTGAAATGCAGGATTTTCTGTTCTCCTTCACATGCAAACAAGTTGATAAACTAAGTATTGAGCTGAGAAAAGTAAAACTGTTCGACACCATATTTACTAGAGGCAGGCATAGCACCAGAAGAATTGCCTCTTCCTTTAAGCAGCTCTCACTGAGTGCCAATCCAAACCTCTGGAACCCAACACCTCAAAGAGCTTGACCTGGGATGGACTATGGCAGCACCACCATGAGCCACTTCCTCTGGTGGCCCTGACTGAAGTCTCAGAACCTTCCTCTTTGTGCCAGCTGAGAGATAAAAGGACTGTCACCTGCCACATCACCTGTATTTTTCCTGGCAGTAAGAAATCCCCAAAGTACATTATTTCCGGGAAATCTTTCCAGACTACACGTAGTTGTTGCTTTTTCTGTCAGCTTTGTGCAGGGGAACAATCAGGTTTTGAAATTGAAACACTTGCATGTGACTCTGGCTTGGCCTTTGTACAAACTGTGACCCTAAATTTCTCCAAGTTTGCGCGGAATGCAACCATTACGTAGTGCAGAGGAATAGTGTCATTTAGCAATTGCCTCTTATTATAATGCTGTGTATCAGATTCATTGGAAAACTCAAACTCAAAAGGAGAGTTAATTCTGACTCATAGCGACCCTATGGGACAGTGTAGAAGTTCCTCTTTATACAAGTAGAAAACCTTGTCTTTCTCCCAGAGTACCTTGTGTTTTTAAACTGTTGACTATGAGGTTAACAACCCAAAGCATAACCACTATATTACAAGGGTTCCTTCCTCTTGAAGGATAGGTAAACAACAAAAGGACCATTTCTCTTAAAACCTCTGATCGAGAGAGCCATACAATTCCTTCCACTTTTATTCTATTCACCAAGCCCTTCGCTGGCAGAGCAGGGAAGTTTACTCTTTCCTTGGATTACTAGGGGGTGAATTTTTGTCATCTCATACAAAGTGAAAAGGGAAACATGTTGTATGATCAAATAAATTGGGGGTACAATGCTTTTTAAGAAGTCAAAATATTCATAGAACTTGCCGAGTGTGCCAAAAGCCTGAGCACTCCCTTTGTAGAAGAAGCACTGCTCTCGGGAACCACACTGTGCCTGGCAAGGGAGTCTAGGATGATTTATGCTTGCTCACTTTGGCCAAGTCATTAGGCAAGGCTGATCACTAGAAAAGGAAATTGGGTTTGGTGCGGGGGAGGTGTCATTGGATATGCAGGCGATTCCCCTTGAGATGTATTGGCACACAACTTCGGATACAGCAGTGATCATGAAGATGGCACGGGACCAGATGACATTTCAATTTCGTATATAGAAAGTTGCCACAAGCATCTCCTGGTGGTGTAGTGGGTTCCACATTGGGTCCCTAACCTTAAGCTCGGCAGTTCTAAAACATCAGCCACTGAGTGAGGGAAAGATGAGGCTTTCTACACCTGTCAAGAGTTACAGGCTCAGAAATTCATAGGGGCAATTCCCCCCTGTCCTACAAGGACACTATGCATCAGCAGTGACTCAATGGCAGGGAGATTAAGTTGACATTATCTGTTTTAGAAAATGTTTCTGGTTATTCAATAAAGTAAGGCAGGTGCAGCCATGTCACACAGGGTTAGCTTAGATAGCACAATAGTGTCCACTCACTCATTAGCTCAGTGTGTCTGGAACCCCAATGTGTATTTCCACATGGGACAAATCAAGTTGAAGACACTGGGGATTCCTGCATTTTTCAGCAAGGCTTGAAATTGGAAGTTCTAAAAAAGCGTCAAAGTTCCCATTTGTATAACTCTCACACAGACACACACACAGAGAGAGAGAGAGAGAGAGAGAGAGAGAGAGAGAGAGAGAGAGAGAGAGAGAGAGAGAGAGAGAGAAGTGGTGAACTTCACAGAGCGTAGTGGGGACTTCACCGAAAGGGAGGGTTGATAGGACTGAACAGGGTTGGGATGGGTCTTGTTCTATCCATTTGAAAGACTCTAGGCTAAACAGAAATGTCCTGGTGGTATAATAAGTTCAGTGTTGGCCTGCAAACCATCATGCCAGCAGTTCTAAACCCTCCAGTTCCTCCATGGAAGAAAGATGAGGCTTTCTATTTGAGTAAAAAATGACAGTCTCAGAGACTCATTGGGGCATTCTTATTCTGTCCTATAGGGGCACTACGAATTACAATTAACTCAGCGCAGTACACAAATAGCAAGCTGTGCTAATACCGTTCCAGATAGACAGTGGTGTTTCAGGGAAGGCCCCAGTGGGATATTGGTTTGAACTGGCTCCTGTCCCTGAGCAAAGATGAGGCTTTCAGGTTGGTAAAATTACTTCTGTGGGATTTTCTAGAACCAGAGATGCTCTGAATCCCAGACTGGAGAGAATGTTATGGTCATTACCCTTGTATGCATTATTTTGGCTGAGCCTCTTCCCCATCCTGTGTCAGGGAACACCCAGTGCTCCCTTCTCAGCCCCGATACACGGTGTTGCCAAAATAGTTCACAGACGTTAAGCAATCTGCTCAAGGTCACGTGGCTTAAGGTCAGTAACAGAACCAGACAATGAAATGCAAGAAAACTGACTCCTATGCCCAGACCTGGGAAAAATCTAACCCTCTGACAGAGCTGGGTAGATGCCCCTAAACATCTGTCTGCTGTGTTTGTATGGGTGTGTATCTACATGTGTATGTTTGGTTTATTTGTCATCAATATAATTAGAGTAATTTCTATGCAATTAAACCGAGGTTGGTGTTTTAAAATGTGCACAGGTGCCTTTATGAACTATCATGGTTTACTTTCTTTCATTGGGGGGCACCTCCAAGGTTCAGACCTCTTCACTCCCCAGGTGAGGTTCTACATTCAGACCAGAATCAGAGGAAAGGATTGTCCAGAAAGTATCAGTTCACTGAATGAGGTTCTTTTCTAAAGGAAGCCAAAATGGCCCTTAAACTCATGGTCATCAAGTCAATAGTAGCTCATAGTGAGATACCCTGTTGAACAGGATCCTAGGGTACAGGGTACCTCTGTCCCTGTGAGTTTCCAAGATTAACTCTATGGAAGCAGAAAGCACCATCTTTCTGCCACGGGGCTGATGGTGGTATCAAACTACTGGCCTTTGGGAAGTCAGTTCAAATTGTAACCACTATGCCACAAAGGCCCTTAGTCAATCTAAAACATTTGGCAAAGTGTTGAGCCAGACAATAAATACTGCAAATGGCTGACCACCACCAACACCACCACCAAAACCACCACCAAAACCACCACCACCAACAACACCAACACCACCACTGGCTGCCTTTCTGATAGGGTCTTCTGCTATTGGCTGGTCCTCTGTTGTGGCCCTCCTTTCAGGGATGCACATTCTGGCACTTTTATCAACCACGTCCTGGTGCCCCAGATTTCATGCTGTGCTCTTGTTCCAGAACACAAACTCGAGGCTATTTGGTCATTGTGAGCATAATGTAAACATTCTTCCCCTAGCCACTTCATTCACTCCATCATCTTGGCTCTCATCCATTGGTAAGGAAATGTGTCTTAGTCTGCCCTTCCCCTTCCTTTGTGCTGAGGAGGTACAAAGGAAAAACTTGTCTCTACTTCTCTTTTGCAGGACAACTTCTGCTATATCCCTCCATTATCACGTCATTTCCATTGGCCGGTCTCTGCGTAGCTAAAACTTTTCATCACTATTAATTAGCTTTAGTGATATAATGGGTTACTGCTACCACCAGGCAAGAAGTTCAAACCCACCAGCCTCTCCACAGAAGAAAGAGGAGGTGTTTTGCTCCACTAAATATTTACAGCTCCAGAAACCCACGGAGGCAGTTTTACTCTGCTCTATGGTCTCACTATGAGTTGGAATCAATTAAATGGCAGTGAGTTTGTTTGCTGTGGTTTGGTTTGATTTGGTTTTCTACCATCGTGTTGTCAACTCTAAGATGGGTAAGAATAAGACACAGACTCCAGAGCCCTTTATCTTGTGTCCCCCAGGTTTTGCACTCAACAGTGACTTGTCTTGCACTTCTTCTTCCTGCAGCTCTGCCTTTTTACCTGAGGCGCCAGGTACTAGTGCCGAGTAACAAAGTCCCCTAACACAGTGACTTAAAACACCAGTCATTTTCTCATGCTGACAGATTCTGTGGGTCAGAAATTACCTAAGATTGTTGATTACTCAACGGATTTGTTGAAGAACTGTGGCAAGAACAGATTGTCGTACATGATAGTGACTTGATGGTTGCATCATGATGGTTCCTTCATTCACATATCTGCCTCCCCTCTGCCCGCCTAGGCTAGGAGGACTGTCAGTCGCATATCTACAGGTGGTCTCTCTATGTAGCTCAAGCTTCTTTGCAGCAGCACCATAGTGAACACAGTATCATTGGATGCCTTACAAGGCAGCTGAAGGCTCATGTCCAAGTAAATAACGCAGCAACTGCACGGCCTGGACATCAGCATCACTTACTTACATTGTCATCTATTGTTTGAAGCTGACACCAGAACTCATCTACAAATAGAAAGGACCCAGATCCGACCTTATGTTGGGAGGAGTGTCTGCATTATGTGGCAGAGAGAGGTCATGAAACAGTTTCTCTTACAGCCCCCCCCCCCATGGAACAGTTATCTAAGGTTAGTGAGAAATTTCAGGCTCCCACAAGAGAACGTCCGCCTGCATTTTTAAAGTGGCAGATGGAACCATATGGGCTTTATAGCCCTATCGACCTGGAGGCCCCCGGGAATAGGAGGCAATAAATATTGCGCGCTTCAGACGTGAAAAAGAAGTAGGAAGGAATTGAAAGGAAACATCTTAGTGATTTGGTAGATTGGCTTATCTGGTGTATAACAAAAGCGATAACCCTACCACGACAGAAGCAAAGACACAAGGTAAAATACTAGTAATTGCCATGAGAGACCCCAGCGGCTAAGGGAAAGGAGATCATGACCCACTCCCAGAGAGACTGACCTGTGGGCACCGCCAAGCCCTGAGGAAGGATCAATGTGCCTACTACAGAAAAGAAAGACATTGGAAAAATCAGTGCATTGAGAACCCCAGGATAGTTGACGATTCTTCCACTATAGAGGACAGGCCTCATCCTCACCTAGAAAATCCCAAGCGAGAGACAATAATGCTTGAAGAAGCTGAATGAAGGTGCCAGGGCTCTGATTCACTTGGCCCCCAGGATCCCATGCTAACACTCCAAGCGGGGGACCAGCTAATAAATTTCTTGGTGGACACAGGGGCCATCTTCTCAGGTTCAAAAGGAGAACAGGCACATTGTCAAAGGAAAGATTTGAATTCCTGTCAGCTTACGATTGCTTCCAAAGAAAAGTCACACCAGAAGGTTTGCATGGAGGTTGGTGCACTTCCCAAGAGATCAAGATAAAAAATATCTATCTGCCCTTTGTCCAAGTTACCCACATGCTTTTCATGGCATGGGCTCCTGGCTTGGCTGTTGAGCCAGTGAAATTGTTTTAGCAGGAGATGACGTGGTCGTTGGCCGGTGGCCATCAGCGGAAAGACAAAATCCCCACAGCGGGCTTCCAGTTTCAATACAGAGACACCTATAACACCTCTTGGACATTATCGTTGCCTGGGCTCAGAATCGCCACCCCAGATCTAGAATGCACCAGACAGGTACACACTACTTGAATCAGGCTCTGGTTAGCCCCTCTTGATCACTTAGTGACAAGGGAATCTGGACAATGGAGTACCTTTACTTTCCAGATAAGAAAGCTCACTCAAAAAGACACAGGTGTTGACCCACAGGCACACATCTGGATTAAAAAAAAAACCATATTCACAACCAGTGTCTAGAGCCAGAGCTCTGAACCCCACTTGCCTGTGACCCACTGAACACTCTCTCATGGACCCTCTGATCAGATATTACCCCCGTAACCCCTGCCTCCAGAGATTTTATTTCAGAGGATGGCACTGAATCTCCACGCTGGGAAGGGGCATATCTGATCAGAGCACACGGAGAAGATGAAGGAGGTGGAGAGGACTATGAAGCACATCCTGGCACACGAGGCCTTGAGGATGATGTTCCCACTCAGAGAAGCCAGTCCACATAGAAGACCACATGGTCAGCCACACGATAAGACACGAGGTCCCTCAAAGACCCTTAGCCTTAGAGGGGACAACACTTGAGACACATGGTGGGAATGGCGCCTGAACTGATCCGCCACACTGAGGCATAAAACTAAGGGTGTGCAGCAGAGGAGCAAGGACACGGAGCAGCAAAGTCCCTAGGGTATGCTAAAGGTGGACTTGGGGTACAGGAGTTGGTGTCCCAACAGACTGGATTAGAAAACACCCCTAAAGTCCAATAAACAGTCCTAGAACTGACTGAACTTTTCTTTCTTGTCGAGTTTTGTTTTCTGTTATTGTCATTGGATTTTTGCTGTTTTGTTTCTTTTGGTGCTTGGTTTTCCTCTGTCTTGTTTTTGTGCACGTTATTACCTCTACTGTATGTCTGAAAAGAGACGCTGGATGAACAATCTGCAGGAGAGAAACGGGACCAACACATCTGGGGGGCCATGGCAGAGGGGGAGTTGTGGGGAAAGGAAGTGGTGTTAGGAAACCCAGAGACAAGGGAACAACAAGTGATGCAAATCCGTAGTGAGGGTGATGTAGGAGGCCTGCTAGGGCGTGATCAAGGGTAATGGAACCAAGAGGAATCCCACGGACAGGCTAGTCAGTTCAAACCCCCGACCTTGCGATTAGCAGCTTAAATCATAGTCCACTACACCACCTGGGCTCCTAATGATATAATAAGAGGTACTATGGTTAAATCTCTCGTGAGAGAGTTATACCTCAGTCCTTGGCTTCGCACAGAAAGAATTCACTCTGAAACCTGGATTGTGATCCAAGTGATGTTTTTGAGAGAAGTTTCAGGTTTACACAGGCACCTCAGAGCCCCTCACCTCCGCACAGCCTACCTAGATAGAAGCTGCTGGAGAGAAAGTCACTCAGTGGGCTCAGGGATCCTGCCTTTTCTTTCTTCCTTTTTTTTTAGTCTTTTTATTAGGGGTTCATACTACTCTTATCACAATCCATATATACATCACTTGTGTAAAGCACATTTGTACATTCATTTATCCTCATTATTCTCAAAACATTTGCTCTCCACTTAAGCCCCTGGCATCAAGTCCTCATTTTTTCCCCTCATTCCCCGCTCCCCCATCCCTCATGAACCATTGATAATTTGTGAGTAGTGATACTGGGAGGGTAGAGGGAGGGTGGATTGGAAAGAGGGAACCAATTACAAGTATCTACATGTGACATCCTCCCTGGGGGGCGGCCAACAGAAAAGTGGGTGAAGGGAGACATTGGAGAGGTCAAGATCCTGCATTTTCAATTCCTCCATAGGGAGGCATGGTTGACAGTCCTGGTCAACCCCATTGACTGGATTGAATTTACCTGGCCCAGATGAACCAATACAGGTGTAATGCCAACCTAGGTGTACCACCCCTTCCTGGCCGGAAGTTTGAACCTGAGCATATGTAATGGATGACCCAGTCCCTATGCTAAGCTACCTAACAGTACCTAGCAGTACCTAGCAGTTTCAGCACACCAGCCACCAATCCAAGAGAGAAAGAGGAGGCTTTCTGCTCCCATGGACTTACAGTGTTCAAAGTGCCAGGGAGCAGTTCCATGCCTCCTATGATTAGGATCCAGGAGGGTGAGGGTGGAGTTGGTTGAGACCTGGCTTCAGGGCATTTCCCAGAAGGGCTTCCTGCAGTGGCTCTGCCTTCAGGAATGTCTGATGACCTTGAGGGCAGCAAAGTCCTAAACACACTCGGGCAGTGGTTCTCAACCTTCCTAACACAGGTCCTCTTATTGTGGTGACACCCTGACCTTTAAATGATTTTCTTGCTACTTCATCACTGTAATTTTGCTACAGTTATGAATTGGGCGAGCCCTGTGAAAGGCTCATATGACTCCCAAAGGGGTCAAAACCCACAGGTTGAGAACCACTGCACTAAGGGTTCCCCTCCCAGGCAGCCCTACCAGTGTCTGGTGTGTATAGTTCTGTGAGGTGAGAGAAATGGACTTAGTGTCTGCTTCTGGTGACAGTTGATGTGGGTGGGCTTTCTCCCTATGTCAAGTCCCTCTCAAGCCATTTGTCACCACAACAGAGGGAGCCATGCACATAAAGCAAGAAGAGGAGGCAGCACAGCAGGACAGTAAGCAGAACAAAGATTGAGTAAGCACAATTCACTTCAATCATGAATCGGGTCCCCTTGAGATTTGTGGAAGACCCCAGTCTAATGACATTAGATGAGGTTTATGGATTGAGTGAAGGAACCCTCTTGGCTCCCCTCAGCCCCTATTGTGCTTTCCCATTGACCCTGACCCTTGCATCGTGATCGGTCCTTATTCCAGCATGATGGTTGGTTTCATAATTACAGCATATGGGAATGTGTTAGTCGATAGGTTATACAGGCAAGCCTCTGTAATGGGTAAGTGAGGAGGTGATTTGGGCTCGCTCATGCAGACCTCTAGTTGTCCTTGACATGACTGGTGGAATGGATTGTGTGAAGTTCTTTGAGATTGGTGTTCAGACCTGATGGGTCATCCAGGCAGGCCTCTAGCTGATCCTGGCAGTACCCTAGTTTAAGAAAACAGAATGTTAGGCATTTAAGTCATATTTGAGCTTATATTTTGAGCAATAGGTTGTGGCTCTCAGTGAGAGCCTATGTGGAGAGCCTATATTCATTTTGAGGGGCCACAGATTCAGCCGCCATTGAGTTCTTTCCTACTGCTGACTGGGAGTGGAAAGCTTGGCCCTCAGGCAGTGTGTTTGCGTCCACTCCCCGGGCCAGACTCAGAGATATACAGTCGTGTGCACATCCCACTGAAGGTCCCGCTCATGCTCTCACAGGCCCTCCTGAACCCCATGAATTGATCTGTCTTCAGTCACAGTTTTGTGACAAAGCTGTTTGTTTTCCATGTCTTATTTAAGCTTTCAGGAGCCCAGGTGGTAATGCTGGATAGTGTTGGACTATTAAGAGCAAGGTCGCTGGTTCAAAGCCACTAGTCATTCCACAGGAGAAAGATGAGGTTATCACATCCTGTAAAGGTAGCAACTTCAGAATCCCTACACAGAGTCATTATGAGTCAGAGTCAGCAGGACAGGATGGGTGTCATTTTATTTAAGTAACTGTGATTGTGGGTCCTTCTGACACCATTGTGGCCTCATGCGGATGCTCTCCTTCATCCAGAACATCGGTTTTTGCCTTTTTCTTGTGTAAAACTTAGCAAAGGAGTTCCTAATATAATATAGTTAAATTGGGAGTCGTTTTCCCCTAAAACAAAGTAAATACACAAATAGAAATGAGACTATGGTGCTAATAACCAGTTGGAGAGTTGAGAGAGCTGAACTCTCAATCCTGATAGAAACCCATTGTGACTTTGAGCACCTGCTCAAGGTCATTCACAGCCTATGAGGTTGAGTTGAGTCAGACACAAAACAGATGTCTTGGGGAGTAATTGTGTGCATTAAGTAAACAATTTCTCTTTCTAAAGATTCTATCTAAAGCTTACTTTAAATAGTTAGTTTTCCCCTGGGCAAGGGAAAGGTCAGGGAGCTTAACCCCCTAGTATCCACCCCCTCTCAGCATTCATCATGTTAGGCCAGAGGAGCCAAATCACACTCACTACCCAGGGAGTGCTGCTTCCAAAAGCACATTGCCTGTGCTGGGGCAGAGGGTAGGTTCCCGGACCATAAATGCTCACGGAGTGGAACCAGAGAGCTCAGCCCCCAGCTTCCCGAGGGAGCAGCTGTGGTGGTTCACTTCTGGATGAATGTGTTTAGGCAAATGCCAAGGGCATGACTTGGGCAGCACGAAAAGCAGATGTGCAGAGGTTGTTTCCTGCATTCCAGAAGTTCACACACTCTCCGGAGGCTCCTTGGCTCAATGGCAGGAAGTCATTGGTGGCTTCCACCTTCAATCCCAAAAGGCCACTGCCATCAAGTGGATTCCAACCACAGTGACCCTATATGGAGTGTTCAAGACTGTAAATCTTCATGGGAGCCAGCAGTCTCATTGTCCCCCTTCGGACAGGGAGCTAGCAGCCCGTTTTGCCACCAGGGCTCCTTTCTGTCTAATTCTGGATCCAGTCCCTCCAAATATCCTGTCCTGCCCTTGTCTAGGCTTCTTAAATGCTTTCCATGCTGCTTATGTTGGTCTGGGTGCATTAGAGAAACAAATCCACAGAAACTCATATGTATAAGAGAGAGTTTTATGTAAAGAGTGAGTGCACATCAAGAAAACATGCCTGCATTTGCTTATGCACCTGCTTTGTCTTCAGTGATCATGTCAGGGTAAGCTGGTGTGCTTCTTCCATGTGGGCTTTGTTGCTTCTTAGCTACATGGCCTCTTGTTTATCTTCTAGCCTTAAAGACCCCAGACGCTATATCTTTTGATAGCCGGGCACCATGGTGCTTAGCCACTACACCACCAGGGTTAATTAGCATGTGATTTAGCTCCTGCCATTCACACTAGATGCTCAAAATAGCACGAAACCAGGTTTCTCCTTTGTGGCCACACCAGGTACTGACAGAACCAAGAACAGAGACACGCTTAGTTATATATCTTGACTATCATTTGCATATTATATGCCAGGCAATCTGTAAGCCTTTGCTCCCCTGACCTCTCACAGCCTCGGTAAAATGAAGCTAATAAAAGTAGTGATCTCACAAGCTTAGTAGGAGACTAAACAACTCACGTAATGCTACACAGCCCATCAACCAGGAGGCGAGATGAGGCAGTCTGCGGCTGCTGAACCCACACCCTTCAGAACACCTCCATTAAAATGACTGAGGGCTATGGGGAACCAGACAGAAGCAGGTTCACACCCCAGATTTAGTCAATTAAACTGCCTATTGTGCCTGACCCTTTTATCTCCGATCTTAGAAATGGGGTTAACAACAAAACACTGTAAAAGAAATGTCCAGCAGGTGCCAGGCACATGATTAAAAAACAAAAAATAAATCACTTAAGTTGAAATTCTAACTCCTGGAAACCCCTCACATGCGTGCAGAGAAGGATTGAGCCCCATATGGTGTTTCCAGTGCCCCCACCCTTCCCACCTAAAATGAGCATTTGATATGGTAATGCCTGGATTGTTCCAAGCCCAAGACTGTGGAGAACTGAAGGAAAACCCAGCATTATGAATCTTTGAGCACAGCCCTGCTGGGAAACCGCCCTGCAGCCACTTACTGTTGATGGCTGGAGGAGGGACAGGGGTTGGGAGAAGAACGGGAACTGAATGTGACACATAAGCAGGGGTGGCCTACATTCCATAAAGGGAAAAGCTCAAGGTCTGCTTTTCTGGTGCCGGAAAGTTAGAACCCATCCGATGCAGTTGAAAAGGTGTGTGTGTGTAAGGGGGGATGGGGGGTAGGGGGTAAGGGCGGTGAGTCCAAAGGATGAACTCCATCTGCAATTGTGTCACCAACTGCTTTCCCCTGCTAGCCACACAATATTTGTGGCTGGCCTGCCCGGCTTTTGTTATCAAGCCCAGAGAGGGCAAGAGACTAGCTCAAAGTCACACTGCAAGTTGGCAGCAGAGTCAGGCCGAGAACTCGGGATGCTTAGAAAGTTTCACACAGACCTGAGAAAGTACCAAGGGAAGACCTGTTCGCTAACTGGGCAGCACTCACTGCATGCCAGCGCTGCTCCAGTGCTCCAGCCAGGGCATTGCTCCCTGTGTCTGTGTGTCTTCAGTCATACACACAGGTGATGAATTGGCTTTTAATAGCATGCTTGGAAGGTTGAATCCACCCAGCAGCACCTAGAAAGAAAGGTCTGCCAATCTACTTCAGACCAAGCAGCATTTGAAGATCCTGGGGAGCACAGTTCTGCTCGGACACACAAGGGGGCCAGGAGTTGAAGTTGATTCCATGATGTAGTTGCTCCACGGTTACTGGTTGTAGCTATACCTAGAGTCACAACCACATTCATGTTTATATCTCTTCACTCCATGGGGTGTTCATGGCTGCAACTCTTCTGAAGCAGACCACAAAAATTTTTTTAAGGGGCCTCAGGATAGGTTTGAACTGCCAACCTTTTGGTTTGTAGTTGATTGCTAAACAACTTGTGCCATGCAGAGTGTTAAGCTCAGAAACTCAGTCGGTGCTTGATGATCTCAGTTGGAATTATAGAGAGGGTCAGTGATGACCCATTGACTGCTGGGTAATTGTTGATGTAGTCTCCCTGTGCAGACATGTAAAGTACCTGAAAACTTAAAATCCAACTCATCAAGTGCATTATCCTGCCGTGCTCCAGCCCAGCAGCGTGCTCTGCAGGGGACATTTGACCATGCCTGGAGACATTCTGCAGAAGGGAGTCGCACTGTCATCTAGTAGCTTGAGACCAGGGATGCTCGCTTAGCATCCTGGTGCAGTGAACAAGACGGCCCTACAACAATGATGTTGCCCAAAATTTCAGCAGTGCTGCCACTGGGAAAATGGTCTAGTCCAAGCCCTAACTTCGTAGAGGAAGAAAGCCAATCCAGAGCAGCTAAGTGGCCTGCTATGGGTTGCACAGTCTGATTCCAAGCCCAGTACTCCATGCAAAGCTCTGTTACCACATCCAAAATTAAACAGCAACACCTGCCCAAAGGCCTCTTCGTTTGAGGACCAAGTAAGACAGTAAATGAGAAAGCCCTTTGACAAATGCAGCATGCTGCACAAATATGAGATTTTACTACCCAGGATATATTAATATATGTAAATAGATCTTGTACTAGGTCAGTTAATTTTCTAACTGCTCTATCTGAGGTTTCAGATGGCAGCACCTCGGTCCAACCCAGTAAAGGTCTCCTGTGCAGGCTGAGCAGCCCTGGAAAACGTCATGCCTGGCTTCTCAACCCCTCAGCTAATCTCCAAGTGATTAATAAGGGCTCTATGTGTGCCTCCCAGCTGACAGATGCTAGACTATCAATGCATTCATATCATCTCCTTGATGCCTGAGGAGGAATATAGTTTAATGTGTAAGAGAAGCCATGAATATCTCCTTCTCACAACTGTGCAGCAAATGAGATCTCCCAGTCTGATTTTTCAGCCCTCCTGTCTTTGTAGGTGAAGTAGATGGTCCATTTCACGTCGTCTCAAGTCTCTGCACATTGCAGGCCAACATTGTGATACAGGGTGCAGCTGTGGGGCTTAGTAGACAAAGCCCCCACCCGGACCCCTGCCCCCAAAGATCGTTGGTCACCCTGCACAATGCAGGTCCAGGCCGGGCTCCACAATGCAAGGCGATCAACCCTGACCCTCCAGTGTGGCCGTCCTCACACGCTCCCACATCCACCTAGAAGGACTGCAGATGAGAGATTTAGGAAGCAACCTGCTTCATCTGCCTCCATCCCCAGAGTGACAGAGCAGCTGTAACTGATGAGGCAGGATGCAGCCTCGTTCCCAGTCCCCACCCTTTCTGGGAAAGCAGGGCTGTCTGGCACCTCATCCAAGGCCTTTCCCCTGTGATCTCATTATTGAGGAGCTGCTCTTCTACCGTCCACCTCCGTCACCTCATCTAAACACGGGGGAGATTATTACATCTTATTTGCTGCTTCTTCCCTGAGTCCATCCCAGGAGCTCCCTGAACAGATCACCAATCACTTCTCATTATACCTGCAGCAGCCTTCAGATAATGCTGAAAAGAGACAGGCGCCTCCCCTGCTGCTGCCAGGCTCCAGTGCACATGTGCACACACATTGTACAGGCACACTCTCATGTACACACACACATGCACACACGTGTGCACAAACTTTGTTAAGAGGTGGGAATTCTGCCCATTTTTGCCTCTAATATTGCAATCAGAGAGTGATAGAATAATGAAAGATGAAGGTGGATGAAGGAAGATCTATTTATTCCCTTACTTGTTACATAAACCATCAGGGCTCTTTTTTTCCGTGCAAAAACACCACCACCAACAACAACACCAATAAAGTAGCTGTCATGTATGTAGCACTGCCCTATTCAAGGCGGTGCTGAGTATGTCAGGAGGATTCTCTCTAAAGCACAGCTCTGAGGAAGTCTGTCTCCTTTGCCCTTTTACACAAGCAGGGAGAGGAGCCTGCAGGAGGCTCTGTGAGTTGGGTGAAGCCACACGATGAGTGAGGAGACCGAGGGTGAAGCCAGGGGAGTGAGAGCCCAGAGTTCACCACTTCACCACCATGCTGGTGTACACAATCGTTGAAAGGGTGGCTACCAAGAGCAGGACAGAAAAAAACTAAAGCATGTAACTTGTGGTTTTAGCTCTGGCTTACTTCCAAAATGAATTGTTGTTATTGTTCTAGAAAGCTTTATACCTCTATAAAAACAAAATACTGGGAGGGAGGGGGGAAAAAAGGACCTGATGCAAAGGGCTTAAGTGGAGAGCAAATGCTTTGAGAATGATTGGGGCAGGGAATGTGCAGATGTGCTTTATACAATTGATGTATGTATATGTATGGATTGTGATAAGAGTTGTATGAGCCCTAATAAAATATTTTTTTAAAAAATACTACTGCTGTCCAGCACCTTCAGACTCAAGCCAGAGGAGAGCTCTCCCAGTGGACTTCCAGAGCTGTAAATCTTCACAGAAACAGAGTACCTCCTGCAGAGCAGCTGGATGGTTCAAGCCAGCAACCTGGAAGTTAACAAGTGCTTCCCTTGTACCTGTAATACCTGTATAAAGGGTACTAAATATGAACTACTCCTGGTTTGTGATTTTAAATTGAATTATTGTGCCTGGAACATTTTTTTTCAATAGCTAAGAATGGTGAAATCAGACTCCTTTAGATGTTATGATAAGAATACACACTGCACAGGGCTTGGACCCAACCCATTTTAATTCAAAGGAAGGCAGATTTATTTTCTTCTGCTTCCCAGAAGGTTCCTCAGCAGAACGTGTGTTAAACAAAACTGCTTAGATATGGAAAAGAGCAATCTCTTCTTGGGAAGGTTCTGGTAGAAGGGGCTTTGGTTATATATCCAGCTCAACCCAGCCCCAGAGGCCTTGTCATGTTTTATTTTGTTTTGCCCTTGACACTGATTGTCTTGGGGACTGTGGTCCCCGAGCAATGGCCAAGAAGTCAGGTCTTCTTTATGTAAATCCACAAATATCGCCTACTATGATTTTCAGTGCCAATGGTAAGCCCCACCAAGTGGCTGCAACATGCCCCTGAGCAGACACGTCGAAGCAGATGAGAGCATGGGACAGCATTTAAGAGAATGGTAGGCTGGTCCTTGACTTAGGTGTTTGGCCTCTCCTCAGAAATCATTTGTGACACTGACTGGCTGCAGTCATGGGTCTCATTAAGAACAAGTCTATCTTTACCAAAGAAAACTGCAAGGTAGGAGGACTTTCAGCTCCAGCTACATATGTCCCCAAACTTACTTACCTATTGTCCTGTTTTCAGAAAAAAAAAAATTTACTCAGTGCCTCCCCGGCAAATAAAAACTTTGCTACTACAACCCACGATCCCAGATAAAGTGTAAGTATCTGCTTTGGCAGCTTCCCTGGATCGAGCTGCTCCAGAAGCTTTCACAATAGCCTAGTCTGTTCTTCAGAAAGAAGCTACCCCTGAAACCTCAGTGGCTTAAAATCTAGAAGTTCATTTCTTGTTCATGCAAATTCTGACACTAGAAGGGAAATTCTACAGGGTGTTTGTCCTGCACACAGTCACTCAGTGATTCAGGCTGCTTCACATATATGATACAATGTGACTGGGAGAAGTATCATTTCATTAAATTATCATTAAATTATCAGTCACATTGTATCATTGTCTATAATCTTGCTACTCTAATATCAAATTTAAAATAAGGAATATATTTAAGCTCCATATCCATAAGCATTTGGATCATTAAATCTCTTTGGACACTATTACTTAAAAAAGAAAAAAAACTCTGTCCAATTATTTTCAGCACAGAGAAGTTTCCAGTGTTTGCAGCTTAGTATTTAATTGCTTTTTCTCTTCTTCTTTTGCATTGGTGAAACATTTTGAGCTTATAATAATTTCAAAATAAATTTTTTCAGAGCCTCCAGGCATTCACTGTGTAATGATCATTTAAAAGATTTCTTGGTTAGAGGGTTCTCAAAAGAATAAAAAGCTTGTCCGCATCCCTGGTCATTTCTATATTCAAAAGATGAAATTGCTCATTAAATGTTACAAGTCAATTTCTTTCTTCAGCCGAACTGCCCATTTTAGCAAAGATTCCATCACTGAATTAAGCAAATGGTTCTACATTTCAAAGTCAACAGCGATACTCTTTTCCCTTTAACACGAGCATCTTAAATAGCTCCAAAAGCAGTCGCGCTCTTTATTATGCCTTTTCCTGAGAAAGCTGTTTTGTTGTTTATCTTATTTATTCATTTAGACTTTCATTTTAAGATTTGTGTATTTTAAGTTCTGCCAGTCAGGACATTTTAAATGGAGCCATATTTTTTTTGCACTTTGTCTTTTAAAATATAATGAGGTTGATCAGTACATTCCATAATAAAATATGAAGTCTTCCTATTTCTGTTGTTTGTAATTTCCCTAAGGATAACTGTTAATATAGTAAAACCAAAAAAAAAAACTCATAATGAATTACATTTGGTTTACTGGGGGTTGTGGCCAACCTTTTGATAGAAAAGCCCAGCGACTCCCTTCTGCATCTCCTTTCCCAACCAAACCCAGGTGGTTTGAGGCTGGAAGGAAGAAAGAGGCTGGGCTGCTAGGGCAGGGTGGGGAAGGGATAACCTTGCAGATTATTTCAAATTCTACCCTGATGGCAGAAGGTTATCCAAATGAAATAGCTAGAGGTTCACTTCCTTAGGAAACGATTAAAATTAATTTGTCCCTTAGAAAAGCCAAAGGAAAAAGTCATTATTAATTTAGGCAATTAAAGAACTTTGAAAGCCATGTCTAGTACATAAAAAAGCACCTGTCCCTAGAGCCCATCGGCCTAGGAAAAAGGAATTTTTATACCATGTAAAATAAAGGAAGGTCATTTCTTAGACTTGCTCAACAGAAGATTGTCATTTTTAAATGGTTACTTTAATGAGAAGCTGGGTTTTCGTAAAAAGTGAATGCTTGAGTGAGTTTGAAAAGAAATTTCAAAATGAGATGCATGTTCTGTCCATGGCGGCATTTCCAGAGGAGTCTGTGTTCCCATGACTGCTCTCGCCCTGTCTCGTGCCTTCTGGGAAACTCAAAGCTTGGTGCCCACATCTAGTCTCTCTGACTTTCTTGGCAGCTTTTGAAAGGTGTTGAGTCTGTTGGATCTGCTGCACAGAGACAGCATGCAAGTGGACCCTTCCCAGATTCCTCATAGAGCAGCTCCCCAGTGTAAAGCTGTGGGTGAGGTTTGATGACCTTTGCCCCTTCTGCATCCCACATTCTTTGACAGACCCAAGCACTCCCCTGAGGCATTACTGGAGAAGCAGCTACCCCATAGTTTCCGGATGGTGGGTATCAGCCTAGTGTGCTCATTGGACTCGCCAGAGAGCTTTCCAAAAGACATCTTTGTCCCATCTCCACTGAGTCTAATTTGATTGGCCTGGAATTCAGTCTAGGTGCTTGGATTTTTTTTCTCTCTCTTAAGTTTTTATTGTGAATTGGGTGAAGATTTACCAAGATCATCAGTTTTCTATTCAACAATTCATACACATTGTGTTTTGTGCCACTTATTGCAATCTTCACAATATAATATCACTTATTCCACTTCCTACTTGTGTCTTCTATTTCCATTCCTCCTCCCTTCCTACCCTTCTGAACTTGATCCTTGGATTAATACTGCCCTTTTGAGATTAAATGGTTTGCTATTTTAAGGTTGTGTTATTGCTCCCATTATAGACCGATCTATTCTTTGGCTGAATATTGAGCCGCAGGTATGGGTTCATTTTCAGACTTAGTGAATAAGGACCATAGTTTCAGAGGTTCCGTTAGTCCCTATCCAGCCAATAAACCTGGTCTCTTTTATGACTGTGAATTTTGATTCACCTTCTAGGACCTTTTGATGTGAGCCCTTTCAAAGAAGTTGGAATTGATAGTTGGAAATCATCTAGTTATTCTGTGCTCAGAGTCATGAAGTCTAATGTTCATGTGGTCCATTCACCACTCTTCTTTCCTCCAGAGTGAGAGTGACAATACTTGTCCCCTAGATGGCCACTTGTGTGCTTCTAAGATCCGGCTGCTACTCAGCAGCGTGGATGTCGACCATTGTCTTTATAGTCTAGGTTATGACAATTGACCTTGGCGTCCCTTATAACTATAATCCTCAGCCCCCAAGCCCAGTAAAGTACTCTCTCCAGTTGTTTGGTTATGCCTAAGAAGTTTTTATAACTTCATCCTCTGCGTGCTCCAGAATATTCAATTCCCTGGATGATCAGACTGCTCAGTCAGGGCTCAGAATCTTGGTGTTAAGGCTCCTGGTGAGAACATGGTACATCAGACACAAAGTAGAGGCTAGAGGATGGGCAGAAGGTGATCATACTGGGTCTAACAAGGAAAGAAAAGGAAATGAAGGATATAAGAAATTAAAAGCAAGAGCATAAATAGATACAAATACACAGATGTCCCTTGCAATATTATTCCCAATCTCGCAAATGTGTAAACAGTCTAAATACCCATCAACAGATGAATGGATAAGTCAACCATGTTGCCTATGGTATATACAATGGACTACTACTCAGCCATAAAGAGAAATGAAGTCCTGACACAGCCTACAAGAGAAATGAACCTCATAAGCATTATGCTGAGTGAAATAAATCAGCTTCAAAAGGGACAAATTTTGTTTAATTCCACTTACATGAACTATCTAGACTAGGAAAATGAATAGAGACAAACATCTATCAATTGTTTCCAGGGATAGGTAGGAAGGTAAGTATGGTTGTTATAGAATTTCATGTCAATTGGATACATAAGTGGGGTGGAGTATTTCTTATACCTATATGAGTGACCTTGGATTCATTTCTCTAGTCAACACAGCCTAACACAGTAGGGCCTGGAGGGGAAGTGCCAGCCCTGAGACGATACTGAGCTTCCATAAGGGTGATGGCATAATTTTGAAATGGGTAAGGATGATATATGAACAACATGCAGAATGCCACTTAACTATAATCCTGTAGAGTGTGGAAGTGTCGAATGTTTTGATGCATGTATATTTAGTACAATTTTTAAAGAGTGTATGCAAAAGAGCAATATGGCAAGTCTGCGTTACCATTTGCTGTTGCTCAGCTAAAAGCGATTCGGGCCTATGTAGTCCAATGGGAACCGCAGAGGCTCAGGAGAAAAGCTGGTACCATCTCAAACTAAGACTTGTCTGACCAAATGCAGAGTCTCTCTTCAAGTAACTGACAGGTCAGAGGCAGCTCATCTCTGCTGCAGAAGCAATTATTTGTCTTAATTCCTAGACCACTGCCACAACCATGCCTTGTTGCCCTCGGTGCCCTCCTTCCCCACCACAATAAGTCACTAGAATGCTGTGCTTCATTAAAAAACAAAAAAAAAACCACCTTCTGTCTCCAGCCTGGCACTGTTGCAGCTTATTTAGCATCGTAACATATGTCATCTGTTTCCCTAAACAATCTAACATGGACATGGCACAATGGGACTGATGATTTAGGCAAATGAGAAACAGCCTGCCCTCCGAACATATACCATGGCATTTGATTGGCTGTCAGTAGATGCTATCGTGTTTCTTCTCCTCTTTCCTGGAAAATAAATACAGAAAAGAAAGAGGACATGAAAAGGGATGCAAGATGTTTAGCTCTGGTCCTTCTAGAAAGTCTAGAAAAAGTATGCGAACCCTGCCTGCCTTTAGATGCCCCACTCACCTGGCAAACAAGGAATGCACACTGACCATGGAGAAGACATCTGGATCTGGGGGGAGGATATAACAATTGCACCCACTAGCAAAGAGCTTCCAGATTTACAGGAGAGCACAGGCCAGGGAGCAGCTCATAAAAAGAACAAGCAGAATCACAAAGGAGGGTGTGCGCCAGCACCACTTCGTCCAGTTGCAGACACATGAAGGAAAAGCTTCCTTTGCTTTGAGTCAAGTTTATGATTTCCGCTGCATCCCTTACCAACATCTTCACAAAGATCTAGGTTCTTGGGTTGTTTCATTCCAGGGCTGACATCTCCTTGGTAAAGCCACACTTTATGGACAGCTCATGGTCCAAGAATTCCACCTATATGTTCTGAAAGGGGCCACGCTAAAACCCCGGGCTCAGACTTTCAGGACTGGGCACAACACAGCAAACCCACCATGGGGACAGCCGGATTTGGTAACACTATCATCTCCATCACAACCTGGAACTGGCAAAGTGATTTTCTTCCACTCACCATCTTTCAATCAATATTTACTCCGCTATTAATTGCTCCAAGGCTCAACATCAGAAAAGTGTTCAAACGTTACTAAATTGTTCATCTAATGGTAGAGGTCTGTACAAGGGATACGAGATGATCAGTGGGTAACGAGAGGGGGATTCACCTTTGCCTTTGGTAGAAAGCCCCTGAGGTTTAGTCACATTGGCAGACTTTCCCTGGAGCAAGCAAATAAAGCTGCTCCCGGCTCAGCTCCATTCATGATCTGGTCTTGCCATGAAACTATCCATGCTTTGTCCCAACCCCACATTCTGGAAACCACAAATGGAAGGAGGTGGATCTTGGGGATACCATTGAAAAGAATGGGAATTACAGAACACTTCATTGTACTCATATGGAACTTATACATAGACCAAGAGATAGGACAAGGTGCGACTGTGAACAGGACAAGGTGATACTGCATGGTTTAAAATCAGAAGAGGTGTGCATCAGGGTTGTATCCTTTCACTGCTCTTATTCCATCTGTATGCTGAGCAATTAATACAAGAAGCTGGTCTATGGGAAAAAGAATATGGTATCAGGGTTAGAGGAAGGCTTATTTAATACCTTGTGATATGCAGATGACACCACCTCTCTTGCTAAAAGCAAGGATGACTTGAAATAATTTCTGATGACAACCAAAGATTGCAGTCTTCAGTATTGGTTGCAACTCACTGTAAGGAACACCAATATCCTCACAACTCCATATCAAGGATAGCACAATCCACATAAAATAGGGAACATCATGACAGATGGAGAAAAATTACATTGTCAAGGAGTCCATTTTTCTCACATCCACAATGATGTTCATGCACCATGTTATACAAAATATTGCATTGGGTAAATCTGTTGCCCAAGATCTCGTCAAAGTGTTGAGGACCAAGAACAGCACCTTGAAGACTAAAGTGGACCTGACCCAAGCCATGGTATTTTCAATCACCTCGTGTACATGTGAAAGTTGGGTAATGAATCAGGGAGATTGAGGAAGAATTTATGTATTTGAACTCCGGTGTTGATAAAGAATATTGAAAAGTACTGTGGACTCAGGTCTGTCTGATTAGGACAGGCTGGATGAACTATCTGGAGGAAAAATGATGGGACAGACAGTTCCGGGGGGACAGACAGATCTGGGGGGGGGGGTAAGGAGGTGGTGTTAATAAACACAGGGACAAGGGAACAACATGGGACCCAAAATGATATTGAGGGGGGAGTGACAGGCCTGATGGGGAACGATCAAGGGTAAGGTTGCGTAGAGAAGAGGTATAGCTGTAGCCCAGGTGGGGACGGAGCATGGTGGTGGGGCAGGAGGAAGGTCAAGGGAGAGGGAGGAAGGAGCTGGGAGTCAAGGGACATTTATGGAGGTCTAGACAAAGACGTGTACATGCAAACATATATATGAGGATGGGGAAATAGATCTAATTGTCTACATTTATAGGTTTAATATTAAGGTGGTGGAAGGACCTTGGGCCTCTACTCAAGCACTCCCTCAATGCATGAATACTTTCATTTATTAAATTGGTACTCTATGATGCTCACTCTCGCGAAACAACTGCTGAAGCCAAAGTGGGTGAACAAGTAAATGTGGTGAAGAGAGCTGATGGTGCCCGGCTATCAAAAGAGATAGTGACTGGGGTCTTAAAGGTTTGAAGATAAACAAGTGGCCATCTAGCTCAGAAGCAACAAAGCCCACATGGAAGAACACACCAGCCTGAGTGAGCGAGTGATCCCAAAGGGATCAGTTATCAGGCATCAAAGAACAAAAAATCATATCATTGACTGCACACCTCCATGATAGGATCGCTGAAGACAAATGGGTGCATAAGCAAATGTGGTGAAGAAAGCTGATGGTGCCCAGCTATCAAAAGAGATAGTGTCTGGGGTCTTAAAGACTTGAAGATAAACAAGCAGCCATCTAGCTCAGAAGCAAAAAAGCCCACATGGGAGAAGCACACCAGCCAGTGTGATCACGAGGTGCCAAAGGGACCAGGTATAAGGCATCATGCAAAAAAAAAAAAAAAAAGAATGTGTGTGTGTGTATATATATGTATATATGTATATATTTCTATATATACCACATTGAATGAAGGGGGAAGTGCAGAGTGGAGACCCAAGGCCCAAGTGTTGGCCACTGGAGATCCCCTCATAGCGGGGCTTAGGAGAGGAGATGGGTCAGTCAGGGTGCAAGGTAGTACCGACGAAGAGCACAGCTTTCCCCCAGATCTTGGATGCTTCCTCCCCCCAACTACCATGATCCGAATTATGCCTTGCAGGGCTGGATAGGGCAGAGGTTGTACACTGGTACATATGAGGGCTGGAGGCACAGGGAATCCAGGGTGGATGATACCTTCAGGACCAAGGGTGTGAGGGGCGATGCTGGGAGAGTGGAGGGTGAGTGGGTTGGAAGGGGGGAACTGATTACAGGGATCCACATGTGACCTCCCCCCTGGAAGAGGGACGGCAGAGAAGGGGGGTGGGAAGACTCCGGATAGAGCAAGATATGACAAAATAACGATGTATAAATTGCAAAGGGCACATGAGGGAGCGGGGAGCAGGGAGGGAGGGCGAAAAAAAGAGGACCTGATGCAAAGGGCTTAAGTGGAGAGCAAATGCTTTGAGAATGATTGGGGCGGGGAATGTATGGATGTGCTTTATACAATTGATGTATATATATGTATGGATTGTGTTAAGAGTTGTATGAGTCCCTAATAAAATGTAAAAAAAGAAAAGGGAAAAGAAAGAAAGAAAAGAAAATGATTAGGGCAAAGAATGTACAGATGTGCTTTACACAATTGATGTATGTATATGTATGGACTGTGATAAGAGTTGTATGAGCCCCTAATAAAACCTTTAAAACAAAAAAAATGTAAAAAAAGAAAAGAGGAGGAAAAAAAAGAAAATGATTAGGGCAAAGAATGTGCAGATGTGCTTTATACAATTGATGTATGTATATATATGGACTGTAATAAGAGTTGTATGAGCCCCTAATAAATTGTTTTAAAAAAAAAAGAAAGAAAAGTACTGTGGACTGCCAGCAAAACAAATAAATCTATCTTGGAAGACATACATTTAGCCTGCTTCTTAGAAGCCAAGAATGGAAAAACTTCATCGCACCTACTTTGGGCATGTTATCAGGCGAGCGCACTCCTTGGAAAAGGACATCGAGTTTGTTAAAGTGGAGGGGCTTGAAAAAGAGGAAGACTCTTACGGAGATGGATGAACAAAGTGGCTGCTTCAATGGACTAAACCCAATCCAATTCTGAGGACGGCACAGTACTGGGCAGTGTTTGGCTCTGTTGCGCATAGGTTCACTAGGCATCAGAACTTAATAGCATGCGCTTGTTGGACTAGCAGGGATCAGCAAATGCAGCTCAAAGACATATGCAGCACTTAGTGTATGTACAGGTGACTCTGAAATAAAATGAAAATTTCTAAAGGATGTTATTCAGATAACGGGGATTTCATTTGTCTAGAAAATATATTTATGGCTCCAGAATTCTTTTTAAATGCTTGTCAGGGACAGGATTAGGTCTTCCATCTCAAAGGCTTGCCAATCCCTGGTCTAGCCTAATGCTTCTTCCCTGCTCCCGGGCCTTAGTCATTCATTCCTACCGAAATATTCACTACCTGGTTCTTGTAGACCCCAAATTCCTCTACAGTCCCGGGGCCCATGCTCAGTAAATGTTTAAGGATGTTTTTCCATTCTCTCGGGGCGGGGGGGGGGGGAGGATGAAGATTGAAGAAAAAAATTGTCACTGTTCATATTATTCTCAAATAAGTTCTACATTTCTCAGAAATATGCAAAGTTATGATGCAAAGTCTCTCACCTATAATGGTACCAGGTCTCTGCTGTTTGTTCCACTAAAAGAGGAGAAAGCTGGAAAACAATTGGGCTCACGCTCAGGCAGATCTAGTAGCCAGACTGATCCGAACGGGGAGAAGTGTCTGGCGGTGAAAGTACTCTCTGCTCCTAGCTCTGTTCGCCTTTTCCCAAAGTCTAGTCTCCTTAAGGTGAAATTAAAGAGACCCAGATGGACAAAAATCGGGAACAGTGAACACTGATCACAAGGAGACAGACTGCTGTAGCCTTAAAGCTTTGGAATAGAGCGCTCAGGCACAGAACGACTCAGCATGGAAGGTGGTGACCTCCTTGGCCCGGGAGACATGAAAACAGCTAATAGATCATAAATGGGTGAACAAAAACTATAAAAGGAATTGAAAGAAGACGAAGAACTTTGCTCCGGTGTCAATTATGTGTCAGGCACTCTGTTTGAACTTTGTATCTGTTACTTCATTTAACATCCACCATGGTGCTGAGGAAGATATTGTCATTTGCACTGTGCCCACGAAGCAACTATAGGTGGAAGAAGGGGGACAACATTAAAATGCTATAACTGATGAGTGGGCCTGGTGCTAAAGCTCATCCCTTTTCTATTGGAACATACTGACTCCTTAGCAGGGACCAAGGACAATGTACAAGATTCATTTGTTCATATATGCAAATATCTTGGAGTTTCCACAGACTGGGGTGGACCTGGGGACACAGGGGAGAGTGCCTGTGACACCAGTATCCTGGAAGGCAGTTCCAGCACCTGCTGAGCTCACCACAAGAAGGACTTGCCGAGCCAACACTCCTTCTCCTTCTATGTATGTTTAGGTCATGATTAGAGCTGTATGAGCCCCCAATAAAATGAGATTTTTTTAAAACCCCAAACCATTTTATAAGGAACTAATCTAGATATCATACCATTCTATAGTTCAATAATATCAAGCAGTACTGTACAATTATTACCACAATCAGTTTTAAAATCTTTTCTTTCTTCTTGAACTCCTTTATATCAGTTCCCCTTTACCCCTACCCACCACCTCCCCTACTGCACCTCCCCGGGACCCTTATTCTAGTTGTCTCTGTAAGTTCATCAATCCTCGGTTTCATATACAAAAAAAAACATAGAAAAATAAAGAATGAGTCAAGGTTACCCACAATGTCAAAAAACAACAGAGATAAACCCCAATATGAAAAAAGTAAAGAGAAAATATTAAATGTCAGATCAAGTCCAAAGTATATCAGAGGGAAAATCAAGAGGAAAGGTTCTAACCATTAAATTCAGATGTATTATTTTAATGTCTTGTTGTCTCCTAGTCTCTCTGTCTGATAACCAAGTTATTCCCATCCCTCAGTTATGGTTAGAGAAATTACTGGAGGAGGTTTAGTCCCTGTGGAGATCCTGAAAATGTATTTTGGGATTCCACTGTCATCCATAACCTCCGCACATCAGAATCTCACAATTGGATTTACAATCCTTGAATCGTGGATGTTGCTTTGCTTCTTCCATGTGCCCTTAGCTGACATCTCACTTAAATGGCTGCTTGTTTACAAACAAGCCTTTTGGATCCCATGCATTATTTTATCTGATAGCCAGCATCATCTAGTTTCTTCAAAACACTTTTCTATTGCACTCATCATGAGGGTTTCCATCATGAGGGCGAGTATCAAGTACTAATGCTCCTTCTGACCAGCCTACTGACAAAAGCATACAAAAATGTGCCCCCTCCCCAATAAATAAATCAAACCCACTGCCATCAAGTCAATTATGATTCACAGCAATCCTGTGTGGCATGGTAGAACTTCTCCATAAGGCTTCTGAGACCAAAAAGCTATATAGGAGCAAATAACTTCTTCATCTTCTCCTGGAGCATTGATCTTGTGAATGACAGCCATATATTTAACCCACTGTACAGCCAAGGTTCCTTGTGTCTAAACAGGGTTACCCAAAGGTGAATTTCCCATTCTTTTTCCAATTCATTCACCTAGAAACAGCATTTCCCAAAGCAAGTCCCCAGAACACAGAGCCATAGCCTGCTGCTTAGACTAAAATGATGGGTGCAGATGGTGAGCTTGCCTACAGGTTGCTCTTGCCACTGGAAGGTATCAGTAAATGCTGGACCCTGGCAGAACTTCTTAAACATTTTCCACTCTCCACCCCTTCTTGCCTGAGCAAATTTTATTCAATCTCAGGTATATAGGTACATAAAACAGGTAGACAAATCAAACGCTTGTAGTAGTTGTTGTTGTGTGCCATGAAATTGGTTCCAACCCATAGTGACCCCAAGCACAACAGAGGGAAACATTGCCCCATCCTGCATCATCCTCACACGTGTTCCTATGCTTGAGCCCATTGCTGCAACTGTGCTGTCAATCCATCTCCTTGAGGGACTTCTTCAGTGGCCTGCTGCTTGACCAAAAATGATGGGCTCCTCCAGGATCTGGTTTCTCCTGACAACATGGCCAAAGTCTGTAGAAGGAAGTCTCTCAATCTTTCCTCTATGGAGCGCTCTGACTTTACTTCTTCCAACACAGATCTGCTTGTCAATTTAGTAGTCCATAGTACTTTCCATAGTCTTCTTCAGCATCCAAATTCAAACACATTGGTTCTCCCATTTTCTTTTCCAACTTTCATATGTGTATGAGGCGACTGAAAATACCATGGCTTGGGTCACCTGCACCTTGGTCTTCAAAGTAAGTCTTGTGCAGTAGATTTACTTAATGCAAGTCTTCTTTTGATCTTTTTTTTTTTGACCGCTGCTTCCATGAATATTGATTGTGGATCCAAGCCAGACAAACTCCTTGACAACTTCAACCTTTTCTTCATTTAGCATGATGTTACCTATTGATCCAGTTGTAAGGATTTTGGTTGTTTTTACGTTGAGTTAAAATCCATACTGAAGACTGTCATCCTTGGTCTTCATCAGCAAGTACTTCAAGGAATCCTCCCTTTTCTTTCACAGTGCTATGAGCAGAATATTGAATGATGAGGAAGCATCCAAAGAAGCTGGAAAGAATACACAGATTCACTGTTCCTAAAAGAACTCACCAACACTCAGTGAAATGCCTTGGCATAGTCAGCGAAACCCAAGTAGACATCTTGTGGGTGTTATCTGCTTTGAGGCAAGGTCCAAATGATATCAGCAGTGATATCCCTTGTTCCATGTCCTTTTATGAATCCAGACTGAATCTCTGGTAGCTCCCTGTTAAGGTACTACTGTAACCATTGTTGGTTGATCTTCAGCAACATTTTACCACCATGTGATATCAGTGATATTGTTTTATAATTTGAGCATTCTACTGGGTCTCCTTTCTTTGAAATGGGCACAGATATGGATCTCTTTCATTCAGTTGGCCAAGTATCTTCTAATTTTTCTGCCATAGATGAATGAGGGATTCAAGTTTTTGATCAACTTAATGAAATATTTGGATTGGTATTCCATCAATTCCTGGAGCCTGCTTTTGGCTAATACTTTCAGTGCAGCTTGAACTTCTTCCTTTAGTACCATGGGTTCTTATCCGTATGCTACCTCCTGAAAATGATAGAAGGTTGACTAGTTCTTTGGGGTACAGTGTCTCTGGTGCATTTTTCCATCCTCTTTTAACACCCACATCCATTCCACATCGTTCAATATTTTATCCATAGAATTTTTCAACATTGCAATTTGAGGCTAACATTTTTTTTCTTGAGTTCTTTCAGTTTAAGATATGCTAAGAATGTTCTTCCCTTTTGGTTTTCTAATCCTAGGTCCTTTACATTTTATTATACTATTTATCTTTGTCTTCCCAAGCTACCCTTTGAAATTCTCTGTTCAGTTCCTTGACTTCATTCTTTCTTCCATTTGCTTCAGCTATGCTATGATTAAAAACAAGTTTCAGGGTCTTCTGACATCCACTCTGATCTTTGCTTAATTCTTGTATTTTTAATGATCCTTTGCTTTCTTTATGAATGACCGTCTTCATTTCCTCCCACAGTTCATCAGGTCTTCTGTCATTATTGTTCAATGCAGTAAATCTGTTCTTGAGGTGTTCTCAAAATTCAGGTGGGATAGACTAAAGGTTGTATGTTGGATCCATGGTTTTGTTTTAATTTTCTTCAGCTTTATCCTGAACTTACATATGAGCAATTGATGGTATGTTCCAAAGTCAGACCCTAGCCTGGTTTTAGCTGCTGATATTGAACTTCTCCATCATCCCTTCTCATAGATGTAGTTAATTTGATTTCTATGTACTCCATCTGTAGAAGTACATGTATATAGTCACCTTTTGTGTTTTTGAATACAGGTATTTGCTATGAGCAAGTTGTTGGTTTTATAAAATTCTATCATGTGATTTCCAGCTATGTTTCTATCCCCAAGTCCATCTTTTCCAACTAATGTAATGTTCCTTCTGGTTCATTTCTATATTTTGAATTTCAATCACCAATAATTACCAATGCATCTTGATTGTATGTTTGATCATTTTCTGACTGAAGTCATTGGTAGAATTCTTCAGTTTCTTCATCACTTACTTTTGTGGTTGGTGCATAAATTTGAATAATAGTTGTATTGATTGGATTTTCTTGATGGTGGATAGATAAAATCCTATCACAGATACCATTGTACTTCATGATGGATTTTGCATGTCCTTTTTGACAATGAATGTCACACCATTCCTCTTGATTGTGTTATTCCTGACATAGTAAACCACACACTTTTCTGATTTAAAATGGCGAATCCCCACCCATCCACTTCAGCTAACTACTGCCTAGCATATCGACCATTATGCCTTCCATTCAATTTTTGACCACCTCCAATTTCCCTAAACTTCACACATTTCAAGTTCTGATCATTAGCAAATATTTACACCTGTTTCTCCTTACCCTGAGTCGTGCCTTATCAGAAATGAAGATCCTGAAGACTCCACTCGCACAGCCTTTACTCAACTGAGGTCACCCTGGAAAATGACTCTGAGAAAGCAGCTCTTCCTCAGTGACCTTTCTAGTGCCTCTGACCTGCGAGATACATCCTCCAACAATCTCCCATAATGCTCTGCTTCCATTCATTAGGCCATCACTCTCTGACAGTGTTTCTAAGCTGTGTACTAGATTTTAAGTGCCTCCCTCCTCTGACATGGGGAAATTAGTCCTTTGTTTGTTTTTGGTCTGAAAGTTCTGCTGAAACCTGTTCACTTTGGGTGACCCTGCAGGTCTTTGAATATCAGACACATAGCTTTCAGCATCACAGCAATACACTTAATTAATAATAAGTCAGAAAGAAATTTATTTTAAAACATTCTTTGGTATACATATTATTTTACCATTTATTAAAGACTAAAATTTGCATAGTAATGAGATGTATGTGCTTGTTTATTTTTACATAAAGAATTTAACCTTGGTGGATTATTTGATATTGCAGGACACAGAGCATCTCTAACGCTTTTCAGAGTTTAGCAATATTTTGATTTTATAATCATCAATGCTGAGAACAACATATAAATATGTACTACAAAATTGCAGAAGTATGTTTAGGGCTATTTCAAAAATTGTTAGAAATTCTGTTCTAGCCACAAACCAGAATTTATTTAACAATTCTTTTAGGGAACTCAAGTTTTAAACCTCTGTCACTTAATAATTTTGCAAATTCTTCATGAACTTTTATTGACCAATGATTGGCAATTTTTTATTATTATTTCAACTGAGTATGGTTAACGAACCCAATTTATTTTTTTAGAATCAAATTTTGAAGTGAAGTATTTCTGAAACTGTATCTCCAGGGACTTCTGGTGATCAATTGTAACTCTTACAATTAAATATTTTGGAAGGTTATTTTCAATTTTAAAAAAATCCGTAGTTGTAAACATTTCTGAAGAACTATTTTCCACCTTCTTCTTGTAAATACTAACTATTTTAGTCAAATTTTTATCGTTTAACATAAACATGTTATACTTTTTCCACAAAGAAACATGTCATTGAGTTTTCAAAAATAATTGACAGATAAAATAGTTTGGAACGTCATAATTCATTATGAAAAACTTAACAAATTCTTATTTATGCTCCGTCAAAAATACAAATAGCTTCTCTAATCTATTTAACCTTTGCCCTCTTGAAAGCCACCGTACTTCTGCATGCAGTAAGAAGACTTGTAATTAGAGTCCATGGCTTTGCATAAATTTAAAAACAAACAACTGTAAGGATACTTAATGAAGTTAATAATGTTGATAGTAGCTTGAAGCACAACATCTAAGTCTGGTGATTAATTTTTATTTCAAATGTCTCCTGTTGGATCATGTGGTGACTAAAAGTGGTATGTTCATTGCCACAACCTTTAACTGTTGCTACAAGTCCAACGTTCTCATGCATCGTGCTCCAGCACTGTACAGACTCCCTTACAATTTTTCCAATGTAAACCCTTTATTTGTGAAAAATTACTTGACTTTAAGATATATTTATATATATTCTTTTCTTGTGTGCCCTTTCAAAGGGCAGCCAAATAATAATTTTTCGTGTATGCTTCCTTCAGAGACATATCTTACATAAAGTAACAGCTGTGCTATATTAGCTGTTTCATCTAACTGAATTGCAAACTTTTGACTTCCCTTAAGCCTGATAAGAAGCTGATGCAATTGGTCGTTACTAATTTCACAAATCCTTTTGGAAATAGTATCATCCAATAAAGAAATTTCATTAATTTCTTCCCATACTTTTTCCCATGAACTATTTCTGACATTTTAATTACAGCAGGTAACACAACATATTCTTCTATCATATAGGGTTTTTTAATAGCCCTTAAATAAGAAGTTCCATTAGATGAAAGTAAATAGTTTCCATTAACATTAACAAAATTGTCGATACATTATTTCTCTTTAATTTTAAGGCATTCAAAATATTCCTTTGGTTTATTGTAGTATGCTGCATAATTGCTATTAAAAGGTCATTTTCAAAAGATAAAAGGTCATTTTCATTTTGCTGGTTTCATGCTCTCCACAGCGAAAATTTCACTACAAATTAAACAAAGAGGCTTCTCCACATCATCACTATCATTAGAATTAAATTCATATTGCTAAAAGGCTGCCACCTGTTTCCTTTCTCTTGTTAATTTAGGTGCACTCAACCTACTAGTGAAGACTGAGCTGCGGTATCATCAGTATTTTTACATCTTCTGTGTCAATTTGCCACTTATCCATAATAAAAAATACTTTATATTAAAATATAAATATTGTTAATACTTTCTACCAACAAAAATGCACTTGTTTACTCCAAAATGTGCATACCCCCTTCCCCTATCTTGACTTGACTCTCCCCTCAGCATTACTTATCTTTCTGGTAGGAGTGTCTGTTCATTTTGGGTGACCTTAGCAACCCTAATCCTAAGAACCATAACCCTAATTTTAACCCTAACGCATCTTACTCTTAACCCTAACAGCCCTAACCATAATCTTACCCAAAGACACCAAAACCTAACCCTAACCCTAACAACTCAAACCCTAACCCTAGCCTTAACATTCCTAACCCTAACCCTAACCCAAACAACCCTAACCCTAATTCTTTTTCTTTTTAACAATTTATTGGGGCTGATACAATTCTTTTCACAGTTCATACATATACATACATCAATTGTATAAAGCACATCTGTACAGTCTTTGCCCTAATCATTTTTTTCTCTTTTCTTCTTTTACATTTTATTAGGGACTCCAACAACTCTTACCACAATCCATACATATACATACATCAATTGTATAAAGCACATCCATACATTCCCTGCCCCAATCATTCTCAAGGCATTTGCTCTCCACTTAAGCCCCTTGCATCAGGTCCTCTTTTTTTTCCCCCCTCCCTCCCCTTTCCCCCCTCCCTCATATGCCCTTGGTAATTTATACCTCGTTATTTTGTCATATCTTGCCCTATTCGGGGTCTCCCTTCCCCCCTTCTCTGCTGTCCCTCTCCCAGGGAAGAGGTCACATGTGGCTCCTTGTAATCAGTTCCCCCTTTCCAACCCACACACCCTCCACTCTCCCAGCATCGTCCCTCACGCCCTTGGTCCTGAAGGTATCATCCACCCTGGATTCCCTGTACCTCCAACCCTCATATGTACCAGTGTACAGCCTCTGTCCTGTCCAGCCCTGCAAGGTAGAATTCGGATCATGGTAGTTGGGGGGAGGAAGCATCCAGGATCTGGGGGAAAGCTGTGTTCTTCATCGATACTACCTCACACCCTAATTAACCCATCTCCTCTCCTAAGCCCCTCTATGAGGGGATCTCCATTGGCCGACACTTGGGCCTTGGGTCTCCACTCTGCACTTCCCCCTTCATTTAATATAATATATATATACACATACATATATGCATATACACATACATACACACACTTATATCTCTTTTTTTTGCATGATGCCTTATATCTGGTCCCTTGGGCACCTCGTGATCGCACTGGCCGGTGTGCTTCTTCCATGTGGGCTTATTTGTTTCTGAGCGAGATGGCCGCTTGTTCACCTTCAAGCCTTTAAGACCCGAGACACTATCTCTTTTGATAGCCGGGCACCATCAGCTTTCTTCACCACATTTGCTTGTGCACCCATTTGTCTTCAGCGATCCTATCATGGGGGTGTGCAGTCAATGATATGATTTTTTGTTCTTTGATGCCTGGTAACTGATCCCTTTGGGACCACTCGATCACACAGGCTGGTGTGTTCTTCCATGTGGACTTTGTTGCTTCTGAGCTAGATGGCCGCTTGTTTATCTTCAAGCCTTTAAGACCCCAGTCACTATCTCTTTTGATAGCCGGGCACCATCAGCTTTCTTCACCACATTTACTTGTTCACCCACTTTGTCTCCAGCCGTTGTGGCGGGAGAGTGAGCATCATAGAGTTCCAATTTAATAAAAGAAGGTATTCATGTATAGAGGGAGTGTTTGAGTAGAGGCCCAAGGTCCTTCGCCACCTTAAAACTTGACCTATATATATAGACACATAGTTCTATTTCCCCATCCTCCTATATATATTTGCATGTACACGTCTTTGTCTAGACCTCCATGAATGCCCTTTGACTCCTAGCTCTTTCCTCCATCTCCCTTGACTTTCCTCCTGCCCTACTACCATGCTTCGTCGCCATCTGGGCTAGAGTATACCTCTTCTCTAAGCAACCTTACCCTTGATCATTTCCCACCAGGCCTGCCACTCCCCCCTCTCTACCATTTGGGGTCCCATGTTTTTCCCTTGTCCCTGGGTTTGTTAACACCACTTCCTTACCCGCATTATCCCCCCACCCCAAGTCCCCCCGGAACTGTCGGTCCCGTTGTTTTTCCTCCAGATAGTTCATCCAGCCTGTCCTATTCAGACAGACCTGTGGAGTCACTAACATGCACGAAAACTAGACAGAGGAACACAAAGCAACAGTATACAACCAGACAACAAAACAACCAAAACAAACCACTGAAAAAGAACAGAACAAAACAGTTCACAAGAGAAAAGCTTGTAGTTAGTTCAGGGATCTTTGCTGGCCCTTAGGAGCGTTTTCCAGTCCAGTCTGTTGGGGCACCACGCCCTGGCCCCAAAGTCCACTTTCAGCATTCCCTGGGGACCTTGCCACTCCATTCCCTTGCTGTTCCGCTGCACTCCCCCAGTGATTTGCCTCGGTGTGGTGGTATCAGGTCAGGTGCAATTCCCACACTGTGTCTCCGGTGCTGTCCCCTGTATCGCCCTTAGTCACTGAGGGGCATCATGTCTCATAGTAGGGCCAGCCATGTTGTTCTCTCTGTGGACTGGCTGCTCTACTCAGGAACATCATTATCACGGCCTGGTGGGCCAGGCTGTGCTCCACTCTCTCCTCCTGCCCCTTCATCTGCTCCCGTGTGCTCTGATCAAATATTTCCATCTCCCATAGCTGCAGGGTCAATGTCGTCCTTTGGAACAAGTTCTTTTCGGGGGAGGGGCAGGAATCCACTTAATTTATGGTGCTGGGGCCAGCCTCCCAGACCTCTCCACCGGTTCCCTCCTCCACGCCGGGATATTGCATTCACACCTTGCGACACTCTGGTCCCACTTTCCCTGTGGAGATATAAACCATACCCTCCCCTTGGGTGGATTAATGCCCCATTTCTGTCATGCTGATTGTACTTACCTCAGGGGACTCATGTTGTACTTGTCCCTTTGGGTCTGGCTTACCTCGCTTAACATAATTCCTTCCAGCTCTTCCCATGAAATAACGTGTTTCATGTGCTCATCGGTGCTTTTCAGTGCTGCATAATACTCCATTGTGTGTATGTGCCAAAGTTTGCTAATCCACTCGTCTATCGATGGAAACTTAGGCTGTTTCCAAGTCTTTGCTATTGTGAATTGTGCCGCAATAAACATTGGAGCGCATATGACTGGTCGTGTTTTATTTGCTGCTTCAACCGGGTATATGCCCAGTAGAGGGATGGCTGGGTCGTAAGGTAGATCAATTTCCATTTTCTTTAGGTATCGCCAGATTGCTTTCCACAGTGTCTGTACAAATCTGCACGACCACCAGCAGTGGAGGAGGGTTCCTATTTCACCACAGCCCCTCCAACACTTGTTGCTCTCTGATTTACTGATCTGAGCTAGCATGAGGGGTGTTAGGTGGTATCTCATGGTTGTTTTGATTTGCATTTCTCTTATGGCAAGGGACTTCGAGCACTTTCTCATATATTTATTGGCCATATTGATCTCCTCTCTAGTGAAAGTTCTTCTCATTTCTTTTGCCCACTTCCTTAGGGGGTTAACTGTTTTCCTCTTTTTGCAGGTCATGATGGTGTTGTAGATTTTAGTAATGAGCCCTTTGTCTGACGTGTCATTACTAAAAATCTTCTCCCAGTCTGTGGGTTGCCTTGTCACCCTCTTGGCAAAGTCTTTCGAGGTGCACAGGTGTTTTATTCTTATTAGATCCCATTTGTCGATTTCCAGATCACCTGTGTGTGTCCCCTTCCCTATTGCAGTGAGCCTATGTGCTCCCTGGGCCATTGCTCTGAGATTAGTCCTGATTCCCTCCTTAATGGTCCTGATGGTTTGGGGTTTGACTTCTAGATCTGTGATCCACCTTGAGTGTATTCTTGTGCATGGGGTGAGGTAGACGTCTTGTTTCAACTTTCTACATGTGGATATCCATTGTTTCCAGCACCACTTATTAAAGAGGGCATCTGCTTCACACTTGACGTTTTTGGGACCCTTGTCGAAGATCAGTTGTCTATATGCTGATGATTTTACTCCTGGGCTTTCTATTCTTTTCCACTGGTCTGAGTGTCTATCATTGTGCCAGTATCATGCTGTTTTGACCACTGTAGCTGTGTAGTAGGCATTAAAATCAGGTAAGGCGAGTCCTCCAATTGTGTCCTTCTTCTTGAGGAGTTCTCTGCTAATTCTGGGTTTCTTCCTTCTCCATATGAAGTTGGTGGTCAGTGTTTCCAATTCTTTGAAGAAGGTTGATGGTAATTGGATTGGTATAGCATTGAACTTGTAGAGTGCTTTGGGAAGAACTGTCATCTTTAATATGTTCAGCCTACCTAACCATGAGCAGGGGAGCTTCATCCATTTGTGAAGGTCACTTTTGGTTTCCTGTAATAGGGTTTTATAATTATGCTTATATAGGTCTTTAGTATTTTTTGTTAAGTATATTCCTAGGTATTTCAGTTTGTTCTTGGATACTGTGAAGGGTAATTCCCTCTTAATCGCGTCTTCCATGGCCCTGTCTGATGTGTATAGAAACCCTACCGACTTCTGTTTATTGATATTGTATCCTGCTACTCTTCTGTATTCCTCTATTGCTGTAAGTATTCCAACTGTGGAGTTTTGGGGGTCTTCAATGTATAGGATCATGTCATCTGCAAATAACGATAGTTTCACCTCCTCCTCTCCCAACTGGATCCCTTTGATGTCCTTCCGCTGTCTTATGTTGTTAGCCAGAACCTCCAAAACGATATTGAATAGAAGAGGGGACAGGGGGCATCCTTGTCTTGTACCCTTTTTCAGTGGTATTGTTCTTGTCTTTTCTCCATTGACTATGATGTTGGCTGTTGGTCTTTCATAGATAGCTTGTATGAGCTTGAGGAACTTACCTTCCAATCCTATCTTCATGAGTGTTTTGATTAGGAATGGATGCTGGATGTTGTCAAATGCTTTTTCTGCATCTATGGATATTATCATATGGTTTTTATCCTTTTTCTTCTCGATGTGGTGTATGATATTGATGGATTTTCGGATGTTAAACCATCCCTGCATCGCTGGGATGAATCCTCCTTGGTCGTGGTGAATGATATGTTTGATGTTCCTTTGTATTCTATTGGCTAATATTTTGTTAAGGATTTTTGCATCTATGTTCATTAGAGATATTGGTCTATAATTCTCTACACTTGTGGGGTCTTTTCCCTGTTTGGGTATCAAAGTAATGCTGGCTTCGTAAAATGAGTTTGGGAGCTTGGCGTTCTTTTCTATGTTATGGAATACTTTGTGGAGGATCGGTGTCAGCTCTTCCCTGAATGTTTGGTAAAATTCTGCTGTGTAGCCATCTGGCCCTGGGGCCTTTTTCCTTGGTAGGTTTTTGATGACACTATCTATTTCTTCCTTCACTATGGGTTTGTTGAGGTTCTTGATCTCTGTCTCAGATAATCTAGGGAGAGATTGTTTTTCTAAATATTTATCCATGTCTTCCAGGTTTCTGAATTCATTAGAATACAAACCTTCATAGTACTTTGTGATTATCCTTTTTATCTCATTGGGGTCTGTTGTTATTGCCCCCGATTCATCCCTCATCCTGGCTATTGATGATTGCTCCTTTCTATCTTTGGTAAGCTTTGCCAGGGGAGTGTCAATTTTATTAATTCGTTCATAAAACCAGCTTCTAGTTGCGTTAATCCTTTGCATTGTTCTTTTGTCTTCCCACTGGTTTAACTCCGCCGTGATTTTTATTATTTCTTTTCTCTTGCTATTGGAGGGGTAGTTCTGTTGACTCTGTTCTAGTTGTTGGAGGTTTTGTGTTAACATATCTGTCATACGCCTTTCTTCTCTTTTCATGTATGCATTCAGTGATATCAAGCTACCTCTGATAACTGCCTTTGCAGTGTCCCATAAGTTTTGATATGTTGTATGCTCGTTCTCATTAGTTTCTAGAAATTTCCTGATATCCTCTCTGATCTGGACCTTAACCCATTCATGTCGCAGGAGATCGTTGTTTATTCTCCAATTGGTGGCCCTTGCTTTTCTGGGTGCCCTTCTATTAATCTCCAGCTTTATGGCATGGTGGTCTGAGAAAGACGTCTGGATAATATCTATGTGTTTCAATTTACTCAGGCTGGCCTTGTGCCCCAGCATGTGATCTATTCTTGAGAAAGATCCGTGTGGATTGGAGAAGAATGTGAAACCTTTTGCTTTTGGATGAAAGGCTCTATAGATGTCTATCAGGCCCTGTTGCCTAATTACATTGTTTAGCTCTCTGGCCTCTTTGCTGAGCTTCTTTCCCTGTGACCTGTCTTTCTCTGATAGTGGAGTGTTGAAGTCCCCCACTATTATTGTTGTTTCCGTGATTTCTTCTGTCATTTTTTTAATAGTTTGTTTGACGAAATTTGCCGCACCATTATTAGGTGCGTAAATATTCAGTATGCTTATTGCTTCCTGGTTTACTGAGCCTTTGAGCATTATGTAATGTCCCTCTTTGTCTCTTTTTATGTTTTGGATCTTGAGAGCCATTTTGTCGGAGATTAAGATAGCCACTCCTGCCTTCTTGGAGTTACCATTTGCTTGGTAAACTTTCTGCCAGCCCTTTATTCTCAGCATATGCTTGTCTGCTTGCTTAAGGTGTGTCTCTTGCAGGCAGCAGATTGATGGGTTATGTTTTCTAATCCAATCCTCCAGCCTCTTTCTTTTAACATATGAATTGAGCCCATTTGTATTCAAAGTGATTATTACAATCTCTGGCTTCATGGTTGCCATATTCTGTTTTGTGTTTTGGGTCTTTGCCTATCTTCCTTCATATCAGTGTACTGCGTTTGAGTGGAGGGTTTCTATCCTGTCTTCTTTTCCATCTGAGACCGTGTTGTCCTGGTACGTGTTGCTGGCATGTTGGCTTCTAGATGGAGATGGGCTATATGGTGGTCTCCTGGTGGTTCTAGTTGGAGCTTGATCTTCTGGCCATAGTGAGTCAGCCAGTATGTTCTGCAGGGTCGGGTGACTTGCAGTATATTTTTTGAGTTCTTCCTTGTCCTGGAAGACCCTTATCTTACCCTCTATCTTAATGGATAACTTGGCAGGGTATAGGATTCTGGGGGAGGCATTTTCATCTTTCAGTTTTTGGAAGATGTTGCTCCATTCTCTCCTCCTCTTCATGGTTTCTGCTGATAAGTCTGAGCATAACCTTACCTGCGCTCCTTTGTATGTGACTGTCTTCCTTTCTCTTGATGCTCGTAGAATTTTCTCTTTTTCCTCTAAGTTGGATAATTTTACAATTATATGCCTTGGCGTGTTCTTCTTGGTGTTTAGCTTAGCCGGCGTCCTCTCTGCTTCCTGTATGAGAGTCGGATTCTCCTTTGTTAGGTTGGGGAAATTTTCTTCCAGGAATTCCTTTGCTATCTTGGCGGTCGATTTGTGTGTTATGTTGTGTTCCGGTAGACCGATTATTCGAATATTATTCCTCTTCATAGCATCTGTCATTGATCTCAGGCTGTCTTCTGTTTCTTTAATTTTCCTATCTGATTGTTTTTCTCGCTTGCTTCGTTTGGTTTGAGCGTCCTCAAGTTCACTGATACGGTTCTCAGCCTCCTCAAGCCTAGATATAGCTTCTGTGACC
Organism: Tenrec ecaudatus; assembly: GCF_050624435.1. Lineage (NCBI taxonomy): Eukaryota > Metazoa > Chordata > Mammalia > Afrosoricida > Tenrecidae > Tenrec > Tenrec ecaudatus. The sequence continues at coordinate 149,305 of NW_027459392.1, read as the reverse complement.
TTTTGTGTGGCCTCTGCTACCTCCTCTGTTAGTTTCTGCAGTTCCTTTTGGTGGATAGTATTCATCCCCTCTATTGTGGACTTCATCCCCTCTATTGTGCATTTCATCCCTTCTATCGTTGCATCCTTATTTTGGTTTGCTTCTCTTAGCTCCTGTATTACTGCAAGCAGAGTTCTGAAGATTTCCTTTTGTGGCTGATCTATATCTGTTTCTTCTATGAGTGACGTTAGGTCTGTTAAAGTGCCTCGTTTTTCTGATTTTTTTGTTGGGAGTGATGTGGTCTGTTGATTTTTCCTTGATCCTTTAATAGGCCCCATGCTTCTGGGAGACAGGAGTAACCTTATTGTGTGGAGGCTCAGGCCACTGTGCCGTCTCCTGGGGTGGCTGGGGCGGGCTGCGGCAGGCTTAGGGCTGGCACTGGGGACCCAACAGGGCCCCAGGTGGTGAGAGCTGGCTGGAGCTCACTGACGGCTCCTCAGGGACTGCAAAGCCGAGACTCAGGCTCCACTGCAGGTGGAGTGTTTGATCTGCCCGGGCTGTGAGCGGGCGCGGGGAGGCCCCTTGGATAGCTGCGCAGGCAGCTGCGGGACACTGCAGGGAACAATGGTGTTCGCTCTCCGCCCTTTTGGCGCGAAACCGCAGGGGGTAATGGCGCCGGCAAAGGAGGCTTGGCGCGAAACCGCAGGGGGCAATGGCGCCCTTCCTCTGCTCAGGCTCAGAGTCGCGGCCGCCGGGGTCCCCGCAGCACCCTGGGGAGGGCACCTAATCTTGTGCCTTGCGCAGGGGGGGGGGCCCTTGGTGGGCAGACTCAGCAGCGCGGGGCGCGGCGCTCCGCGGAAGCTCAGGGTCCGGGACAGGCGCGGGTTGGGCTATGGCTCCTGTTGGCGGGAAGTGCTCAGCGCAGGGTCCCCGCCAGGAGTGGAGCTGGCGCTAGGCTGCCAGGGGCTGGTGGGGGCGGGCGGGGGTGGGAGGCCAGCACACGGAGGGCAGGTGGAGAGGTCCGCGGCAGCGGTGCGGGTGGATGGTCCCCCGTGGGGGTCGCCAGACAACCCGCGGGTCCGCTCCCTTGAGCTTGGATGAATGGAGGGAGGGACGTGGGCCCGAGGGCAGATCGCTGCCCTGTGGGGAGAGGGGAACTGCGGGAGAGGAAAGCTTCTCTCCCAGTGGGGATCCGCGATAGGGAGTGGGGAGTGGGCCGCTGGAGTAGGCAGGGCAGGCAAGCGGCTCTGGGCTGGCGTCGGGTTTGGGGATGGAGCCTAAGCCTGTCGCCAGTGAGCTCACGACAGCTTAGTGGCCAGAGATGTCCCACTAGTCCGGTCCTCTTTCACCTAGACCCCTGCTCCGGACAAATACGTGGGGTAGGACTGGGGTGCTGACCCAGGGGGATATTTCACTCACCAGACTCTTACTATTCAGCTACCTGGTCACCAATCCCGCTTTGTTTGGAGGAGCTCTCAGAGTATGCGGGTGTCCCTGTCGGCCATCTTCCCCCTCTTCCTCACCCTAATTCTAATATTAACATTGACCGTAACAACCCCAACACTAGCCCTATACCAAACCTTAACCCTAAAAACCCGAAAACTAACCCTTATTGGAACAAACCTAACATAATGCTAAGCCTATCCATAACCCTAAACATAACAACCCTAACCCTAACCATAAGCTTAACGCTAACATTCCCAACACTAACCTTAATCTTAACAATCCAATACATAACCCCTAACACTAAGAACCCTAAACATAACACTAACCTTTATCCTAACCCTAACCCTAATATCCATAACCATAACTTTAACCCTAACAATCGTACCCTTAACCCTAACAGCCCTAATCTTAACACTAAGAAACCCAAACCTTACCCTAACCCAATCCATAACCCTAACAAACCTAACCCTAACTTTTACAACACTAACGCTAATCCTAACACTAAATTTAACAACCTTAACCATAACACTAACTCAAACAACACTAATCCTAATTATAACCATAACCATAGCAACCCTAACACTAACCGTATACCAAACCTTAACTGTAAGAACCCTAACAATCATAACCCTAATCCTAATCCTAAACTTAAGTCTAACCCTAATCATAACCATAATCTTAACCCTAACATTAACCCTAAAATCCCTAACACTAACCCTAACAACAGTAACCTGAAACATAACCCTAACATTAGCATGAACCCTAACACTAATCTTAATCCTAACAAACATAAAACTAATCCTAACACTAGAGCCTAACTCTAACCCTAACAATCCTAACCCAAATCCTAACCAGAAGAACCCTAACCCTCACATCCCTAAACCTAAACCTAACAACCCTAACATAAGCTGAACAACCCTAAACGTAGCCTTACTCCTAATTCTAAGAACCCCAAACCTAACCCAAACAATAAATCTTACAACACTAACCCTAACCCTAACCCTAACCACGATAATACTAACCCTAACCCAAGCCCTAACCACCCTAACCCTAACCTTAACCCTAACAACTTTCTCCGTAACCCTAACCCTAAGAACCCTAAACATAACCCTAACCCTAACAACATAACCCTAACCTTAACAACCCTAATGCTAACTCTAACCCTAAACTTAACAATCCTAACCCTTACCGTAAGCCTAACAACCCTAACCCTAAACCTGACCCTAACAACACTAACCCTAACCCTACATCTAACACTCACCTTAGCAACTTTAACCCTAATGGTAAAACTAAACCTAACCTTAACCCTATCTCAAACCCTAACAACCCTAAAAGTAACCCTAACTCTAAAAAACCCAAACCTAACCCTAACCTAACGCCACTAACCCTAATCCAAAAAAGCTTTACACCAACCCTAACCCTCACAACACTAACTTTAACCCTAACAATCCTAACCTAAACCTAACCCTATCAATCCTAACCTGAACCCTAAATGTAGCCCTAACCATAATGTTAACAACCCTAACCCTAACCCAAAAACTAACCCTAACCCAAACGCTGACCCAACCCTAGCCACCCTATCTGTAACCTTAAACCTAACAACCCTATCCGGAACTCTAACCTTAATTGCCCTAAACCTAACCCTAACCTGAACACTAACAAAGGCAATGCTAACTTTAATCCTAACAATCTTAACACAGACATTAACACTAACCCTAAACCCAACACTAAGTCTATCACTAACTCTAAACATAACAACCCAAACAATCCTAATGCTAACCCTAACCCTACTACTAACAACCCTAACCTAACACTAAGCCTATCACTAACCCTAAACATAACTACCTTATACCTTAACCTAACACTAAAGTTTGCACTAAACCTAACCATAATCCTAATCTAACAACGCTAACATCCCTAACCCTAACCCTAAAAACACTAAACCTAAACCTAACCATAATAACCATAAACTTAACATGCCTAAAAATAAACTTAACTCTCCTAACTCTAACTCTTAACTCAACCCTAAAATGAACCCTAAATTTAACCCTAATCCTAAACCTAACAATGCTAACCCTGATCTGACTCCTAAGCCTAAGCCTAACCATAACACTAACAATGACCATACAACCCGAAACTGAACCATAAACCTAATCAAACCCTAAGCCTATCACTAACCCTAAATATAATAACCCTGACCCTAACCTAACTCAAACCCTGAGTCTAATCCTAGCACGAACCTAAAACTTTCCAACACTAAAAACACTATCCTAACCCTAATAAACCTAACCCTAACCCTAGCCCTAACAATCAAAACCCTAACCCTAACTTAAAAAACCCTAACACTAAAACCATAATCCTAACCATAACCTTAACACTAAAATTTACACATCTAACCCTAACTACCCTAAAATGTAACCTAACGCGAAGCCTAAGCCTAACACTAACCCTAACCCTAACACTAACCCTAATCCTAACAACCCTAACTCTGTCTCTAACCCTACCAATAACCCTAACCCTAGAAATCCTAACACTAACCCTAATCCTAACAACCCTAACTCTGTCTCTAACCCTACCAATAACCCTAACCCTAGAAACCCTAAAACTAACCCTAATCCTAATGCTAGCACTAACCCTAACACCACTAACTCTAACCATAAATAAAACCCTCACACTAACAACTGTAAACCTAACCCTAAACCTAACAATCCTACCAGAACCCTAACCCTAATTCTATTCCTTACCCTTACATAAACTGAGCCCTAACCATAACCATAAAAATCCTAAACCTAAACCTAATTATAGCCTGAACCCTAATCCTCACAAACATAACCATAATCCTAACCTGAACCCTAAGGCTAACCCTAAACTTTACCCTAACACTAACAACACGAAAGCTAACTCTAACCTTAACAACCCTAACTACTAAAACCCTAAACCTAAGAGTACCAAGCCAAATGTTATACATAAACCTAACCATAACCCTAACATTAAGCCTAAGCCTAACCCTTTCCCTAATAGCACTAACCCTAAACCAAGTCCTAGCCCTTACAACCCTACAGTGACACTAACAACCCTAATCCTAACCCTAACCATAACCATAACACACTTAAACCGAACCATTTCCCTAACCATTACCCTAACAATGCTAATGCTAGCCCTAACACTAACCCTAAACCTAACAACGCTAAACATAACCATAAGCCTAGCCCTAACTTTAACACTAACAACCTTAAGCCTAACCCTAACCCAAACCTTACTCTATAAACCCTGACCCTAACACTATACCTAACATTACTAGTCCTAAGTCTAAACTGAATTCTAATCATAAATTTAAACATAACCCAACCCTAACAACCCTAAACTTTAACCTAACCCTAACCCTAAGCACGGTAACCCTACCCTTAACCTTAAGAACCAAACCTAATCGTAACACAAACCCAAAACTTTCCAACCCAAACCCTAGCCCTAACCCTAACAACCCTAACTCTAACTGTAAGCCTAACACTAACCTTACTCCTAACAACCCTATACGTAACCCTAAGACTAAGAACTCTAAACATAACGCTAACCTTAATCCTAACCCTAAGCCTAATAACCATAACTTTAAACCTAACAATTATAACCTTAACCCTAACAACCCTGACCTTAACACTACGAAATCCAAACCTAACCCTAACACAATCCATAACGCTAACAAACCTAACCCTAATTGTAACCCTTAGCCCAGCAATCATAACCCTAATTCTAAACTTAAGTCTAACCCTAACCATAACCATAACCTTAACCCTAACACTCACCCTAACAACGCTAACATTAACCCTAACAACAGTAACCTGAAACCTAAAACTAGCATTAATGCTAACCCTAATGCTAATCCTAACAAACCTATAACTAATCCTAACACTAGCAACCCTAATTCTAACCATAACAACCTTAACCCAAATCCTAACCAGAACAACCCTAACTCTCACATCCCTAAACCTATACCTAAAAACCCTACCCTAACCCGAACAACCCTAACCCTAGCATTACTCTTAACTCTAAGAACTTCAACCTAACCTAACATTAACAATAAACCTTATAACCCTAACCACCCTAATACTTACCCTAACCTGGACCCTAGCCACCCGAACCCTAACCCTAAAAATTTAACCCTAACCTTAACAACCCTAATGCTAACCCTAACCCTAAACTTAAAAATCCTAAACCTTGCCTTGAGCCTAAAACCCTAACCCTAAACCTGACCCTAACAGTAACCCTAACGCTATATCTAACACTAACCTTAACAACTTTAACCCTAACACTAAAACTACCCCTAAACCTAACCTTAACCCTAACCCAAACCCTAACAACCCTAAAACTGACCCTAACCCTAAGAAGCCTAACTCTAACCCTAACCCTAGCACCCCTAACCCTAGCCCTCATATCATTAACCTTAACAATCCTAACCGTGAACCTAACCCTATCAATCCTAACCTGAACCCTAAATGTAACCCTAACAATATTAACAACCCTATCCCTAACCCCAAAATTAACCCTAACCCTAAAAGTGACCCAAACTCTAAATATCCTATCCGTAACCTTAAACCTAACCACCCTATCTGTAACCCTAACCCTAATTGCTCTAAACCTAACCCAAACCCGAACCCTAACCCTAACAAAGGTAACCCTAACTTTAATCCTAACATAGACATTAGCCCTAACCCCAAACCTAACACTAAATCTATCGCTAACTCTAAATCTAACAACCCTAATGCTAGCCCTAACCCTAACCCCAAAAACCCTAACCTAACGCCAAGCCTATCCCTAACCCTAAACACAACAACCCTAAACCTTAACTTCACACTAAAGCTTATGCTAACCCTAATCATAATCCGAATCCTAACAACCCTAAACCTAAAATCCCTAACCCTAACATTAAGAACCCTAGCCCTCATTCCTATAAGTCTTCTAGAGAGAGACTAGAAAATGGCACCTGGTCCCTCAAAAACAACTCAACGCAAACAGCCATCACCCCCAACAACCTCAACGAAAAATCAGGAGAAACAAAAGACGAAGGCAGAAGATGTCCTGAACATAGCAACATACATAGAAGAAGCAGACATTGAGATGCCATACAAAGAAACTCTCAGAATGCTGCTTGGAGCCATGCAGGATATGAGGGAAACAATACAGAAAAAGGATGAAACGATAGAGGAGATAAAAGACATACACCAAAGGGAAATACAGGAGCTTAAGGAGCAGATAACGAAAAACAATAGCAGAATCGTGTTTCTTGAGAATCGATTGGAGGAATCAGAGAACCGCATCAGTGTCGTGGAGGACAGCCAAGCAGGCTTTAATAAACGTGAACAAAAATCTAATAAGCGCATCAGAGAAGCCGAAGAAAACCTAAGAGCAATGTCTGATGCTATGAAGCGGAACAACATTAGAATTATTGGCCTACCGGAGGAAGACACAACAAAGAAGTCATCTGCAACAATAGCGAGAGAATTCTTGGAGGAAAACTTCCCCAGCCTAATGAATGAAAACCAAGCAACCATCCAAGAGGCTGAAAGAACACCAGCACGATGGGACCCCAAGAAGAAATCACCAAGGCACATAATAGTTAAACTATCCAACTTTGAGGAAAAGGAGAAAATCATGAGAGCAGCTAGGGAAAAACAAGCAATCACATATAAAGGTTCCCACATAAGGATATGCTCAGACCTATCAGCAGAAACTATGAAAAAAAAGAGAGAGTGGAGTAACATATTCCAAAAATTGAAAGAAAACAACGCAAATCCAAGAATACTCTACCCAGCCAAATTATCGATCAAGATCGATGGAGAAGTAAAAGTCTTCCCAGACAAGGAAAAAACACAAAAAATACGTTACAACAAACCCAGCCTTACAAAAGATCCTAGCCGATTCAGTATAGGCAGAAGAACAACACTCACCAAGCACAAATAAGAGACCAACACATAGAACAACCTCACCCAGAGCACAACAAAGAGAAAACAGACCCCAAGATAGCAATGGCTTAAGGATGGAAAGAAGTCAAGAATGATACACACACAAAAATTGAGATGCACATACTTCACTTTGAGAAGAGAGGTCAGCAATGCTCAAAATGCAGGAAGTTGAAGAAACACAGGGAGCATTCTTTTCAAAGAGACTTGATTCTCTTCTAAGCCTCGTTTCAAGCACAAGTTCCCATCCTTTTCCCATCACCTCAAGGGCAGGCCCTTTCTGACCCAGAGGCAAAAAGGACATATAAGATAATTGTTCTTATTTCTAACAACATCAGGAGGATTTGGAAGACATTAACACGATGACAAAAAAGTGAGCAAGCAAGCAAGGAAAGAGACAAGCAGGCCCCTCCACCCCCCCCCACCCCCCCAATCTCACAAAATAGCGAACCTTACAAAGACTGCCTAGAGCAGTGGTTCTCAACCTGTGGGTTGCATCCCCTTTGGGGGTCACACGACCCTTTCACAGGGATTGCCTAAGACCATCGAAAAACACATATTTCTGATGGCCTTAGGAACTGAGACCCCGCTTCTCTATCCATCTCCAGGCGGATCCACCCACATGCAGATGCGCCCACATAGGAGTACAAACATGAAGACTGTTTTACACTACACTATGCTTCAAGACGACATTTCATTTATTTGTAATTAGAAATAAATATTTCACAACATAAAAAAGAACCCTAGCCCTAATCCTAACCCTAACAACCCTAAGTCTAACATGCTAAACACTAAATTTAACTATCTTAATCCTAACTCTTAACCTTACCCTAAATTTTACCATTACCATAACCCTAACAATCTTAACCCGAAGCCTAACCCTTAGTATATTCCTAAACCTTACTATAAACTTAACCCTAACACTATCCATAACAACACTAAACCAAAACTTCACCCTAACCTTAACCTTAATCCTAAACCGAACCCTCACAAACTTAACCATAATTCTAATCTGTACCCTAAGTCTAACCCTAAACTTTACCATAACTCAAACAACACGCACGCTTACCCTAATCTTTACAACCTTATCCCTAACAGTAACCCTATCATTAACCCTAACCTAACCCTAAACCTAACAAACCTAAACCTAACCATAACAAGCCAAACCCTAAATGTAAACCTAACCCTAACTGTAACACTAAACCTAAGGCTAACCCTTACCCTAACAGCCCTAACCGTAAACCAAACCCTAGCCCTAACAACCATACCCTTACACTAACAACCCTAATTCTAACCATAACCCTAACAGCCTTAAACTGAACCATTTACTTAACTCTCACCATAAAAATGCTAACGCTAACCTTAACACCTAATCCTAAACCTAATCCTAACCTAATACTAAACCTAATCCTAACAATAACATTCACAAACTTAACCCTAACCCTAACTCAAACCTTACTCTAAGAACCCTAACCGTAACACTAAACTTAACAATCCTCACCCTCACCTTAAGTCTAAACTGAGTCCTAACCATAAATTTAAACCTAACCCTAACACTAAAATCCTAACCCTTACCCTAAACCTAACGCTTACTCTAACCTAATCCTAATAACACTAAGCCTAACATCCCAAACCCTAACCCTAAAAACCAATCCAAATCCTAACAACCAAAACCCTAAATGCCTAAATATAAACTTAAATATCCTAATCCTAACCCTTAACCTAACCCTAAATTTAACCCTAACAACCCTAATGGTAACCTGACCCCTATCTCTAACCCTAATCTTAACCCTAACACTGACCGTAAAAACCCTAAAGCGGACCTTACCCATAAACCTAACCCTAAGCCTATCCGTAACCCTAAACAAAACAACACTAACTCAAACTCTGACTCTAACACTAACAACCCTACCCTAACCCTAACAAACCTAACCCTAACCTTAACATTAATCCTAACAATGAAAATCCTTAAAACTAACACTAAAAACCATAACCCTAACACTAAAACTAACACACCTAACCCTAACCACCCTAAAACTAAACCTAACCCAAAGCATAAGCCTAAGCCTAACACTAACCATAACCCTAACAACCCAACATTAGCCCTAATCCTAACAACCCTTACTTTGTCCCTAGCTCTAACAATAACCCTAACCCTAGGAACCCTAAAACTAAGCATAAGCCTAACACTAACCCCAACACCCCTAACCTTACCAAAACCCTAACAATAGCAACTGTATCCCTAACCCTAAACTTAACAATCCTAACCTGAACCCTAACACTAAATCTATTCCTAACCCTAACCATAAACTTAACCCTAACCCTAACAACCTTAAACCTCAACGTCACCCTAACCTTAACCCTAACCCTCACAATCCTAACCTGAACCTTAAGCCTAACCCTAACAACCCTAAACTTTACCCTTAACTCTAACAACATAAACATTAACCCTATCCTAAACCCCAAACCTAACAATACTAATGGATCCGTAACAAGCCAAACCCTAAACCTAAACTTAACCCTAAACCTTACCCAAAAAGCCCTAACCCTAAACCAAACCATAGCCCTAGCAAAACTACCCTGATATTAACAACCCTAATTCTAACCATAACCCTAATCATAACAATAACACCCCTAAAACTAACAATTTCCCTAACCCTAACAATGCTAACCCTAATTCTAACACTAATACTAACCGTAGCAACACTAAACCTAACTCTAAGCCTAATGCTAGCCGTAACACTAACAACCTTAACCCTAACCATAACCCATTCCTTACTGTAAGAACCCTAACACTAAACCTCACATTCCTCACTCTAACACTAACCTCAAGTCTAAATGGAATCCTAACCGTAATTTTAAACCTAACCCTAATGGTAACAACCCTAAACCTTAACCTAATCTGAACCCTATCCTTCACCCTAAGAAACCCAAAACTAATCCTAACGCTAACCCAAACCCTTAAATCCCTAACCCTAGTCTTAGCCCTAACAACCCTAACTCTAATCCTAAACCTAACCCTAACAACCCAAACACAAACCTTAACCCTAACAACCCTATCTGTAACTATAACCCTAAGAACCCTAAACTTAATCCTAACCCTAACAATCATGACTCTAACTTTAATCCTAATAATCCTACCCTTAACCCTAACAGCCCTAACCCTAACCTTTACACAAAGAAACTCAAACCTAACCCTAAACCTAACCCAAACTGTAACGCTAACAACCCTATCCCTAACAATAACCCTAACCTTAACAACCTTAACGTTAATGTTAACCCTAACCTTAACAACCCAAACCAGAACCCTAACCCAAACCCAAACAACCTTAGCCCTAATTCTAATTCCAAAGCTAACCCAAATAACCCTAACACTAACCTATACCAAACTTTAACTCTAACAACCCTAACACTAAACCTAATCCTAACAACCCTAACCCTTAACCTAACCCTAATGCTTACCCTAACCCTAATCATAAACTTAATCCTAACAACATTAACCCTAACCCTAAAAACCCTAACCTTAATCCTAACCCTAACCCTAACATGCTTAACACTACACTTAAATATCCTAAGTCTAACTCTTAACCTAATCCTAAATTTAAACATAATCCTAACCCTAACCACCCTAACCCTAAACTTAACATGAGCCCTAACCATAACCCTAACTCTAATTCTAACACTGACCATAAAACCCTAAACCAGACCTTAGCCCTAAGCCTATCCGTAACCCTAAACATAACAACCCTTACCCTAATCCAACCCTGACTCTAACACTAACAACCCTACCCTAACCTTAAAAAACCTAACCCTAACCCTAACAATCAAAACCCTAAAGCTAAAATACACCTAATCCTAATTTAACCACCCTAAAACTAAATCTAACCCGAAGCCTAAACCTAACACTAACCCTAACAACCCTATCCTTAATCCTAATCCTAACAACCCTTACTTTATCCCTAATTCTAACAATAACTCTAACCCTAGCAACTCTAAAACCAACCCTAAGCCTAACCCTACCACTAACACACTTAATCCTAACCCTAAATCTGTCCCTAACCCTTACCATAAATTTAACCCTAACACTAACTTAACCCTGACGCTAACAAGCCTAAGCCTCAAGCTTGCCCTAATCATAACCCTAATTATAACCTTCACAAACCTAACCATAATCCTAAAATGAACCCTAAGTCTAACCCTAACAACCCTGAACTTTACCCTAACTCTAACCCTATCTTAAACTCTAAACTTAACCCTAGCCCAAACAATCCTAAACCTATCCGTAATGAGTCAAACCCTAAAACTAAACCTAACCTTAACACTAAGCGTAAGCCTAAACCTTACCCCAAAACCCTAACCCTAAACCAAACCCTACCACTAACACCCGTACTCTGACATTAACAACCTTGTTTCTAACCATAACCATAAAAGTAACACCCCTAAATCTAACCATTTCCCTAACCTTAGCCCTAACAATGCTAATGCTAACCCTAACTGTAACACTAACCCTAACACTAAGCCTAAGCCTAACCGTAACACTAACAACCTTAACCCTAACCCTAACCAAAACCTTACTCTAAGAACCCTAACCGTACACTAAATGTAAAATCCTTACCCTAACTCTAATCCTAACCCTAAAGGGAATCCTAACCATAAATTTAAACCTAATCCTAACACTAACAATCCTAAAACTTAACCCTAATAAACCCAAAACTAACCCTAACCCTAACACAAACCCTTACATCCCTAACCCTAGTCCTAACTCTAACAACCATAACTCTAACCCTAAGCCTATCCTAACAACCCCAACGCAAAACTAAACCCTAACAACCCTATCCATCACCCTAAACCTAAGAACCCTAAACTTAATAACCTTCATTCTAACCTTACCCTAACAACCATAACCCTAAATTTACCCCTAACAATGCTACCCTTAACCCTAACAGCCCTAACCCTAACCTTCACATTAAGAAAGCCTAGCCTAACCCTAACCCAAACTGTAATGCTAACAACCCAATCCCTAATGCCAACCCTTACTTTAAAAACCCTAATGCTAACCAAAATCCTATCCTTAACAATTCTAACCCTTACCTTAACCCTTACAACCCTAACCCTAATTCTGACCCTAACAATGCTAAAATCTAAACCTAACATTAACAACTTTAATCCTTAGCATAAAATAAACTTAAACCTAACCCTAACCTTAACCATAACCAAAACGCTAACAACACTAAAACTAACCCTAACATTAAGAAACCCAAAACTAACCCTTATACTAATATACTCAAACCTAACTGTAACAACCCTGACATTGACCTTAGTCCAAACAACACTAACCCTAACCTTAACCCTAACAATCCTAACTATAAACCTAACCCTATCAATCCTAACCTGGACCCTTAATATAACTCTAAACTTAACCCTAACCATAACATTAACTACCCTATCTAAACCCTCACACCAACCCTAACATTAACTCCAACCCTAACCCTAAGAACTCCAAACGTTTCCCTAATCCTAACCCTTACAACCCTACCCCTAACAACACTAATGCTAGCTCTAACTGTAACCCTAACAACCCTATCCCTAACTACCATATCCATAAGTCTAACCCTAAGAACCATAAACCTAACCCTAACACTGACAATGGTAACCCTAATTTTAACCCTAACAAACCTAACCCAGACCTTAACCCTAACTCTAGACCTAACCCTAAGCCAATCCCTCACCTTAAACTTAACAACACTAAATGTAGCCTTAATGATAACCCTAATCCTAATTCTAAACCTAATCTTAACACTAACTCTAACCCTAACTCTAATATTAACAATTCTAGCCATAGCCATAACACTAACAACCCAACCGTTAGCCCTAACCGTAACAATCCTAACCCTGACATTAACCCTATCCTTAACCCTAAACATAACAACTATAACCATAATCCTAAATCTAACCCTATCCCTTACGCAAATCCCAACCCTAACCCTAATCTTAACAACCCTTACCCTAACATCCCTAACCCTAGCCCTAACAACCCTGACCCTAATCCTAACCCTAACAACCCTAACCCTAACATGCCTAACATTAAACTATCCTAACTCGAACTCTAAACCTAACCCTAAATTTAACTGTAACCCTAACAATGTTAAGCCTAAAACTAACCCTAAGGCTAATATTAATCCTAACCCTAAAAACCCTAACCCTAACCCTAACAATCATAACCCTAAACTTAACCTTAACCCTAATCCAAACCCAAACCCTAACACTAGCAGAAACAAACTTAACCCTAACAACCTTAAACTTAATAACCCTGACCCAACCCTAATCTAAAAACTAACACTAAACGTAGCCTTCACCCTAAGTCTAACCCTAACACTTACTGTAACAACACTAAACATAAACTTAACCTAAACCCTATCCCTAACTCTAGCAATCCTAACCCTAATTCTAACCCTAACAACCATACCCTAAAAATATAACAATAACCATAACCATGACACTAAAATTAACAGCTCCATTCCTAACCATAAGCACACTAAAACTAACCCTAACCATAAGCCTAAGTCTAACTCTAATCCTAATAACCCTAATTCTAACCCTAATAACCCTAACTCTAACCCTAACACTAACCCTAATTCTATCAAGCCAAAACTTAACCCTAACCCTAACGTCCCTAACCCTAAACCTCTAACCCTAACCTTAACCAAAACTTTAAATCTAACAACTGTAACCCAAACCTAGCCCTAACCCTAAACCTCAGGCTTATCCTAAGCCTAACCATAAGTTAAAACTAACCAAAACCAAAAACCTACGCCAAACTTAACCCTACCCCTAACCCTAACAAGCTTAACCATTATCCTAACCTGAACCCTAACCCTAACCCTTATATCCCTAACTTTAACCCTAACACTAAAAACCCTATCACTAACCCTAACCCTAACAACCCTAGCCCTAACCCTCATCATATTCTTAACTCTAACCCTAACCTTTACAAACCTAACCAAGCAAACTTAAACTAACCTAACCCTAACCCTAGCCCAAACCCTAACACTAACCCTAACCCTAACAGCCCTTACACTAACCCTAACACCAATAACCCTAACCCGAATCCTAACCCGAACAACCCTAACCCTAACATACCTAACCAAACCCTAACAACCCTAACCATAATCCTAACCCAAACCCTAACTCTAATTTATCTAACACTGAACTTAACTATCCTACCCCTAATTCTAAACAGAACCCTAAATTTAACCCTAAAACTAAAGACTAACCCTAAGCTTAACACTAATCCTAACCCTAACAATGCTAACTGTAAACCTAACCTGACCCCTAACCCCTAACCGTAACATTCCTAACACTGACAAACCAAACCCTAACCGTAACCCTAACAAACCTATCCCAGACATTAAACCTAACCCTAAGTCTATCCCTAACCCTAACACTAACAACCTTAACTCACCTCTAACACTTACCCATACCCTAACAATCCTAACCCTAATGCTAAACCTAAACCATACCCTAACAATCATAACCCTAACCCTAACACTAAAAATCCTAACCCTAAAACCCTAAATCTAACCATAACACTAAAACTAACAAGTGTAGCCCTAACCCTAACCACCCTAAAACTAATCCTAAACTGAAGCCTACGCCTATGCCTAACCCTAAACCTAACAACCTTAACTCTAACCCTAACCCAAACAACCATAATTATGACCCTAACTCTAACACTAACCCTACCCTTAACAAACCTAAAACTAGCCCTAAGCCAAACCCTAACATGCCTAACCTAACCCTAAACAAAACCCTAACACTAACAATTGTAACACTAAACCTAAATCTAACAGTCATAACCTGAACCCTAATGCAAAATCTATACCTAAACCTTACCATAATCTTAACACCAAACCTAACCCTAACCCTTACAAACCTAAAAAAATCCAAACCTGAACCCTAAGCATAACCCTAACAATCCTAAACTGTACCCTAATTCTAACAACACTAATGCTAAGTCTAATCTTAATAACCCTAATACTGACGCCAACCATAATCCTAATGCTAATCCTAACAATCCTAAACCTAACAACCCTAACCCTAACATGCCTATCACTAAACTTAACTATCCTAACCCTAATTCTAAACTTAACCCTAAATTTAACCATAACTCTAAGCCTAACAACCCTAACACTAAACCTAACAATAACCCTAAGCCTAACCCTGATCATAAATCTAACCCAAACTTGACACCTAACCCTAACAATCCTAACTCTAACAATAACCCTAATCCTAACTCTAACCCTAATAACCGTAACACGTAACTTAAACCTAAACCTGAGCCTATCCCTACCCTAAATGTAACATCCCCTACCCTAAATGTAACATCCCCAAACCTAACCCTAATGCTAAATCAAACCCTAACTCTAACACTAACAACACTGCCCTAACACTAAAAACACTAACCCTGACACTAACAATCCTACACTAACCCTAACCCCAACACTAACAACCCTAAAATTAACCTAAGCCTAAGCCTGAACGTAACCCTAACATTAACACTAACAACCCTAACAACAGTAACCCTAACCCTAACAACAGTAACACTAACCCTAACCCTAACAACCCTAGCTCTAACCCTAACCCTAACACCAACCTCAACCCTGATAACCCTAAACCTAACCCTAATCATAACCCTAACCCTAAAACCCTTAACACTTACACTAAACAAAACCCTAACACTAACAACTATAACAATAAACCTGAACCTAACAATCTTAATACTAATGCTAACCCTAAGTCTATTCCTAACCCTTACCATAAACTTAACCATAACACTAACCCTAACAACCCTAAACCTAAACCTAACCTTATCCTTAACCCCAATCTTACCAAACCTACTCATAATTCTTACCTGAACCCCAAACCTAATCCTAACAACCGTAACCTTTACCCTAACTCTAATAACTTTAATGATAATCCTAACTTTAACAATACTAGCCCTAAAATTAACACTATCCCTAACCATAACAGTAAAAACTAACAAACCTAACCCTAATTGCAAAAACCCTAAACCTAATCCTAGCCCTAGCCCTAAGCCTAAAACTAAACCTATCACTAACCCTAACAACCCTAACACTAAACCTAACTCCAACAACCTTAATCCTAATCCTAACCTGTAAAACCTTAACCCTAACATCCCTAACTGTAAACCTAACTATCCTAATCCTAACCATAACTCTAAACATAACTATAACCCTCAGACCCCAACACTAACCCTAATGCCCCTAAGGCTATCCCTAACCCAAGCCCTAACCACCCTAACCCAAACTTTAAGACTAACAACCCTATCTGTTACCCTAGCCCTAGGAACCCTAAACTTAAACTTATGCCTAACCTTAACTCTAACCCAAACCACAATAACCCTATCATGAATCCTAACCTGAACAACCCTAACCTTAATATCCTTAACTCTAAAACTAGCCATCCTAACCCTAACATTAGCCCTAACAACACCAACCCCAACCCTAATCCTAAGAACCTCAAACCTAGCCCTAACCATAACCCTGACATCCCTATCCCTAATCTTAACCCTAAAAACTTTATCCATAACCCTAACCCTAAGTATCCTAAACTTAAGTAAAACACGAACAAGAACCCAATGGTAACCCTAACTTTAATCCTAACAATACTACCCTAGTCCTTAACACTAAACTTAAGCCTAACCCTAAGCCTATCCCTAACCCTACATATAACAACCCTAATCCTAACCCTAACTTTAACACTAACTCTAACACTAATAACCCTAACCATAACACTTACAACCCTAATTCTAAACATAACCCTTATCCTAACCATAACAACCCTAAACCTAACCCTAACAATATCCCTAACCCTAAACACAACCCCAACCCTAACCTTAAGGCTAAACCTAACCCTAGTCCTGACAACCGAAACACGAACTGTAACCCTAACAATCCTACCACTAACCCATCTCTAACAAACCTAAAACTAAATCTAACCCTAACCCTAACACTAAGCCTAATGCTAACCCTAACCTTAACACTAGCCCTAACCCCAGGAACCCTAACCCGAATCCTACACCGAACAACCTTAACTCTAACATCCCTAACCTAAAGCTAACAATCCTAACAACTAACCATAGCCCTAAAACTAATACTAAGCCTAACAAAACTAACACAAAACCTAACCCTAAGAACCCCAAATTTACGCCTAACCCTATCCCGTACAACCCTAAATCTAACAAGCCTAGCATTAACCCACACTGTAACCCCAAAACACCTATCCCTAAACTTAACCCAAACAAACCCATCCATAACCCTAACTCTAAGTACCCTAAACTTAACCCTAACATTCACCTGAACCCTAAAAGCAGTAGCCCTAACTTTAACCCTGACAATACTATGCCAGACCTTAAGCCTAATCCTAGACCTAACCCTAAGCCTATCCCTAACCCTAAACATGAAAACCCTAACCCTAACTCCAATCTTAATCCTAACCCTAACTCTAACATTAACTCTAACACTAACAACCCTAACCCAAACCCTAACTCTAAGCATATCCCCAACCCTAACCCAAACAACCTTAATCCTAGCCCTAACAACCCTCACCCTAACCTACTTAACACGAAACTTAACTATCTTAGGCCTAACTGTAATACTAACCCTATATTTGACCATAAACCTAATCCTAAAACTAACCTTAAATGTAACACTAACACGAAGATTAACCCTAATCCTAACCCTATCAAGCATAACACTAACCCTAACCCTAACAATGCTAACCCTAACACTAACACTAACTCTAACAAACTTAACCTGGACCTTAACCCTAATCTTAACCCTAAACCTATCTCTAATCCTAACACTAACAAATCTTAGCCTAACCCTCACCCTAACTTTAACCCATACCCTAACAATCCTAGCCCTAGCCCTAACCCTAAGTCATACCCTAACAATCCTTACTCTAACATGAAAAACCCTAACCCTAAAATCCTATCCATAAGCCTAATACTAAACCTAACAACTCTAATCCTAAATCTATGCACCCTAAAACTCACCTTATCCCAAAGCCTAAATCTACGCCTAACCCTAACCCAAACAACCCTAACACAAATCCTAACCCTAAAAACCCTAACTCTGACCCTAACTTTAACAGTAACCCTAACACTAACAATGCTAAAAATAACCCTAAGCTTAACCCTGACACTAACACCCCTACATGAAACCCTAAAAAACCCCGTAACACTAACAACCCTAATCCTAAACCTAACAATCCTAACCTGAACCCTGACCCTAAGTCTATTCCTAACCATACCATAAATGTAACCCTAACCCTAACAACCCTCAACCTAAACCTAACACTAACCTTAACCCTAACCATAATGCTAACAATCCTAATCATCATCCTAACCTGAACTCCAAGTCTAACCCTAACAACCCTAAACTTTACCCTAAATCTAACAACACCGATGCTAACCCTAACCTTAACGACCCTAAACCTAAAACTAACCCTAAATCGAATATTACCCATAACCCTAACCATAATATGAACCCTAATCCTGACAAACCTAATCCTGATCCCAACCCTAATAACCTGAACCCTAACATCACTAACACTAAATTTAATTATCTTTACCCTAACTCTAAACCTAACCCTAAATTTAACCCTAACCCTAACCACCTTAACCCTAAATCTAACACTAGCCCTAAGCCTAACCTAACCTGACCCCTAACCCTAACCCTAACAATCCTAACTCTAACCCTAACTGTAACCGTAAACCTAACCCTAACCCTAACATCCCTAACCTGGATGTTAACCCTAAACCTAACCCTAAGCATATCCCTAACCCTAAACATAACAGCCCTAACCCTCACCCTCACGGTAACTCTAACACTAACTCTAACACTAACAACCCTACACTAACCCCAACAACCTAACCCTAACTATAACGATCCTAAACCTAGCCCTAACCCTAAAAACCTTCACCCTAACCATAACACTAAAATTAACAACCCTAACCACCTAAAACTAAACCTAACCAAAAGCCTTCTCCTAAATCTTACAGTAACACTAACCCTAAGAACCTTAACACTAATCATAACCCTAAAACCCTAATTCTAAGCCTAAGCATAAACCTAACCCTAAACATAGCAACCCAAACCCTCACTCTAACCCTAACCCTAACTCTAACACTACCAACCCTACACTAACCCTAATAACCCTAACCCTAGCAATCCTTAACCTAACCTTAACACTAAAAACTTTAACCCAAACCATAACACTAAAAACTAACAACCCTAACCCTAATCCTAACCACCCTAAAACTAAATCTAGCCCTAAGCCTAAACCTAATCCTAACCTCAACACCAACCATGAGAACCTTAACACTAACCCTAACAACCCTAACTCTAAGCCTAACCCTAACACTAACCCTAATCCTGACAACCATAAACCTTAAACCTAACCTTAACACCTATAACCCTTATTCTAAACAGAACCCTAAGACTATCAACTGTGACACTAACCCTAAACCTAACAATCCTAACCCTAACAATATCCCTAAATCTATTCATAAACATTGCCATAAACTGAACCCTAACAACCTTAAACCTAAAACTAACCCTATCCTTAATGCTAACCCTAAAAAAATTAAACATAATCCTAAACTGAACCCTAAGACTAACCCTAGCAACCCTAACCTTTACCCTAATTCTAACAATCTTAATGCTAACCCTAATCTTAACAACACTAACCGGAACACTAAACCTATCCCTAACCTTAATCATAACCCTAAAAACCCTAAACCTAATCCTAACCTGAATAAAACTAACCCTAACATCCCTAACTGTAAATCTAACAATCCTAATCTTAACCCTGAGATCCCACATCCTAACCCTAACTGTAACCCTAAACATTACAACCCTAATGCCAAACCTAACTCTAACAATCCTATGACTAACCCTAGCCCTAAACTTAACCACTCTAACAATAACCTTAACACTAACAACCCTTTCCATAACCCTACCCTGGAGACCCTAACCCTAAGCCTAAACCAAGCCCTAACCCAAAACATAACAAACCTAACCCTAACCCTAACCTAATAGTAACTCTAACCCTAACCCTAACTCTAACCCAAACCACAACAACCCTAACCTGAATTCTAACCCAAACCCTAGCATGCCTGGCTCTAAACCTAACAATCCCAACCCAAATCCTAACCCTAAACATAACACTACCAAGACTAACCCCAAACTTAACCCTAAGAATCCCAACACTATCCCTAAACCTAACCCTTACAACCTTACCCCTAACAACAATAACACTAACCATAACCATAACCGTAACAACCCTATGCCTAACCTTAACGCTAACAAAGCTATCCGTAACCCAAACCCTATGAACCCTAACCATAACCCTAACTAAGGTAACCCTATCTTTTACCCTAACAATCCTAACCTGGACCTTAATCCTAATCCTAAACCATTCCCTCACCCTAAGCAAACCTAAACCTCACCATAAACCTAATGCTAACTCTAACCCTAAACATAATCCTAAAAACCCTAACCCTAATCTTCACCCTAACAACCCTAACATGCCTAACACTAAATTTAACTATCCTAACCATAACTCTAAACCTAACCCTAAATTTAACCATAACCCTAATCCTAACAACCATAAACATAACCCCAAAACTAACCCTAAAACCTAACAATAACCCCAAGCCTAACCCAAATCCTAACCCTAACCCTAAATTGACCCTTAATCCTAAACCAAACAATCCTAACTCTAACCATAACCCTAGCCCTAACGAACCTAACCCAGATCTTAACCCTAATCCTAACCCCAAGCTATCCCTATTCCTAAACATAACAACCCTAACCATCACACTAACATTATCCCTACTCAAACCCTAACTCTCACACTGACAACCCTATGCCAACACAAAAAACCCTAACCCTAAAATTCCTAACCCTAGCGCTAACAATAAAAACTCTAACCCTAACAATAACAGTAAAAATAATAACCCTAAACCTAACCCTAACCACCCTAAAACTAACCCTAACCCTAATCCTCACCCTCACCCTAATGCTAACAACCCTAACACTAACCATACCCTTAACAACCCTAATTCTAACTCTAACCCTAACGCTACCTCTAACCATGACAACCCAAAAACTTACCCTAAGCCTAACCCTAACCCAAACCTTAAAACCCCTAACCCTTACTGTAAACAAAACCCTAGCAACCGTAACACTAACCCTAAACATAATAATCCTAACCCTAACCCTAATGCTAAGTCTATTCCTAACCCTTACCATAAATTAACCCTATCCCTTACCCTTACAACTCTAACCCTACCAAAACTACCATAATCCTAAACTGAACCCCAAGTCTAACCCTAAAACACTGACCTTTACCCTAACTCTAACAACGTTAATGCTAATACTAACCTTAACAACACTAACATGATCTTGGATGCTAACCGTAACCCTAAAAACCCTAACAACCCTAACCCTAACACTAACTCTAGCCCTAACCCTCACATTAAACCTATCACTAACCCTAAGAACCATAACACTTACCCTAACCCTAACAACCCTAACCCTAAATTTATCCAAAAAATCCTAACCACAACATCCCTAACGGTCAATCTAACAATCTTAACCCTAGCAATAACCAGAACCCTAACCTTCAGAATCCCAAACCTAACCCTAACCCTAATCAATACAGCACTAACCCAAAAGCTAACTCTAACACCCTAAGGCTAACTCTAACCCTAACCACCCTAACCCTAACCTTAACACTAACAACCCTATCAATAATCCTAACCCTAGGAATCGTAAACCTAACCCTAAGCCTAAGCCTAGCCCTAACCTTAAACATAACAAACTTAACCATAACCCTAACCCTAATATTAACCCTAATCCTAATGCTAATTCTAACCCATACCCCAACAACACCGACCAGAATCCTAACCCAAACAACCTGAACCCTAGCATCCCTAACTCTAAACCAAAAAATCCTAACCGTAACCCCAACCCTAAGCCTAACAGTAACTCCAACAACACTAACCCCAACCCTAACCATAACAACTCTAAACCCATCCAAAATCCCAACTCTTACAACCCTACCCCTAACAAAAGTAATGGTAATCCTAAACATAACCCTAACAACCCTATGAATAACCTTAAAGTTAACAACCCTATCCCTAAGGACTCTAACCCTAACCCTATTCCTAACAATGGTAGCCATAACCATACCCTAACAATGGTAAACCTAACTTTAACTATGACAATACTAACCCAGACGTTAACCCTAACCCTAACACTAAGCCATTCCCTAACCCTAAACTAAACTACCGTAACACTAACTCTAATATTAATCCTGAAACTAACTCTAAATCTAACTCTAACACTAAGAACCCTAACCAAAACCCTAACACTAACAACCCATGTAATAACCCTAAACCTAATCCTAACAAAACTAACTCTAAACTTAAGCCTATCCCTAACCCTAAACATAACTCTAAGCATAAACGTAACCCTAACCTTATCCCTAACACTTACCCTAACCCTAATCCAAACAAGCCTAACCCTAACAACCCTAACCTTAACATGTTTAACACTAAACTTAACTGTCCTAAACCTAACTCTAAACCTAACACTAAATTTAACCTTAAACCTACCCCTAACAATTCTAAACCTAACACTAACCATAAGCCTAAGCCTAATACTAATGCTAAGAGCCCTAATCCTAACTCTAACAATCCTAATCCTAACGCTAACCATAACCCTGACCATAACCCTAACAACCTTAACACAGACCTTAACCCTGAGCCTATCCATAGCCCTAAACATAACAATCCTAACCTAAAACTAACTCAAACCGTAAATCTAACCACCCTAACACTAACTCAATCCCTAATTCTAATACTAACACTTCTATTCTAACCATAAGTACCCTAACCCTAACAACCAGAACCATAATCCTAACAATCCTAAATCTAATCCAAATACTAACCATAATCCAAACCCTAATTTTAACCCTAAACTTAACCCTAACAACCCTAAGAACCCTAACCCTAAACACACCCTAACCCAATCACTAAGCCTAAACCTACTTTTGACCCTAACAACCCTAACCCTAATATTAAATGTAAACCAAACTACCCTAAGGTATCCCTAACAAGCATAATCCTAACCCTAACCCTAATCACAACCTTAACACCCCTAAACGTAAACATATCCCTAAACCTAATTCTAACCCGAACCCGAACCATGACCCTAAGAACCCTAACCCTAACCAAAACCCTAACTCTAACAAATGTAACCATAACACTAAACCTAACAATCCTAGCCCTCACCCTAACCTAAACCTAATAATCCTAACCATAAACTTAACTCTAACCCTTACAACCCTAACCATAACCCTAGGCCAAACCTAACCCTAAATTGAACAATACCCCTAATCCTAACAAACTTAACGCTAATCCTAACCTGAACCCTAACCCTAACAACCCTAACCTAATAATAGCCCTAACCCAAACCCTAACAACCCTAACCCTTACGCTAACAACCTTAACCCTAACCCTATCCCTAACACCTATAAAAATCTAACCCTAACCCGAATCCTAAACCGAAAAACCCTAATTCTAACATCCCTAACCTAAACCTAATAATCCTAACCATAACCATAACCTTAAGCCTAATCATAACCATAACATTAACACTAACCCTTCCAAAACTAACACCAATCCTAACCCTAAGAACCCCAAACCTATCCCTAACTCTAATCCTTATAACCCTAACCAAAGCAACGTGAACATTAACCCTAGCTGTAAAACAAAAAATCCAATCACTAACCTTAATCCCAACAACCCTATCCATTACCCTAACCCTAAGTACCCTAAACCTAACGCTAACACGAACCTGAACCCTAACAGCGGTAACCTAAATTTAACCCTAACAATACTAACCCAGACCTTAACCCTAATACTAAACTGAACCGTAAGCCTATCCCTAACCTGTCACATAACAAACCTAACCTAACCCTACCTCGAACCCAAACACTAATTCTAATGCTAAAAACCCTACCCCAACCCTAACACTTACAACCCTAATTCTAACACTAACCCTAACCCTAACAATCCTAAACCTATCCCTAAGCCTATGCCTAAGTCTAAATATAACAACTCTAACCATAAACCTCAGCCTAACCCTATCCCTAATGCTAACCCTAACCCTAACCCTATTCCTAACAAACCTAACCCAAACATCCCAAACCCTAGCCCAAACAACCCTAACCCTAATCCTAACCCTAACCCCAACATGCCTAACACTAAACTTAACTATCCTAACTGTAACTCTCAACCTAACCCTAAATTTAACCCTAAACCTACCCCTAACAACACTAAAACTAGCCCTAAACCTAACACTATCCCTAAACCTAACCCTAATCCTAACCCTAATAAACCTAACCCTAACAACCCTAACCCTAACAATCCTAACCCTAACCCTGACCCTAACCCTAACAACCCTAAACCGGACCTTAACCCTAAACCTGTCCCTAAGCCTATTCAGAACACTAGACATAACAACCCTATCCCTAAACTTAAAACTAACACATACCTTAAATATAACTCTAACAACCCTATTCTAACCCTAACAACCCTAAACCGGACCTTAACCCTAAACCTGTCCCTAAGCCTATTCAGAACACTAGACATAACAACCCTATCCCTAAACCTAAAACTATCACAAACCCTAAATATAACTCTAACAACCCTATTCTAACCCTAACAACCCTAAACCTAACAACCATAACCATAATCCTAGCAATCCTAACACAAACCCTAACCATAACACTATCAACGCTAACCCTAACCTAACCCTACCCTAACCCAATCACTAAGCCTAAGCCTAATCCTAACTCTTAACAACCCTATCCCTAAAATTAACCCTAACCCAAACAACCCTACACAATCTCTAACAAGTGTAATACTAACCCTAACCACAACCTTAACAACCCTGATCACAACCTTAAACCCCTAAACATAACCATAGCCCTAAACCTAATTCTAAACCTAGCACTAACACTAACTCAAACCATAACCCTAACAACCCTAAACCTAACCAAAACGCTAACCCTAACAAGCATAACCATAACCCTAAACCTAACCATTTTAGCCCTAATCTTAAACCTAAGTCTTATCCTAAGCATAACCATAAATTTAACTCTCACCCATTACAACCCTAACCCTAGGCCAAACCTAACCCGAACCTTAACCATACTCCTAACCCTAACAAACTTAACCTTAATCCTAACCTGAACCCAAACCCTAAACCTTACACCCTAACCTTAACCCTAAGTTTAAAACCTCTAATGTTAACCCTAACAACCCTAACCCTAATCCTAATCATATTCCTAACCCTAACAAACCTAAAACTAAATTCAATCCTAGCCCTAACTCTACCCTAACACTAATCTTAACCCCAACTACCCTAACCTGAATTCTAAACCGAACATCCCTAACTCTAACATCCCTAACCTAAACCTAACAATTCTAATCCTAACCCTAAACTTAGCCCTAAACCTAACCGTAACTTTGACACTAACCCTAACAAAACTAACACCAATCCTAACCCTAAGAACCCCAAACCTATCCCTAAACCTAACCCTTACAGCCCCAACTCTAAGAAGTCTAATGTTAACCCTACCTGTAACTGCAAATACCCTATCCCTAACCTTAATCCTAACAACCTTATCTGTAACCCTAACCCTAAGTGCCCTAAACCTAACCAAAACACGAACCCGAATGCTAACAATGGTAACCCTAAATTTAACCCTAGTAATATTAACCCAAATGTTTACCCTCATGCTAAACATAACCCTAAGCCTATCCCTAATGCTAACAACCTTAAACATAACCCTAACTCTAACCCTAACAACCCTAACCCTAATCCTATCCCTAACCCAAAACATAGCAACCCTAACCCAAACCCTCTTGCTAACCCTAAACTTAACAGTGCTAACCCTAATCTTAAACAGAACAACCCTAACCCTAATCTAACTAGCACTAAACTTAACTGCCCTAGCCTTAACTCTAAACCTAACCCAATATTTATTCCTAAATCTAACCCTAAAACCTTTACCCTAACTCTAAAAGTAACTCTAAACATAGCACCAACCTTAAAACTAACCCTCATCCTAACCATAACAATAACCCTAACCCAAACCTGACACCTAACCCTAATTGTAACAATGCTAACACTACCCCTAACCATAAGCCTACATTGTAAGTCCACTTGTCAATTCCTACGCAAAAGCCAGAGTAACTTTTATTGGAGTTACAATGATTGTAAATATAGTTACCATCTTCACAATTAATAGTTTACTATGAATTCTTTCAGGAGTTTTATAGTTCTCAGTGCATAGATGGTATACCTTTCAATAATTGAACTGCATTTCTGATTTTATTGTCTGATTGAAATGCTAGTTTTAAAAAATAACATTTTAATGCATTGACTTTCTATGCTGTAATTTTGCTAATAAATTCCTTAATTAGTTATAATGTTATATATATATATTCATTGCTCTCATCATTCTCAAAATTTGTCTTCTGCTTGGGTTCCTGGCATCAGCTCATTTTCATTTTTTCCCCTCCCTGTCCCTTCCTGCTCCCCTCTCCCTCGTGAACCCTTAATAATTTGTAAATTATTATTTTAGCTTATCTTACACTGCCAGGCGTCTCCCTTCACCCACTTTCCTGTTACCCATCCCCCAGAGAGGAGGTTATATGTAGATCCCCGAGATCAGTTCCCCTTTTCTACCAGCTCTTCTCTCCCGGTATTGCCACTCTCACCGTTGGTCCTGAGGGGTTCATCTGTCCTAGATTCCCTGTGTTTCCAGATCCCAACTGTACCACTGTGCATCCTCTGGTCTAACCAGGTTTGCAAGGTAGAATTTGGATCACGATAGTTGGCGGGGAGGAAGCATTTAAGAACTAGAGGAAGGTTTTGAGTTTCATTATTGCTACACTGAACCCTGAGTGACTCATCTCCTCCCCACTACCCCTCTGCAAGGTATGTCCAGTTGTCTACAGATGGGCATTGGGTTCCCATAATGCACTTCCCTCATTCACAACGATATGATTTTTCCCCATGACGCTGTTGCTTGAAACCTGGTCCTCTCGGCCCTTCATGATCACACATGTTGGTGTGCTGCTTCCATGTGGGTGTTGTTGCTTCTGGGCTAGATGGCTGCTTGTTTACTTTTAAGCCTTTAAGTTCCCAGACACTATGTTTCTCAACAGTTGGGCACCATCAGCCTTCTTCACCACACTTACTTATGCACACATTCGTCTTCAGTGTTTATGTGGGCAAGGTGATCACACAATGATGGATTTTGTTATTTGGTGTCTGCTACCTGATCCCTTCAGCACCTCATATTCACTTAGGCTTGTGTGCTTCTTCTCTGTGGGCTTTGTTGCTTCCAAGCTAGATGGCCGCTTGTTTGCCTTCAAGCCTTTAAGACCCCCAGAGTTTCATTGATTTTGCACAGAGTGGCTATGAGCCAAACCCATTCTACTGCACCCAACAACAATAACAACAGGACTTGTGCTTCTAACAATATGCTGAAGAAGACCTTAAGAGAATCTTCTCAGTTTAGAGCAGCGGTTCTCAACCTGTGGGTCGTGACTACTTAGGGGGTCAAAAAGTCCTTTCATAGGGGTGGCCTGATTTATGGCAGTAGCAAAATTACAGTTATGATGTAGCAACAGAAATAATTTTATTGTTGTGTGGTCATGATGACATGAGGAACTGTATAAAAGGGTCATGAGTAAGAATGTAGAAAACCACTGTCCAAGAGGAGAACTCAATTCTTGATACAGTTGAAGGAAAACAAAAATAGAGTCAGCCCCAATATAGATGGGATAGCACAGTGTACTGCAACAATAAACGCAAGCCAAAGAAACACTTTGAAGATGGCACAAAATGGGACAGTGCATCATCATATTGAGCATAGAGTTGCTCTGAGTCAAAACCCACTGGACAGCAACTAACAAGAAAAACAACAGGACTTGTTTTTCTAACAATGTGCTTAAGTAGACCTTAAGAGAAACTCCTATTAGTTTAGCGCAGTGGTCCTCAACCTGAGGGTTGTAACCCCTTTTGGGGGATGAACGACCCTTTCACAGTGGGGGACCATTCATTAAAGTAGAAAAATTAGAATTATAAAGTAGCAATGAAAATAATTTTATGATTTGGCAGTCAGCACTACATGAGGAATGGTATGAAAGGGTCATGGCATTAGGAAGGTTGAGAACCACTGCCCTAGAGGAAGACAGAATTCTTGGTAGAGTAGAAGGGCAGCAAATGAGAGGCAGCCCCTACAAGATTGATTAACACAGTGGCTGCAACAATCAGCCCAAGCAAATGAACAACTCTGAGGATGGCATTGGACTGGGCAGCATTTCATTATATTGTGCATAAAGTTGCTGTGACCAGAAACCCACTCGACGGCACTTAACAAAAATAACTACAGGAATTATGCTTCTAACAATATGGTGAAGTAGGTCTTAAGAGAAACTCCTCTTACTTTAGAGCAGCAGTTCTCAACCTTTGGAGGGTCAAGTGACCCTTTCACAGCAGTGGCCCGATTCATAACTGTAGTAAAGTTACAGTCACAAAATAGCAATGAAAATAATTTTATGGTTGGGGGTCTCCACTAAATCAGAATCAGTATGAAAGGGTATTGGCATTAGGAAGGTTAAGAACCACTTCTCTAGGGCAAGACACAAATTTGGTACAGAAGGGAAAGAAGAGAGCGGCAGTTCCCAAGATGGATTAGCATAGTGGCTGCAACAATGAGGCCAAGCAAAGAACCACTGTGAGGATGGCACAGGACAGGGCAGCATTTCATTATATTGTGCATAGAGTTGCTACGGGACAAAACCCACTCAATGGAACTTAACGACAATAACTACAGGACTTGTACTTCTAACAGTATGCTGAACTAGATCTTCAAGAGAAACTTCTCTAAATTTAGAGCAGGGGTTCTCAACGTGTGGGTCACGACCCCTTTGGGGGTTCAGATGACCTTTTCATAGGTGTTGCCAAATTCATAACAGTAGAAAATTTACAGTTATGAAGTAACCAAAAAATTTATAGTTGGAGGGTCGTCACTACATTAAGAATTGTATAAAGGGGGCATGCCATGAAGAAGGTTGAGAAACACTGACTGAGAGAAAGACACAAAACGTGGTACTGCAGAAGGGCAGCAAATGAGAGGCAGACCCTACAAAATTGAATAGTTCAGTGACTGCAACACTGAGTGCCATCAAAGAACCAGTGTGAGGACGGCACAGGACAGGGCAGCATTTCATTATATTGTGCGTAGGGTTGCTAAGAGTCAAAACCCACTCGATGGCAACTAACAGCAACACAAAAAGGACTTGCATTTCTAACAATATGCTGACGTAGATCTTAAGAGAAACTCCTCTTATTTTACAGCAGGGTTCTCAACTTGCGGATTATGAACCCTTTTGGGGAGTGAGTGGGTTGAATGATCCTTTTGCAAGGTTTGCTTGATTCATGAGATTAGCAAAATTATAGTTATGAAATAGCAGCAAAAAGTGTTTTAGGACTGGGGGTCCACCACTACATTGGGAACTGTATCAAAGGGTCATGGAATTAGAAAGGTTGAGAACCATTGTCCTAGTGGAAGACACAAATGTTGGTACAGAAGAAGGGCAGCAAAGGAGAGGCAGCCCCTACATGTTGGATTAGCACAGTGGCTGCAACAATGAGCACGAGCTAAGAATCACTGTGAGGATGGCACGGGATGGGACAGAGTTTCGTTATATTTTACATAGAGTTGTTATAAGCCAAAAAGCACTCGAAGGCAGCCAACAAAAACAACAGGACTTGTGCCTCTAACAAAATTCTAAAGTAGACCTTAAAAATAAACTCCTATTAGTGTAGAGTAGCAGTTCTCAAACTGTGGGTCACGATGCCTTTGGGCTGAAGAACGACCATTTCACATGGGTGGCCTGATTCATAACAGTAGCAAATTTATAGTTATGAAGTAACAAGGAAAATAATTTTATTATTGGGGGTCACCAGTACAGGAGAAATGGTGTGAAAGAGTCGTGGCATTAGGAAGGTTGCAAACCACTTCCCTAGAGGAAGACACAAGTCTGAATACAGTAGAAGGGCAGCAAAAAAGAGGCAACCCACAGCAAGACGGAATATGACAGTGGCTGCAACAATCCAAGCAAGCAAAAGAACCACTGTGCGGATGGCAGAGGACAGGGCACCATTTCGTTATATTGTGCTTAGAGTTGCTATATGTCGAAAGCCACTCGAGAAAATCTAACAACAATAACTACAGGACTTGTTCGTCTAACAATAGGGTGAATTAGATATTAAGAGAAACTCCTCTTAGTTTAGAGCAGTGGTTCTCAACCTGTGAGTCGTGACCACTTTGTTGGTCGAACAACCCTTTCACAGGGGTGGCTGGATTCAAAACATTTACAAAATTACAGTTATGAAGTAGAAATAGAAAAAAGGTTTTGATTTGGGGACCACCCCTAGACATTGGGAAGTGTATGGAAGGGTCGTGGAAATAGGAAGTTTGAGACCCACTCTCCTACAGGAAGAAACAAGTAAGTACAGTAGAAGGCCACCAAAAGAGAGGAAGCCCCTGCAAGATTGATTACCACAGTGGCTGCAAAAACTGAGCTCAAGCAAAGAACCACTGCGAGGATGGCATAAGCCAAGGCTGCGTTTCATTATATTGTGCACAGGGTTGCGATGAACTGAAACCCACTCTGGGCATCTAAAAATAATAAAAAACAGGACTTGTGCATCTGAAAATGTAACTAATTTGATCTTTTTTAAAAAACTCCAAAATAAAGGGGTTAAAAAAAAACTCCACTTAGTTTAGAGGAGCAGTTCTGAAACTGTGGTTCACGACCCCTTTGGGGTCATACATCCTTTCCACAGGGGTGGCCCAGTTCGAAACTGTAGCAAACTTACAGTTATGAAGTAGCAATGAAAATAATTTTATGACTGGGGGGTCATCAATACATGAGGAACATTCTGAAAAGGTCATGGCATTCAGAAGGTTGAGAACCATTGCTCTAGAGGAAAAAGAAATATTGGTAGAGTAGAAGGTTAGCAAACAAGAGGCAGTCCCAAAAAAGAAGGATTAGCACAGTGACTGCAATAATGAGCAAAAGCAAAAGAAAATTGTGAGGAATGAAGAGGATGGTACAGCATTCCATGATATTGTGCATAGAGTTGCTATGAGCCAAACCCACTCGGCAGTGCCTTACAACAATAAGAACAGGATTTGTGCATCTAACAATATGCTGAACTAGACCATAGAAGAAACTACTCTTAGTTTAGAGTTGTGGTTCTCGACCTGTGAGTCGTGACCACTTTGGTTGTTCGAACGACTCTTTCACAGGGGTGGCCAGATACATAAGAGTAGCAAAATTACGGTTACAAAATAGCAATAGAGAAAATTTTATGATTTGGGGACCCCCACTACACATTGGGAAGTGTATGGAAGGGTTGTAGAAATACGAAGGTTGAGAACCATGGTCCTAGAGGAAGACACAAGTACAGAAGAAGGGCAGCAAAAGAGAAGGAGCCGCTACAAGATGGATTAGCACAATTGTGGCAACAAGGAGCACAAACAAAGAACAACTTCAAGGATGGCACAAGCCTGGGCATAATTTCATTATATTGTGAACAGGTTTGCTATGAACCAAAACCCACTCCAGGGCACCTAACTATAATAACAAGAGAACTTGTGCATCTGACAATGTGCCTAACTTTATCTTAAGAAAAAGTCCACTTAGTTAGAGCAGCAGTTCTGAACCTGTGGGTGGTGACCCCTTTGGGGGGGACAAAAGACCTTTTCCCAGGGGTGGCACAGTTCAAAACTGTAGCAAAATTACATTTATGAAGTAGCAATGAAAATAATTTTATGACTAGGGGGTCACCAATACATAATGAAGAGTTGAAAAGACCATGGCAATCGAAAGGTTGAGAACCACTGCTCTAGAGGAAGAAAGAAATATTGGTAGAGTAGAAAGTCAGCAAATGAGAGGCAGTCCCCAACGAGATGGATTAGCACAGTGACTGCAACAATGAGCAAGAGAAAACCGAGGATGGAAGACAAATGGTCAGAGTTTCATGATATTGTGCAGAGAGTTGCTATGAGCCAGACCTACACAACAGCCCCTAATAGTAATAAGAGCAGGAGTAGTGCCTCTAACAATATGCTGAACTAGACTATAGGAGAAACTACTCTTAGTTTAGAGCAGCATTTCTCAACTTGTTAGTCATGACGACTTTCGTTGGTCGAACGACCCTTTCACAGGGGTGGCTGGCTTCATAACAATAGCAAAATTACTTTTATGAAATAACAACAGAAATATCTTCTGATTTGGGTGCCACCATTACACATTGGTAAGTGCATGGAAGGGTCTTGGAAACAGAAAGGTTGAGAGCCGCTGTCCTTAACGGAAGACAAAATACAGTAGAAGGGCAGCAAAAGAGAGGCAGCCCCTACACGATTGATTAGCACAGTGGCTGCAACAATGCACACAAGCAAGAAACCAATGGGAGGATGGCAAGGGCCCGGGAAGCATTTCATTATATTGTGCACAGGGTTGCGATGAACCGAAACCCACACCTTGGCACCTAAAATGAACAACAACAGGACTTGTGCATCTAACAATGTGCCTAAGTATATCTTAAGAAAAAATCCACTTAATATAGAGCAGCAGTTCTGAACCTGTGGGTCGCGACCCCTGTGGAGGGACTAACAACCTTTTCACAGGGGTGGCCTAGTTCAAAACTGTAGCAAATTTTTAGTTATGAAGTAGCAATGAAAGAAATTTTATGACTGGAGTGTCACCAATACATGAGGAACACTCTGCAAAGACCGTGGCATTCGGAAGGTTGAGAACCACTGCTCTAGAGGAAGAAAGAAATCTTGGTAGAGTAAAAGGTCAGCACATGAGGGGCAGCAAATGAGGGGCAAGCGGCAGCAAATGAGGGGCAAGCAAGGGGCAACAGCAAATAAGGGGCAAAAAGGTCAACAAACAAGGGGCAGCCCCCCAAAAGAGGATTAGCACGGTGACTGCAACAATGAGTGAAAACAAAAGAAAACTGTGAGGATGTCAGAGGGTGGGACAGCATTTCATGATATTGTGCATAGAGTTGCTATGAGCCAACCCCACTCAACAGCCCCTAACAACAATAAGAACAGGACATGTTCATCTAACAATATGCTCAACTAGACCATAGGAGAAACTGCTCTTATTTTAGCCTAACTATATCTTATTTTGTTGTTGTTCTTTTTTAAAAAAAAACAATTTATTAGGGGCTCATACAACTCTTATCACAATCCATACATACATCAATTGTGTAAAGCACATGTGTACATTCTTGGCCCTCATCATTTTCAAAGCATTTGCTCTCCCACTTAAGCCCTTTGCATCAGGTCCTATTTTTCCCCTCTCTCCCTACTCCCCCCTCCCTCATGAGCCCTGGATAATTTATAAATCATTATTTTGTCATATCTTGCCCTATCTGACATGTCCCTTCACCCTCTTTTCTGTTGTCTGTCCCCAGGGAGGAGGTCACTCGTAGATCCTTGTAATCAGTTCCCTCTTTCCAACCCCCTCTCCCTCTACCCTCCCAGTATCGCCACTCACACCCCTGGTCCTGAAGGTATCATCCGCCCTGGATTCCCAGTGCCTCCAGCTCCTATTTGCACCAGTGTACATCCTCTGCTCTATCCAGACGTATAAGGTAGAATTCAGATCATGATAGTTGGGGAAGGCGGGGGGAAGCATTTAGGAACTTGAAAAAAGCTGTATTCTTCATCGGTGCTACATCGCACCCTGACTGACTCATTTCCTCCCCTAGATCCCTTTGCAAGGGGATCTCCAGTGGCCGACAAATGGCTTTGGGTTTCCACTCTGCATTTCCCCCTTCATTCACTATGGTGAGTTTTTTTTTTTTTCTGATGATGCCTTATACCTGATCCCTTCGACACCTCGTGATCACACGGGTTGGTGTGCTTCTTCCATGTGGGCTTTGTTGCTTCTGAGCTAGATGGCAGCTTGTTTACCTTCAAGCTTTTAAGACCCCAGACACTATCTCTTTTGATAGGCAGACACCATCAGCTTTCTTCGCTACATTTGCTTATGCACCCATTTGTCTTCAGTGATCGTATCCTGGAGGTGTGCACCCAATGATATGATTTTTTATTCTTTGATGCCTGATACCTGATCCCTTCAGAACCACGTGATCACACAGGTTGGTGTATTCTTCCATGTGGGCTTTGTTGCTTCTGAGCTAGATGACCGCTTGTTTACCTTCAAGCCTTTAAGACCCCAGACGCTATATATTTTGATAGCCAGGCACCATCAGCTTTCTTCACCACATTTGCTTGTTC
The DNA here is from genome assembly GCF_050624435.1 of Tenrec ecaudatus. Classification (NCBI taxonomy): domain Eukaryota; kingdom Metazoa; phylum Chordata; class Mammalia; order Afrosoricida; family Tenrecidae; genus Tenrec; species Tenrec ecaudatus. The sequence continues at coordinate 114,425 of NW_027459392.1, read as the reverse complement.
ACTCGCTTTGTCTTCAACGGTTGTGTCGGGACAGTGAGCATCATGAATATCAATTTAATAGAAGAAAGTATTCTTGTGTTGAGGGAGTACTTGAGTGAGGACCCAATGTCCTTCTGCACCTAACTATATCTTACGAAAAACTCCACTTAGTTTAGAGCAGCAGTTGACCAGTTTGGGGGTACAAATCAGTTTGTGGGGGACAAAAAACTTATTCACAGGAGTGGCCCAGTTCCAAACTGTAGCAAAATAATAATGATGAAGTAGAAATGAAAATAATTTTATGACTGGGGGTTCAACAATACATGAGGAACAGTCTGAAAAGGTCGTGAAGGTTGAAAACCACTGATCGAGAGGAAGAAAGAAATCTTGGTAGAGTAGAAGGTCAGAAAACGAGAAGCAGTTCCCCCAAAAGATGTATTAGCACAGTGACTGCAACAATGAGCCAAAGCAACAGAAAACTGTCAGGATCGCAGAGGACGGGAAAGTGTTCCATGATATTGTGCATAGAGTTGCTATAAGCCAAATGCACTCACCAGCCTTTAACAACAATAATAAAAAGACTTGTGCATCTAACAATATGCTGAACTAGATAATAGCAGAAACTACTCAGTTTAGAGGACCGGTTCTCAACCTATTAGTCATGACCACTTTGGTTGTTTGAATGACCCTTTCACAGGCGTGGGCAGATTCATATCAGTAGCAAAATTATAGTTATGAAATAGAAATAGAGAAAAATTTATTATTTAGGAACCACCATTACACATTGGGAAATGTATGGAAGGGTCATAGAAAAAGGAAGGTTAAGAACCACGGTCCGAGAGGAAGACACAAGTACTGTAGAAGGGCAGCAAATGAGAGGCAGTTCCCCAAAAGATGGATTAGCACAGTGACTGCAACAATAAGTGAAAGCAAAAGAAAACTGTGAGGATGGCAGAGCACTGGCCAGTGTTTCATGATATTGTGCATAAAGTTGCTATGATCCAAAGCCACTCGACAGCCACTAACAACAATAAGAACAGGACTCATGCATCTAACAATATGCTGAGCTAAACCATAAGAAAAACTACTCTTAGTTTAGAGCAGGGGTTCTCAAAATGTGAGTCGTGACCACACTGTTGGCCGAGGACCCTTTCACAGGTGTGGCTGGATTCAAAACAATAACACAATTACAGTTATGAAGTAGAAATTGAAAAAAAATTATTATTTGGGGACGACCCCTACACACTGGGAAGTGTATGGAAGGGTCGTGGAAATAGGAAGGTTCAGAACCACTGTCCTAGAGGAAGACACAAGTGAGTCCAGTAGAAGGACAGCAATAGAGAGGAAACCCCTACAAGATTGATTAGCACAGTAGCTGCAACAATCAGCCCAAGCAAAGAACAACTGCGAGGATATCACAAGCCTGGGCAGCATTTCATTATATTGTGCACAGGGTTGCTATGAACTGAAACCCACTGCAGGGCACCTAAAAATAATAACAACAGGACTTGTGCATCTAACAATGTGCCTAACTATATCTTAAGAGAAAGTCCACTTAGTTTAGAGCAGCAGTTCTGAAACTTTTGGTCGTGACCCCTTGGGAGGACAAACGACCTTGTCACAGGTGTGGTCCAGTTGAAGACTGTAGAAAAATTACAGTTATTAAGTAGCAATGAAAATAATTTTATGACTGTGGGTCACCAAGTCTTGAGGTACAGTCTGAAAAAGTTGTGCAATTCAGAAAGTTGAGAATCACTACTCTAGAGGAAGAAAGAAATCTTAGTAGAGTAGAAGATCAGCAAATGAGATGCAGTCCCCTTAAGATAGATTAGCACAGTGACTGCAACAATGAGCAAAAGCAAAAGAAAACTGTGAACATGTGAGAGAACAGGACAGCATTTCATTATACTGTGCTATGAGCCATACCCACTCATCAGCCTTTAACAACAATAAAAACAGGACACGTGTGTCTAACAATATGCTGAACTAGACCATAGGAGAAACTATTCTTAGTTTAGAGCAGCGGTTCTCAACGTGTGAATAGTGACCACTTTGGTTGTTCTAATTATCCTGTCAAAGGGGTGGTCGGATTCATAACAGTAGCAAAATTACAGGTATGAAATAGCAATAGAGAAAAATTTATTTTGGCACCACCACTACACATTGGGAAGTGTATGGAAGGGTCGTGGATATAGAAGGGTTGAGAACCAAGGTCCTAGAGGAAGACACAAGTACGGTAGAAGGGTATCAAATGAGAGGTAGTCCCGTAAAAGATGGATTACCACAGTAGCTGCAACAATCAGCGCAAGAAAAGAATCACTGTGAGGATAGCACAAGCCTGGGCAGCGTTTCATTATATTGTGCACAGGGTTGCTAGGAACCGAAACCCACTCCAGGGCAACCAAAAAATAATAACAACAGGACTTGAGCATCTAACAATGTGCCTAACTATATCTTAAGAAAAGCTCCAATTAGAGGTCTTGGAGGCTGGCCCCAGCACCATAAATTAAGTGGATTCCTGCCCCTCCCCCGAAAAGAATTTGTTCCAAAGGACGACATTGACTCTGCAGCTCCGGGAGATGAACATATCTGATCAGAGCACACGGGAGCAGATGAAGGGGCAGGAGGAGAGAGTGGAACACAGCCTGGCCCACCAGGCCGTGAGGATGATGTTCCTGAGTAGAGCAGCCAGTCCACAGAGAGAACAACATGGCTGGCCCCACTATGAGAAATGATGCCAATCAGTGACTAAGGGCGATACAGGTGACTGCACCGGAGACACAGTGTGGGAATTGCACCTGATCTGATCCCACCACACCGAGGCAAATCACTGGGGGAGTGCAGCGGAACAGCAAGGGAATGGAATGGCAAGGTCCCCAGGGAATGCTGAAAGTGGACTTTGGGGCCAGGGCGTGGTGCCCCAACAGACTGGACTGGAAAACGCTCCTAAGGGCCAGCAAACGATCCCTGAACTAACTACAAGCTTTTCTCTTGTGAACTGTTTTGTTCTGTTCTTTCTCAGTGGTTTGTTTTTGTTGTTTTGTTGTCTGGTTGTATACTGTTGCTTTGTTTTCCTCTGTCTTGTTTTCGTGCAGGTTAGTGTCTCCACAGGTCTGCCTGAATAGGACAGGCTGGATGAACTATCTGGAGGAAAAACAATGGGACCGACAGTTCCAGGGGGACTTGGGGTGGGGGGGGTAGGGGGGATAAGGAAGTGGTGTTAACAAACACAGGGACAAGGGAAAAACATGGGACCCCAAATGGTAGAGAGGGGGGAGTGGCAGGCCTAGTGGGGAATGATCAAGGGTAAGGTTGCTTAGAGAAGAGGTATACTCTAGCCCAGGTGGCGACGAAGCATGGTAGTAGGGCAGGAGGAAAGTCAAGGGAGATGGAGGAAAGAGCTAGGAGTCAAAGGGCATTCATGGAGGTCTAGACAAAGGCATGTGCATGCAAATATATATAGGGGAATGGGGAAATAGATCTACGTGTCTATATTTATAGGTTAAGTATTAAGGTGGCGGAAGGACCTTGGGCCTCTACTCAAACACTCCCTCAATGCATGAATACCTTCTTTTACTAAATTGGAACTCTATGATGCTCACTCTCCCGACACAACGGCTGGAGCCAAAGTGGGTGAACAAGTAAATGTGGTGAAGAGAGCTGATGGTGCCCGGCTATCAAAAGTGATAGTGTCTGGGGTCTTAAAGGCTTGAAGGTGAACAAGCGGCCATCTAGCTCAGAAGCAAAAAAGCCCACATGGAAGAAGCACACCAGCCAGTGCGATCACGAGGTGCCAAGGGACCAGGTATAAGGCATCATGCAAAAAAAAAAAAAAAAGATATAAGTGTGTGTATGTATGTGTATATGTATATATGTGTATGTATATATGTAGCATATTAAATGAAGGGGGAAGTGCAGAGTGGAGACCCGAGGCCCAAGTGTCGGCCACTGGAGATCCCCTCATAGAGGGGTTTAGGAGAGGAGATGGGTCAGTCAGGGTGCGAGGTAGTACCGATGAAGAACACAGCTTTCCCCCAGATCCTGGATGCTTCCTCCCCCAACTACCATGATCCGAATTCTACCTTGCAGGGCTGGATAGGGCAGAGGTTGTACACTGGTACATATGAGGGCTGGAGGTACAGGGAATCCAGGGTGGATGACACCTTCAGGACCAAGGGTGTGAGGGACGATGCTGAGAGAGTGTAGGGTGAGTGGGTTGGAAACGAGGAACTGATTACAAGGATCCACATGTGACCTCTTCCCTGGGAGAGGGACAGCAGAGAAGGGGGGGGGGGGAAGGTAAATCCGGATACGGCAAGATATGACAAAATAACGATGTATAAATTACCAAGGGCACATGAGTGAGGGGGGAAAGGGGAGGGAGGGGGAAAAAAAGAGGACCTGATGCAAGGGGCTTAAGTGGAGAGCAAATGCTTTGAGAATGTATGGATGTGCTTTATACAATTGATGTATGTATATGTATGGATTGTGATAAGAGTTGCATGAGTCCCTAATAAAATGTAAAAAAAGAAAAGAGGAGAAAAAAATGATTAGGGCAAAGACTGTACAGATGTGCTTTATACAATTGATGTATGTATATGTATGAACTGTGATAAGAATTGTATGAGCCCCAATAAATTGTTAAAAAAAAAAACAAAAAAGAAAAGGAAAGCTACACTTAGTTGAGAGCAACAGTTCTGAACCTGTGGGTCATGACCCCTTTGGGGGGACAAAAACCCTTTTCACAGGGGTGGTCCAGTTCAAAACTGTAGAAAAATTACAGTTATGGAGTAGCAATGAAAATAATTTTATAACTGTCGGTCACCGATACTTAAGGAACAGTCTGAAAAGGCCATGCAATTCAGAATAAAGAGAACCACTGCTCTAGAGGAAGAAAGAAATCTTAGTAGAGCAGAAGGTCAGCAAATGAGACACAGTCCCCTTAAGATGGATTAGCATAGAGACTGAAACAATGAGTGAAAGCAAAAGAATACTGTGAAGTTGTGAGAGAATGGGACAGCATTTCATTATATTGTGCATAGAGTTGCTATGAGCCAAACGCACTCACCAGCCCTTAACAACAATAAAAAACAGGACACGTGTGTCTCACAATATGCTGAACTAGACCATAAAAGAAAGTACTTTTAGTTTAGAACAGCGGTTTTCAACGTGTGAGTAGTGACCACTTTGGTTGTTCAAATTACCCTGTCAAAGGGGTGGCCGGATTAATAACAGTAGCAAAATTACAGTTATGAAATAGCAATAGAAAAAAATTATGATTTGGGTACCACCACTACACACTGGGAAGTGTTTGGAAGGGTCATGAAAATATGAAGGTTGAGAACCACCGTCCTAGAGGAGGACACAAGTACAGTAAAAGGGCAGCAATAGAGAGGAAGCCTCTAAAATATTGATTAGCACAGTGGCTGCAAGAATGGGCGCAAGCAACAAACCACTGAGAGGATGGCACAGGACAGGGCAGCGTTTCATTATATTGCGCACAGGTTTGCTATGAACTGAATGCCACTCCAGGGCACCTAACAATATAACAATAAGACATTTGCACCTAACAATGTGTCTAAATATATATATAGAAAAACACGACTTAGTTTAGAGCAGCAGTTGAACCTGTGTGTTGTGACCCCTTTGGGGGTACAAATGACCTTCTCACAGTGGTGGCCCAGTTCAAAACTGTAGAATTAAAGTTAAGAAGTAGCAATAAAAATAATTTTATGCCTAGGTTTCACCAATACATGACGAACAGTTGAAAAGGTCGTGGTATTCAAAAGGTTGAGAATCACTACTCTAAAGGAAGAAAGAAATCTTGATAGAGTAGAAGGTCGGCAAACTAGAGGCAGTCCCCAAGAAGATGGATTAGCACAGTGACTGCAACAATAAGCGAGCTGTGAGGATGACAGTGGACTGGACAGCATTTCATGATATTGTGCATAGGGTTGCTATGAGCCAAACCCACTCGACAGCCCTAACAACAGTAAGAACAGTACTCATGCATCTATCAATATGCTGAACTAGATCATAAGAGAAACTACTCTTAGTTTAAAGCAGCAGTTCTCAACCTGTGAGTCATGACCACTTTGTTGGTCGAACAACCCTTTCACGGGGATGGCAGGATTCATAACATTTACAAAATTTCAGTAATGACACAGCAATAGAAAAAATTTTATGATTTGGGGACAACCACTAAACATTAGGGAAGTGTATGGAAGTGTCACGGAAATAAGAAGGTTGAGAACCACTGTCCTAGAGGAAGTCACAAGTACAGTAGAAGGGTAGCAAAAGTGAGGAAGATCCTAAAAGATTGATTAGCACAGTGGCTGCAAAAATGAGTGCAAGCAAAAAAAAACATTGAAAGGATGGTACAAGCCTGTGCAGAATTTCATTCTATTATGTACAGGGTAGCTATGAGCCAAAACGCACTCCAGGGCACCAAAATTAATAACAGTAGGAGCTGAGCGTCCAACAATGTGCCTAACTCTATGTTAAGAAAAACTCCACTTAGTTTAGAGCGGCAGTTCAGAATGTTTGTGTTGCGACCCCTTCGAAGGGACAAAAGACTTTTTCACAGGGGTAGCCTATTTCAAATAGTTATGAAGTTGCAATGAAAATAATTTTATGACTGGGGGGTCAGCAATACATGAGGAACAGTCAGAAAAGGCCATGGCATTCGGAAGGTTGAGAACCACTGTGTTAGAGGAAGAAAGAAATTTTAGTAGAGTAGAAAGTCAGCAAAGGAGGGGCAGTCCCCAAAAGATGGATAAGCACAGGGAGTGCAACAATGAATGAAAGCAAAAGAAAACTGTGAGGATAGCAGGAGACGGGACAGTGTTTCATGATATTGCGCATAGAATTACTGTGAGCCAACTATGAGCCAAACCCAATCGACAGCCCCGAACAACAGTAAGAACAGGACTCGTGTGTGTAATAATATACTGAGCTAGATCATAGGAGAAACTTTCTTAATTTAGAGCAGCGGTTCTCCACCTGTGATTCATGACCGCTTTGGTTGGTCAAACGACCCTTTCACAGGGGTGGCCAGCTTCATAAGACTAGCAAAATTATAGTTATGGAATAACAGTCGAAAAAACTTTATGTTTTGGGACCACCATTACACACTGGGAAATATATGGAAAATTCATATAAGTAGGAAGGTTGAGAAGCACTGTCCTAGAGGAAGACACAAGTACAGTAGAAGGGCAGTTAATGAAGTAGAAATTAACAAAATTTTATCATTGAGTGATCACCGCTACATAAGGAACTGTATAAAACGGTCGTGGCCTTAAGAAGGTTGAGAACCCCTGCCCTACAGGAAGACAGAAATCTTGGTACAGTAGAAAGGTAGCAAAAGGGAGGCAGCCCCAACAAGATGGAATTGCACAGTGGCTGCAGCAAGGAGCACAAGCAAATGAACCACTGTGAGGATGGCAGAGGAGAGGGTAGCCTTTCATTATATTGGTTATAGAGTTGGTATGAGTAACCCACCCACCCCCTGGCAGCACCCAACAACAACAACAAAAGGATTTGTTCTTGTAACAATATGCTGCAGAAGACCTTAAGAAAAACTCCTATTGTCTAGAGCAGCGATTCTCAACCTGTTGGTTGCGACCTCTTTAGGGTGTTGAACGACACTTTCAAAGGTGTGGTTTATTCCAAACAGTAGCAAAAATTACCGTTATGAAGTAGCAATGGAAAACATTTTATGATTGGGTGATTGTCACTACATGAGGGTTGGTATGAAATGGTCGTTGCTTTAGGAAGGTGGAGAACCCCTGCCCTAGAGGAAGACACACATCTTGGTGCTGTAGAAGGGCAGCAAAAGAGTGGCAGCCCCTAGAAGATGGGATAGATCAGTGGCTGCAACAATGAGCGCAAGCAAAGAACCAGTGTGAGGATGGCACAGGACGGGGCAGCGTTTCATTATATTGTGCACAGACTTGCTATGAGCTGAAATACACTGGGCAACACTTAACAGAAGTAACTACAGTACTTGTGCTTCTAACTATAAGCTCGAGTAGATATTAAAAGAATCTCATCTTAGTTTAGAGCAGCAGTTCTCAACCTGTGGGTCGTGACACTTTTGAGGGTGTCAAAAGACCTTTTCACAGTGGTGGCCAAAATCATAACTGTAGCAGAATTATAGTTAAGAAGTAGCATTGAAATGTTTTTATGATTGAGGATTCACCATTACATAAGGAACTGTATGAACGCGTTTTGGCATTAGGAAGGTTGAGGACTACTGCCCTAGGGGAAGACACAAAACATAGTAATGCAGAAGGGCGGTAAATGAGAGGCAGACCCTACAAGACGGAATAGCACAGTGGCTGTATCAATGAGTGACATCAAAGAACCACATTGGGGAAGGCACATGATGTGGCAGCATTTCATTTTATTGTGCATAGAGTTGCCTAGAGTCAAAACCCACTTGATGGCAACTAACAGCAACACAAAAATACTTGAGCTGCTAACAATATGTTGACGTAGAGCTCAAGAGAAACTCTTCTTAGTTTAGAGCAGGGTTCTCAGCCTGTGGATCGCGAACCCTTTTGGGGAGCGAGTGGGTCGAATGACCCTTTCACACGGGTTGCTTGATTCAAAAGAGTAGCAAAATTATAGTTATGAAACAGCAGTGAAAAAAGTTTTATGACTGGGGGTCCACGACTACATTGGGAACTGTATGAAAGGGTCATGGAATTAGGAAGGTTGAGAACCACTGACCAAGAGGAAAACAGAAGTGTTTGTATCGCAGGAGGGCAGCAAAGAGAGGCAGCCCCTATAAGTTGGATTAGCACAGTGGCAGCAACAATGAGAGCAAGCAAAGAACCACAGTGAGGAATGCACAGGACGGGGCAGCGTTTCATTATATTTTCATAGAGTTACTGTGAGCTGAATCCCACTCTATGGCACCTAAATACAATAACAACAGGACGTTTGCTTCTAACAATGTGCTTAAATATATCTAAAGAGAAATTCTTCATAGTTTAGAGCAGCGGTTCTCAACCTGTGGGCTGGGGCCCCGTTGAGGTGAGGAACGACCCTTTCACAGGGGTGGCCCAGTTCATAACAGTAGAAATATTACAGTTATGAAGTAGCAATGAAAATAAATTTATGATTAGGGGGTTCCCACCACATCAGGAATGGTATGAAAGGGTCGTGGAATTAGGAAGGTTGAGAACCACGGCCCTAGAGGAAGACAGAAATCTTGGTAGAGTAGAAATCCAGCAAATGAGAGGCAGACCCCCAAATGATGGATTAGCACAGTGGCTGCAACAATGAGCGCAAGCAAAGAATCACTGTGAGGATGGCACAGGATGGGAAAGGGTTTCATTACATTGTGCATAAAGATGTTGTGAGCCAAAACCCCCTCAATGGTACCTAACAACAACAACAACAGAACTTGTGCATCTACCAATATGCTGAATTATATCTTAAGAGAATCTCCTCTTAGTTTAGAGCAGAGGATCTTCACCTGTGTGTCGCGACCACTTTGGAGGGTGGAATGAAAATTTCACAGGGGTGTCGTGACTCATAACAGTAACAAAATTACAGTTATGAAGGTGCAGCGAAAATAATTTTATGGTTGGGGGTCACCACAAAATGAGAATTGGAATGAGAAGATCATGGCATTAGGAAAGTTGAGAACCACTGCTCTAGAGGAAGATCCAAACCTTGGTACAGAAGGGCAGCAAATGAGAGGCATCCCCAACAAGATGCATTAGCACAGTGGCTGCAACAATGAGCACAAGCAGAGAACCACTGTGAGGAAGGCACAGGACAGGTGGTGTTTCGTTATATTGTGCATAGAGCTGCTATGGGACATACCCACTCGACGGCACCTAACAACAACAACAAATGGACTTGAGCTTCTAACAGTATGGTGAAGTAGACATTAAGAGAAACTCTTCTAAATTTAGAGCAGCAGTTCTCAAAATGTGGGTCGTGACCCCTTTGGGGGTTAACTGAACCTTTTACAGGGTGGCACTATTCATAACAGTAGCAAAACTAGAGTTATGAAGTAGCAAAATACATAATTTTATGATTGAAGGTCTACCACTACATTGGAAACTGTATGAAAGTGTCATGGAATTAGGAAGTTTGAGAAGCACTGTCCAAGAGGAAGACACAAATATTGGTACAGTAGAAGGGCAGCAAAGGAGAGGCAGCCCCTACAACTTGGAATAGCTCAGTGGCAGCAACAATGAGCCCAAGCAAAGAACCACAGTGAGGAATACACAGGATGGGGCAGCGTTTCAGTACATTGTACATAGAGTTGCTGTGAGCCAAAATCCGCTCGACGGCACCTAACAACAGCAATAGCAGGACTGTATGTCTAACAATATACTGAACTACATCTTAAAGAAACACCTCTTAGTTTAGAGCAGAGGTTCTCAACCTGTGGATCAGGACCTCTTTGAGTTTTGAACTACCCATTCACAGTAGTGGGCCTCTCCTTATTAGTAGCAAAATTACAGTTATGAAGTAGCAACGAAAATAATTTTATGAATGGATGTTCACCACAACAGCAGGAACTTCATTATAGTGCCAAGGAATTAGGAAGGTTGAGAACCACTGGTTTAGAGCATAGTAAATTCTGATGAAATACTACGTATTTTAACACATATGAAGTTGGAAAACAAAGGAAATTGGGAGAGGACAGTAGTATAAAATTCCTATGAGTCAGAATTTCTCTACATCATAGAGTAGCAAAGACAATGAGAAGAAATGATGAAGTCAAAAAGCTGAAGAGAAAATTCCATAGGACACGTGGCAACAGCTTTATGCTCTCGTTAGCCCCTTGGGGCCTCCTTATCTTTTGTTGGTTTCCTTAACCCCATCCCCAACCACTGTGAATAGACTTCATTAAACTCTCTTTAATTAAAACTTCTGCATGGCTTGTGTTCTGCTGGACTCCTAACAGATCATTTAATTTTCTTGATTGCAATTCATCCCTAGCATACAGAAATTTTTCAAGAGTTTGTTTTTAGTTTGGTTTTCATCACAATAGCATTTCCTTCCAGATTTGTTTTCCCTTGAAACATGATCAATAGTTCTTTCCTCTCCAATGAAATCTAAGTGCTACACTGCCTTACTGCCTATGAAGTTCATGTGTGTCCTACATGGGTATCACAACCATTCCCTAGACCAGTGGTTGTCAACCTTCTTAATGCCATGACCCTTTCATACAGTTCCTCAGGTCGTGTTGACCCCTGATCATAAAATTATTTCATTGGTAATTCATCACTGCAATTTTGCTACTGTGATGAATCAGGCAACCCCTGTGAAAGTGTCATTCGATCCCCTAAGAAGTCGTGAGCCACAGGTTGAGATCCACCACCCTAGACCAACGTATGGCCCGAGGGCTGTATATGGCCCCACAAATCATCAATACTTGCCAGCACCACATATCTGATCAAAGAGAAACATTTGTAGCCATCACCTTAGGGGTGAGTTCATTAAATATTTGACTTGTATTTCCCCATGAATGATATTATAAATCACAACATGACCCTTGGCAGAAAAACAGATTTCCAGCTCCTGCTCTAGACCAAAGTTTCCCAAAGTTATTCTGCCTACTGCACTCTTTTCAGAAAAAGAAATTACTCAGCCCAGCCCACCCCCCCCTACCACCCCCGGCAATGAAAGAATTCTGTACCATAGCCCACCATCCAGGATAAAATGTAGATCTCTGCTTTGTAGATCCCTGGGTTTTTCTGTGCCCAGCAGGTGGGTGGTGTCACCCACTGTGGGAAATGAGACTCTAGGTAAATCAGGTGTGCTTTCACTCTCTCTGCAAGAATTTCAGTTGAGGAGCAAGATCTGTCTTGAAAGAAGTGCATCCAGAATGCTCCTTAGAGGCAAGAATGGCTAGACTTCGTCTCACATACTTGGACATCAGCAGTTATCAGGAGTGACATCATGGAAAAGGCCATCATGCTTGGTAAAGGGGCTCCAAAAAGAGGAAGGCCCTCACCAAGAAGGATGGACACAGTTTCTGCAACAATAATCTAAAACATTCTTGGCCTTGACACAACTCCTCAGCCCTGACACTGTGGAGCGTGCCAAAGCCACTCTCTTGGACACCCACTTGACTGCTACCTGGGAACTCTCCCTGGAGCATTTGGGGACAAAGGAGAGGAAACATGCCTGCAGTATAATTAACACTGTAACAACTTGTTTCCCCCTTGGATAATGACACCATTCGCTGCTTCAATTATGCATGAAATGTAAATTACATGACTCAGAGATGTCATGTCTGAGCAGCCATGATGCTAAGTTATGAGGCTCTCCATCAAGCAGCCTCTCCACAACGAACAGGTCCTAAGGAACCCAAGCCCCGAGGCTTACAGCTGAGACCGAGATCCTGTGATCTTTGAGTGTGCCTGCTTCACAGAGCCCCCAAGGGAGAATATTTCTGGGTGGCCCAGGATGCCAGGCAGGAATATTCCAGCCATCTGCTTTCATCACCCTGGACCTCCCATTTTCTTTAAAGGTAGTCAAACCCTGGACAGAACTCTTTCCTTCCCTATCCCTCAGAAAAGAAGGGAAAAAGGGGCAGTGGCCGTATTTGTGGTAATAACCTTCTTGCTGAGGAGCTTTGGTGATGCTGTGGGTTAAGCATCCCACTACTAATCACAAGGCAAGCAGTTCAAACCTACTAGCTGCTCTGAGAGGGAGAAAGATGAGGCCGTCTGACAATGGACAAATGTATAGTGTCAGAAACCCACATGGGCAGTTCTACTCTTTCCTCTAGCGTTGCTATGCATCTGAATTGGCTGGATTCACCAGAAGTAGGTTTTGCTTCTTGAGAGTGTATGTGTGTATGTGTGTGTACATGCGTGTGCACACCTGTATGTGTGTGTGTCTGCATTGTCATTTGTGTGGTTTGGAAGCCCAGAGAAGGCAGCTCGAGGCTGCATTGGAAACAGGTCGACAAATCCGGTTGAGAAGAGAGAATGGTGAGATCCTTGAAGAGGCAGATGCAAACTCGTTCCCCAGATTCCTTCCATATCCATCCTGCCACCCATTCATTACTCAGTCTGGCTCAAAGTACTCTGTATTCTCCCCTTGGCCAGCCCCACACAGCTTCCTACCCCTTCTCACCACTAGCTCTCTGGATACGACTCTAAATCAGCTAGAGATACCCACTGATTGATGAGCTACTGAAAGGTTGGATCAGCCACCCTTCTTTGTGGCCCATGAAAGAACTTTCCAAAACCTTGTGTAACAAGCAGGTACACGTGATTTTAGAGAATAGGCATAGGCTAATTTGTATGTTTCCACCTTGAGAAGGGCAAACATCACGATGTACAATTAATAGGTGACCACAAGCATGTCACTTTTGTGGTCATTACACATCTCCTTTGGGGGACCCATTTGTCCTTCTCCTAGCACCCTGATCCCTGGTCCCATGCCTAGACAAGAATGGGACATCCTTGTGCTCAATCAGGAACTGCCAGGTGGAATCAGAGTCATTTCCCACTCTGTGGAGCCTCTGTGAGGACAGGGAGTTTGGAAACACAGCCTAATCTGCAGGAGACATTTAGGAAAGTATCACATATTTACCCCCAAAGACAGCTGTACAAATCCCACAACCACCCTTCAAGTACCTTGCCACTGAGCAGAGCTAAAACCAGAAGGGCCAAAACCCACATATGGGTACAAGAAACCTCTGGAAGGTGTCCCTGTGGAGGGCCGGGGAAGGGGGAGCGTGGATTTGAGGAGGCTCAGGCAGGCAAAGAGCCAGAATTCCTGTCTATAAACCCTTCAGACCAGACACAACCCGAGGAAGTTGAACTCTCTCTTTGTCTCTCTGCCTAACCACCCACCTCCCACCCAGTCCAGGAGATTCTTTGAACAGGGTCCACAGGGCCACAGGTGACAGCTGTCAGCTCCTGTTACTACCCAGGCTTGGGAAACCTCCCCCATTCTGGAAATCCAAATATTTTCTTAGAATTTGATCAAGGCCCAGGTCGAGCCTTCCCTCCCCCTTTTCTCACAGAGGCACTTGGTCAGAATGGCAAATAGCGCTCAACTGTGCCATTCACTCCACCTCTTTATTCCCTGTTCCCTTCGAACCATCTGCTGCAAAAAATCACAAAACTGCCAGATGGAGGGCAGGGCGGTGTTTCCTTTTCAGTCTTCCCTCTCATCTTTCTCTGGTCGCATCATCATTCCAGGTACAGCAAACTCATTACTGTCCAGTCAATTCCAACTCATGGAGACCCTATGTAAGTTTTCCAAGGTTGTACTACATTACTGGAATAGACAGCCTCCTCATTTTCCCTTGAAGCAGCTGGTGGGTTTGAACTGTCAACCTTTCAGTTAGCAGTTCAACATTTACATGATGGTGCCTTCAGAGTGGTGTGTCATAGTCTCCAGACACCGTAGGAAAGAATCATTGTTCTGGCTTACTTTCATAAGGTGGGATTCTAGGTAGACAGGTATGAGGTAGGTGTAAGTAGAAATCTACTTGATGGCAACAATCAACAACATTGATGTTATTGTTTCGGGCTGGGGAACTGAGGCCTATGAGGCAAAGAGCTAAGTAACAGCTACATCAGGTTTGTTAGGCACTTCGTCGTTGAGCTCTGTTCTAGATACTGGTTATACAGGTAGAAGGAAGGAGGCATATCTGTTCCTGGAGTTGAGAGATGCGAGGGGTTAGAAACCTTCCTGTCCTGTTAGTAGTGGGTGTAGACATTTCTTCTGCTGTTAGATGTCATTGAGTCAGTTCCAACTCCTAGCCACCCTATGGACAATAGAATGAAACACCACCCAGTCCTGCACCATCCTCTCAATAGTTGTTATGTTTCAGCCCCTTGTTGCAGCCACTATGGCAATCCATTTACTGAAGGTCTTCCTCATTTTCGCTGATCTCTCTTCACCAAGCAGGACGTCCTTCCTCCTCCAAGGCCTGGTCTCTCCCTAACAGTATGTCCAAGGTATGTGAGGGGAAGTCTCAGCATCCTTGCTTCTAAGGAGTATTCTGGCTGTACTTCTAAGCTACAGTTGTTTGTTCTTTTGGTAGCTCATAGTACTTTCAATATTCTTCACCAGCCTCCCAATTCAAATGCATTGATTCTTCTTTGATCTTCCTTTTCAATGTCCAACTTTCACGTGCATAGGCCATTGAAAATATGACTATAAGATGGCTTTAGTCAGGTGCACCGTAATCTTCAATGTAACCTTCTTGCTCTTCAACACTTTGAAGAATACTTTTGAAAGAGTTATCTGGCAGAGTCGTGCGGCCCCTTTAAGGGTGAGGAGGCGGGGCACACAGGCAGAGGCATGTGGCCCCATAAAGGCTTGGCCTACTTGGAAGCAGCTGGATCCACAGGTGAGGAAAAGGCAGGTGACCAGCCAGCACTTTTTGTGGAGGCCAAGGGCTCAGGAGCTGAGCAGGCAAAACTCTGAGCATTGTGCAAGCCAGTCCCCTAGATGAGCCGCCACCATGGACCAGAACAACCTGATGGACAAGACCTAGGACTTCGTTGACCAGGTGAGGCCTGTGTGGCCTCCCCAACCCCACCCAGATTCCTGCCCATCTGGGCCTTGCCACCATGATCCCACCCCAGGTCTGAGGCCCACATCTGAGGCCCACCTAGTGCATGGCATGCCACAAAAAACCCGCCCTACCCTGCCCACTAACTGGGGACCTCAGTCTAGGCCTCTTGCCCCCAAATGGGGCCAGCTCACCACCAAAACCCTGTCCTGGGCCCACTGCCCACCAGGGACCCTGCATCAGGCTCCTTGCCAACCCGGGGCCTAGCCCAGGGTCACCATGAGTCAGAATCAACTCTCTTGTGCCTGTTTTGGTTTGGAGAGAGGAGCTATTAGAGGCTGTGGGGTATAATGTTGAATCCAAGACAAGGAAGGATTTCTACTGCTATAAAGATTTAGTGTCAGAAACCCACAAAGACAGTTCTACCCTGTCCTACATGGTCGCTGACTTGGCTTCAACTGGATGGCACTAAGATAGCAACTATCTGCTGAAAGGTTACCATGTGGCAGGGCTGGTGCCAAGTATGTTATGCTAATGATATTTACAGAAGACAGAGGCCCCACTTATGATTAATGTCTCTGCTGTTAGAACACTCCATTGTCCTGTCTTGGCTCTATCTCCTTCTAGCTCTAAGACCTTAGACAAATAATTGAGCCCCTCTTGTGCTGCTGTGTATAGAAGGGAAGTGAAAAATCGTTCTTAGATTGTGTGTTCGAGGTTGAAATTGAATGCATCAATAGATAGAGAGACCTTATTGCTGTTGTTAGTCGCCCACAAATCAAATTTGACTCCTTGTGACATTAGGTCTTACAGGACAAATTATTGCCAGATCCTACGCAATCTTCCTGCCCATTGACAGGTTTGGGGCCTTTGTTGCAGTTATTGTGCGAGTCCGTGTCATGAAGAGTTTCCCCCGATCCACTAATTTACCACACATGCTGTCCTCTTTTCGCAATTCGTCTCTCTTAACGACATGTCCAAAACCAGCATGACAAAATTTTGCCATCCTCTCTTCTAGGAACATTCTTGGAAGAATGGCAGTCCCCAAAAAGGTGGATTAGCACAGTGGCTGTAACAATGAGCGCTAGCAAAAGAACCACTGTGCATATGGTAGAGCACAGGACAGCATTTGATTATATTGTTCATAGAATTGCTATGAGCCAAACCCACTCAATGGCCCTAACAACAATAACAACAGGACTCATGCATCTAAAAATATGCTGCACTAGACCTTAAGAGAAACTCCTCTTAGTCTAGAGCAGTGGTTCTCAAACTGTGGGTCACAACCCATTTTGGGAGACAAACAACCCTTTCACAGTGGTGACCCGTTCATTACTGTAGAAAAATTAGAGTCATGATGTAGCAATAGAAATAATTTTATGATTTGGTAGTCTCCAATATATGAGGACCGGTATGAAAGGGTCATGGCATTAGCAAAGTGAGAACCACTGCCCTAGAGGAAGACAGAAACCTTGGTAGAGAAGAGGGCAGCAAATTTGAGGCAGTCCCCAAAAAGGTGGATTAGCGCAGTGGCTGCAACAATGAGCACTAGCAAAAGAACCACTGTGAGGATGGCAGAGGACAGGTCAGCATTTCATTATATTATGCACTGAGTTACTATGATCCAAACCCACTCGACGACCCCTAAGAAAAATAACATCAGCACTCGTGTATCCAACATAATGCTTAACTAGTCATTAAGAGAATCTCCTCTTATTTAGAGCAGCGGTTCTCAACCTGTGAGTCGTGATCACTTTGGGTGGTGTAACGACCCTTTCACAAGGATGGCCCGATTCATAACAGTAGCAAAATTACAGTTATGAAATAGCAATGGAAAAATTTCATAATTTGAGGACTATCACTACATTGGGAACTTATGAAAGGGATGTGGAAATAAGAATGTTCAGAACAACTCTCCTAGAGGAAGACACAAGTACAGTAGAAGGGCAACAAAAGAGAGGCAGCTCCTATAAAATTGATTAACACAGTGGCTGAAGCAATGAGTGCAAGCAAAGAACCACTGTGAAGATGGCACAGGATGGGACAGTATTTCATTACATTGTACATAGTATTCCGATGAGTCCAAAACCACTTGAAGGCACCTAACAACAAAAACAGGACTTCTGCTTCTCAAATGTGCATAACTATATTTTGAAAGAAACAAATCTCCGTTTAGAACAACGGTTCTCAACCTCTAGGTCATGAACCCTTTTGAGGGTTGAATGACACTTTCACAGGGATGGCCCATTCATAACTGTAGCAAAATTAGATTTATGAAGTAGTAATGAAAATAACGTAATGATCAGGTGATCACGACTACTTGAGGAATGCTATTAAAGGGTTGTGGCATTAGGAAGGTTGAGAACTACTGCCTTAGAGAAAAGTACAAATCTTGGTACGGAAGAAGGGCAACAAGGGAGAGGCAGCCCCCAGAAAGATGGATCAGCACAGTGGCTGCAGCAATGAGTGCAACACAGAACCACTGTGGGGATGGTACAGGACGGGGAAGCATTTCATTATATAGTGAATAGAGTTGCTATGAGACAAAACCCAAGATAGTACCTAATGACAATAACAATAGGATTTGTTTTTCTAACAATATGCTGAAGAAGATGTTAAGAGAAACTCCTCTTAGTTTAGAGCAAGGGTTCTCAACAGTGGGCTGCGAACCATTTTAAGGGAGAAAAATGACCCTTTTACAGGAGTGGCCCAATTCATAACAGTAGCTAAATTACCATTATGAACTAGCAACAAAAATAATTTTATAGTCGGACATTGACTACTACGTAAGGAATTGTGTGAAGGGGCATGGCATTAGGAAGGTTGAGAACCACTGCCCTAGTGGAAGGCAGAAATTTTGGAAGAGTAGAAAGTCAGCAAAAGAGAGGCAGCTCCGAACAAGGCGAAATAGGACAGTGGCTGCAACAGTGAGGGTGAGCCAAAGATCCACTGTCAGGATGTCACAGGCCTGTGCAGCATTTCATTACATTGTGCAGAGAGTTGCTCTGATAAGAAACCCACTCGAAGGCACCTAAAAAGAATAACAGGACTTGTGTGTCTAACAGTCTGTCTACCTATATCTTAAGAAAAATTCTGCTTAGTTTATTGAACCAGTTCTTAACCAGTGGGTCACAAACCTTTTGGGGGGACAAACAACCTTTTCACAGCGGGGGCCCAGTTCATAACAGTCGCAAAATTACAGTTATGAGGTACCGATGAAAATAGTTTTATGATTGGGGGGTCACCAATACATGAGGAACGGTATGACAAGGCTGTGGCATTAGGAAGGTTGAGAACCACTGCCCTAGAGGAAGACAGAAATCTTGGTACAGTAGAAGGGCAGTAACGAAAGGCAGTCCCCAAAAAGATGGATTAGCACAGTGTCTGCAACAAGAAGCCCTAACAAAGGAAGCACTGTGAGATTGGCAGAGGACGGGACAGCGTTTCATGATATTGTGCATAGAGTTGCTATGAGCCAGATCCTTACGACAGCCCCTAACAACAATAAGAACAGGACTAGTGCATCTAACAATATGCTGAACTAGAACTAAAGACAACTCCACTTAGTTGAGAGCAGTGGTTTTCAACCTGTGACTCGCGACCTTTTTGGTTGGTCGAAAGACACTTTCACAGGGATGGCAGGATTCATAGCAGTAGCAAAATTACAGTTACGAACTAGCAAGGGAAAAATATGATTGGGGTACCACCACTACACTTTGGGAAGTGTGTGAAAGGCTTGTGGAATTAAGAAGTTTGAGAATCACTGTCCTAGAGGAAGACACCAGTACAGTAGAAGGAGAGCAATAGAGAGGGAGCCTCTACAAGATTGATTGGCACGGTGGCTGGGACAATGAGGGCAAGCAAAGAACCACTGTGAGGATGGCTCAGGATGGGACAGTGTTTCATTATGTTGTGCATAGAGTTGCTAGGAGTCACAAACCAGTCGACGACACTTAACAAAAACAAAAACAGGATTTGTGCTTAGCAAAATGTGCTGAACTACATCTTGAAAGAAACAAATCTTACTTTAGAACAGCGATTTTCAAGCTCTGGGTCACAAACCCTTTTGAGGGAGAACGACACTCTTACAGGGGGGTGGGCATTCATAACAGCAGCAAAGTTAGATTTATTAGGTAGCAGTGAAAATAATTTTATGACTGGGCGGTCACCACTACATTCGGATCGGTATTAAATGGTTGAGACATTAGGAAGGTTGAGAATCACTGCCCTAGAGAAAGACATAAATCTTGGTACACTAGAAGGGCAGCAAAAGAGAGGCAGTCCCCTGAAATATGGCTTAGCACTGTGGCTGCAACAATGAGTGCAAGCAAAGAACCACTGTGAGGATGGCACAGGAAGGGGCAGGGGTTCATAATATTGTGCCTAGAGTTGATAAGGGCCAAAAACCACTCAACAGCTACTAACAACATTAACAAGAGGACTCGTGCATCTAACAATATACTGAACTAGACCTTAAGAAAAACTGCTCTTAATTTTTTTTATCAAAAGAGATAGTGTCTGGGGTCTTAAAAGCTTGAAGGTGAACAAGCGGCCATCTAGCTCAGAAGCAACAAAGCCCACATGGAAGAAGCACACCAGCCTGTGCGATCATGAGGTGACAAAGGGATCGGGTATAAGGCATCATCATCAAAAAAAAATCTTACCATAGTGAATGAAGGGGAAAGTGCAGAGTGGAGACCCAAAGCCCATTTGTTGGCCACTGGATATCCCCTCACAGAGGGGTCTAGGGGAGGAGATGAGTCAGTCAGGGTGCGACGTAGCACCGATGAGAATACAGCTTTCCTCCAGTTCCTAAAGGCGTCCTCTCCCTCCCCCTTCCCCCCTCCCACTACCATGATCCGAATTCTACCTTGCAAGTCTGGATAGAGCAGAGGTTGTACACTGGTGCATATAAGAGCTGGAGGCACAGGGAATCCAGGGTGGATGATGCCTTCAGGACCAGGGGTGTGAGTGGCGATACTGGGAGAGTAGAGGGTGAGTGGGTTGGAAAGGGGGGACTGATTACAAGGATCTACATGTGACCTCCTCCCTGGGACAACAGAAAAGGGGGTGAAGGGAGATGCTGGATAGGGCAAGATATGACAAAATAATAATTTATAAATTATCAAAGGCTCATGAGGGAGTGGGTAGCAAGGAGGGAGGGAAAAAAGAGGACCTGATGGAAAGGGATTAAGAAGAGAGCAAATGCTTCGAAAATGATTAGGGCAGGGAATGTACAGATGTGCTTTATACAATTGATGTATGTATATGTATGGCTTGTGATAAGAGTTGTATGAGCCCCTAATAAAATATTTTTTAAATCATTTTATTGGGCTTCATACAACTCTTATCACAATCCATACATACATCAATTGTTTAAAGCACACTTATACATTAGTTGCCCTCCTCATTCTCAACATCCGATTTCTGCTTGGGTTCCTAGAATCAGCTCCTCATTTC
Organism: Tenrec ecaudatus; assembly: GCF_050624435.1. Taxonomy (NCBI): domain Eukaryota; kingdom Metazoa; phylum Chordata; class Mammalia; order Afrosoricida; family Tenrecidae; genus Tenrec; species Tenrec ecaudatus. The sequence continues at coordinate 93,469 of NW_027459392.1, read as the reverse complement.
CCTTTTTCTCCTGCCCCTCCTTCCCTGCTTCCCCCTCCCACATGAGCACTTAATGATATATGTTATTATTTTATCTTATCTTACTCTGCCCAGAGTCTCCTTACACTCACTTGTCTGTTACCCATCCCCCAGAGAGGAGATTATATATAGATCCTTGTGATCGGTTCTCCCTTCCGATCCCCGCTTTTCTCCGGGTATCGCCACTCTCCCTGCTGGTCCGGAGGGGTTCATCTGTCCTGGATTCCCTCTGTTTCTAGTTCTCATCTGTACTGCTGTGCATCCTCTGGTATAACCAGGTTTGCGAGGTAGAACTGGGATGATGATAGGGGGTGGGGGGGTGCCGCGTTTAAGAGCAACAGGAAGGTTGTCAATTTCTCCACTTAATTTAGAACAGCGGTTCTCAAACTGTGAGTTGGTACATCTTTGGGGGGGGGGTCGAATGAATCTCTCATAGGGGTGGAACTGTTCATAACAGTAGCAAAATTACAGTTACAAAGTAGCAACGAAAAGTTTATGGGTGTGGGTCACAACTATATGAGGGACGGTATGAAGGGGCCGTGGCATTAGTAAGGATGAGCGCCATAGCCATAGAGGAAGACAGAAATCTTAGTACAGTAGGGCAGCAAAAGAGAGGCAGCCCCAATCAGATGGATTAACATAGTACCTGGAAAAATAAGCACCAGCAAATACCACTGTGAGGATGGCAGAGGAGGGGGCATCCTTTCATTATAGTGGGCATGTAGTTGCTATGAGTCAAAACCGACTCGACAGCACCGGAAAAAAAATCCATATTATTGTACTTCTAACAATATGCTGAGGAAGACATTAAGAAAAACTCCTGTTATTTTAGAGCAGCGGTTCTCAACCTGTGAGTCTTGACCACTTTGGTTGGTCTAATGACCTTTTCACAGGGATGGCCTGATTCATAACAGTAGCAAAATTAGAGTTATGAAACAGCAATAAAAATAATTTTATGATTGGGGTATCACCACTACATGGGGAACGGTATTAAATTGACGTGGCATTAGGAAGTTGAGAACCACTGCCCTAGAGGAAGGCAGAAATTTTGGTACTGTAGAAGGGCAGCAAAATAGAGGCATCCCCTACAAGATGAATTAGCAAAGTAGCTGCAACAATGAGCGCAAGCAAAGAACCACTGTGAGGATGGGACAAGCCTAGGCAGCGTTACATTACATTTTGCAGAGTGTTGCTCTGATCAGAAACCCACTCGAGGCACCTAAAAAGAATAACAACAGGACTTGTGCATCTAAAAATGTGCCTAATGATATCTTAAGAAAAACGCCTATTAATTTAGAGCAGCAGTTCTCAACCTGTGGGTCGCAAGCCTTTTGGTGGGACAAACAACCTTTTCACAGTGGGGGCCCAGTTCATAACAGTAGCAAAATTACAGTTATGAAGTAGCAATGAAAATAATTTTATGACTGGGGGTCACCTATACATGAGGAATGGTATGACAAGGGCGTGGCATTAGGAAGGTTGAGAACCACTGCCCTAGAGGAAGACAGAAATCTTGATAGAGTAGAAGAGCACCAAATGAAAGGCAGTCCCCAAAAAGATGGATTAGCACAGTGTCTGCAACAAGGAGCCCTAGCAAAAGAACCACTGTGAGGATGGCAGAGGACGGGACAGTGTTTCATGATATTGTGCATAGAGTTGCTATGAGCCAGACCCATTCGACAGCCCCTAAAAATAAGAAGATCAGGACTTGTGCGTCTAACATTATGCTGAACTAGACCTTAAGAGAAACTCTACTTAGTTGAGAATAGCTCTTCTCAACCTGTGATTCGTGACCACTTTGGTTGGTAGAAAGATGCTTTCAAAGGGGTGCCTGGATTGATAGCAGTATCAAAATTACAGTTATGAAATAGCAAGGGAAAAATTATGATTGGGGTACCATCACTATACATTGGGAAGTATATGAAAGTATTGTGGAATAAGGAAGGTTGAGAATCACTGTCCTAGAGGAAGACAAAATTACAGTAGAAGGAGAGCAAAACAGAGGAAGCCGCTACAAGGAAGGTTGAGAATCATTGCCCTACAAGAAGACAGAAATCTTGGTAGAGTAGAAGGGCAGAAACGAGAGGCTGTCCCCAAAAAGGCGGGTTAGCACAGTGGCTGCAACAATGAGCGCTAGCAAAAGAACCACTGTGAGGATGGCAGAGAACGGAGCAGTGTTTCATTATATTGTGCATAGATTTGCTCTGACCCAAACCCACTTGACGGCACCTAACAACAATAACAACAGGACTCGTGAATCTAACAATATAATTAACTAAATCTTAAGAGAAATTCCTCTTAGTTTAGAGCATCGACTCTCAACTTGTTAGTTGTGACCCCTTTGGGGGTGTGTGTCAAATGACCATTTCATAGAAGTGGCCTGATTCATAAGAGTAGAAAAATTATAGTTATGAAGGAGTAACAAAAATAATTTTATGATTGTGGGGTCACCACTACATAAGGAACTGTGTGTAGGGATCGTGGCATTAGGAAGGTAGAGAACCACAACCCTAGAGGAAGACAGAAATCTTGGTACAGCAGAGAGCAGCAAAAGAGGGGCAGCCCAATAAGACGGATTAGCATAGTGGCTGTAATAATAAGCACCACCAAATACCATTGTGAGGATGGCAGAGGACGGGGCAGCCTTTCATTATATTGCACATACAGTTGCTATATGTCAAAATCGACTCAACAGCATCTAACAAAAACAACAGGATTGTGCTTCTAACAATATTCTGAGGAAGACATTAAGAGAAATTTCTATTATTTTAGAGCAGCGGTTCCGAAACTTCTGGGTTGTGGCCTCTTTGGGGGAGGGTCTAACGACCCTTTCCCAAGTGTGGCGTGATTCATAATAGCAGCAACATTACAGTTATGCAACACCAATTAAAATAATTTTATGATTGCAGGATCACCACTACATGGGGGATGCTATAAAAGGGACATGGCATTAGAAGGTTGAGAACCGCAGCCCTGGAGGAAGGCAGAAATGTTGGTACAGTACAAGGGCAGCAAAAGAGAGGCAGCCCCTACAAGATGGATTAGCAAAATAGCTGCTACAATGAGCGCAAGCAAAGAACCACTGCGAGGATGGCACAGGCCTGGGCAGCATTACATTACATTTTGCAGAGAGTTGCTGTGAGCCAACCCCACTCATCAGCCCCTGACAATAATAAGAACAGGGCTCGTGTGCCTAACAATATGCTGAACTAAACTGTAAAAGAATCTACTCTTATTTTAGAGCAGCAGTTCTCAACCTGTGAGTCTTGACCACTTTGGTGGCCAGATTCATAACAGTAGCAAAATGACAGTTACGAAATAGCCAGGGGGAAAATTTATGATTGGGGTACCACCACTGCATAATGGGAAATATATGAAAGGGTTGTGGAAATATGAAGGTTGAAGAAACTCTTCTAGAGGAACACACAAGTACAGTAGAAGGGCAGCAAAACAGAGGCAGCCTAGAAGACTGATTAGCACAGTGGCTGCAACAATGAACGCAAGCAAAGAACCACTGTGAGGATGGCACAAGAGGGGGCAGCATTTCATGATATTGTGCACACAGTTGCTATGAATCAAAAACCATTCGATGGCACCTAACAACAACAAAAACAGGACTTGTGCTTCTGAAAATGTGCTAAAATACATCTTAAAAGAACAAATCTTCGTTTAGAACAGTAGTTTTCAAACTCTGGGTCATGAACCCATTTTGGGGTCTAACGACACTTTAACAGGTATGACCTGTTCATAACAATAGCAAAATTAGATTTATGAAGTACCAATGAAAATATATGTTATGATTGGGCGGTCACCACTACATGAGGAAAGGTATTAAAGGGTTGTGGCATTGGGATGTTTGAGAACCACTGCCCTAGAGGAAGACACAAAAATTGGTAAAGGAAAGTGGCAGCAAAATAGAGGCAGCCCTCAGAAAGATGGATTAGCACAGAGGCTGCAACAAGGAGGACAACAAAGAACCACTGTGAGGATGGCACAAGGGGGTGGGGGGGGAGTCTTTCATTATATTGTACGTAGAGTTACTATGAGCAAACACCCACTCTATGGCACCTAACAACAATAACAACAGGATTTCTGCTTTTAACAATATGTTGAAGAAGAGCTTAAGAGAAACTCCTCAAGTCAAGGGAGATGGAGGAAAGAGCTAGGAGTCAAAGGGCATTCATGGAGGTCTAGACAAAGACATGTACATGCAAATATATATAGGAGGATGGGGAAATAGATCTATGTGTCTATATTTATAGGTCAAGTATTAAGGTGGCGGAAGGACCTTGGGCCTCTACTCAAACACTCCCTCAATGCATGAATACCTTCTTTTACTAAATTGGAACTCTATGATGCTCACTCTCCCGACACAACGGCTGGAGCCAAAGTGGGTGAACAAGTAAATGTGGTGAAGAAAGCTGATGGTGCCTGGCTATCAAAAGAGATAGTGACTGGGGTCTTAAAGGCTTGAAGATAAACAAGCGGCCATCTAGCTCAGAAGCAACAAAGTCCACATGGAAGAACGGAAGAACACACCAGCCTGTGTGATCGAGTGGTCCCAAAGGGATCAATTACCAGGCACCAAAGAACAAAAAATCATACCATTGACTGCACACCTCCATGATAGGATCGCTGAAGACAAATGGGTGCATAATCAAATGTGGTGAAGAAAGCTGATGGTGCCCGGCTATCAAAAGAGATAGTGTGTGGGGTCTTAAAGGCTTGAAGGTGAACAAGCGGCCATCTAGCTCAGAAGCAAATAAGCCCACATGGAAGAAGCACACCGGTCAGTGCAATCACGAGGTGCCCAAGGGACCAGGTATAAGGCATCATGCAAAAAAAAAAAAAGATATAAGTGTGTGTATGTATGTGTATATATGTGTATATGTATATATGTATGTGTGTATGTGTATATATGTATATATCATATTAAATGAAGGGGGAAGTGCAGAGTGGAGACCCAAGGCCCAAGTGTCGACCAATGGAGATCCCCTCATAGAGGGGTTTAGGAGAGGAGATGGGTTAATTAGGGTGTGAGGTAGTATCGATGAAGAACACAGCTTTCCCCCAGATCCTGGATGCTTCCTCCCCCCAACTACCATGATCCGAATTCTACCTTGCAGGGCTGGATAGGACAGAGGCTGTACACTGGTGCATATGAGGGTTGGAGGTACAGGGAATCCAGGGTGGATGATACCTTCAGGACCAAGGGTGTGAGGGACGATGCTGGGAGAGTGGAGGATGAATGGGTTGGAAAGGGGGAACTGATTACAAGGATCCACATGTGACCTCTTCCCTGGGAGAGGGACAGCAGAGAAGGGGGGAAGGGAGACTCCAGATAGGGCAAGATATGACAAAATAACGATGTATAAATTACCAAGGGCATATGGGGGAGGGAGGAATGGGGAGGGAGGGGGAAAAAAAAGAGGACCTGATGCAAGGGGCTTGAGTGGAGAGCAAATGCCTTGAGAATGATTGGGGCAGGGAATGTATGGATGTGCTTTATACAATTGATGTATGTATATGTATGGATTGTGGTAAGAGTTGTATGAGTCCCTAATAAAATGTAAAAGAAGAAAAGAGAAAAAAATGATTAGGGCAAGGACTGTGCGTATGTGCTTTATACAATTGATGTATGTATATGTATGAACTGTGAAAAGAATTGTATGAGCCCCAAAAATTGTTAAAATAAACCAAAAAAAAGAGAAACTCCTCTTAGTTTAGAGCAGCAGTTCTCAACCAGTGGATTGCCACCCCTTTTTTGGGGGGTGGGGGGCGAATGACCCCTTCACAAGGGTGGCCTGATTCATACCAGTAGCAAAAATAATTATGAAATAGCAACAAAAATAATTTTCTACTTGGATATTCACGACTACATTAGGAATTGCATAGAAGAGACATGGCATTAGGAAGGTTGAGAACCACTGCCCTAGAGGAAGACACAAGTTTTGGTAGAGTAGAAGGGCAACAAATGAGAGGCACCTCCCAAAAAGAAGGAAATGCACAATGGCTGAAACAGTGAGGGTAAATCAAAGATCCACTGTCAAGATGGCACATGAAGGGGCAGTGTTTCATTATATTGTGCATAGTGTAGCTATGAGTCAAACCCACACAACACAAACCAACAAAAAAACAACAGGACTTGTGCTTCTAACAATGTGCTGAAGTAGACCTTAAGAAAAACTTCTCTTAATTTATAGCAGCGTTTCTCAACCTGTGGGTTGCGACCACTTTCAGGAGACAAACAACCCTCTCACAGTGGCGGTCCGTTCATTATAGTAGAAAAAATAGATTTATGAAGTAGCATTGAAAATAATTTTATGATTTGGCAGTCAGCATTATATGAGGAACATTATGAAATGGTCATGGCATTACCAAGGTTGAGAACCACTGCCTTAGAAGAAGACAGAAATCTTGTTAGAGTAGAAGGGCAGCAAATGAGAGGCAGACCCTCAAAACGGTGGATTAGCACAGTGGTGGCAACAATGAGTGCTAGCAAAAGAACCACTGAGAGGATGGCAGAGGACAAGACAGGATTTCATTATATTGTGCATAGAATTGCTATGAGCCAAACACACTCAACGGCCACTGACAACAATAATAAGAGGACTCGTGCATCTCTCTATATGCTGAACTAGACCTTAAGAGAAACTCCTTTTAGTTTAGAACAGCGGTTCTCAACGTGTGAGTCACAACCACTTTGGGTCGTTCAATGACCCTTTAACAGGAATGGGCCAATTCATAACAGTAGCAAAATTACAGTTATGAAATAGCAATGGAAATAATTTTAGATTCGGGGACGATAACTACATTGGGAATTGTATGAAAGGGACGTGGAAATAGGAAGGTTGAGAACCACTGTCCTAGAGGAAGACAAGTGTACAGTAGAAGGGTAGCAAAAGAAAGGCAGCCCCTACAAGATGGATTATCACAGTGGTTGTAACAATAAGGGCAAGCAAAGAACCACTGTGAGGATGGCACAGGATGGGGCAGCGTTTCATAATATTGTTCATAGAGTTGCTATGAGTCAAAACCCTTTCAACATCACCTAACAACAACAACAGGACTTGTGCTTTACAAAATATGCTGAACTACATCTTAATAGAAACAGCTCTTCATTTAGAGCAGTGGTTCTCACAGGTCATGAACCTTTTTGGAGGTCGAATGACACTTTTACAGAGGTGGCCCGTTCATAACAGTTGCAAAATTAGATTTATGAAGTAGCAACAAAAATAATTTTATGACTGGGCACTCACCTCTACATGAAGAATGGTATTAAAGAGTTGTAGCATTAGGAAGGTTGAGAACCACTGCCCTAGAGAAAGACACAAATCTTGGTACAGGAGAAGGGCAGCAAAAGAGAGGCAGCCGCCAGAAAGGTGGATTAGCACAGTGGCTGCAACAATGAGCGCAAGCAAAGAACCACTGTGAGGATGGCACTAGGGGGGCCAGTGTTTCATTATATTGTACGTAGAGTTGCTATGAGCCAACACCCGCTCTACGGCACCTAGCAACAATAACAAGGGATTTGTGATTCTAACAATATACTGAAGAAGTTCTTAAGAGAAACCTCTCTTAGTTTAGAGCAGCAGTTCTCAACCAGTGGGTCACAAACCCTTTTAGTGGGGTGGGGGGGGGGAAGAGGGGCAATGATCCTTTCACAAGGTTGGCCCGATTCATAACAGTAGCAAATTTACAGTTATGAAATAGCAATGAAAGTAAATTTATATTTGCTTGTGCACCCATTGTCATCAGTGATCGTGCCAGGCAAGTGAGCATCTCAGATTGCCAAATTGTTAGAATAAAGTGTTCTCGTGTTGAGGGAGTACTTAAGCGGGGGTCCACTGTCCATCTGTTTCCTTAGTACTAAACCTACAAATGTATGTACATAGATCTATTCCCCCCTTGTCTTATATACATATATTTATATTTATATGTCTATATTTAAAACTCTATGACTATCCTTTGCCTCCCAGTTCTTTCCTCTGTTTCTTTGTATTTTCCTCTTGTCCCACTATCATGTTCTGCCTTCATTTGGGAATTCCTCTCAGTTACATTGCCCATGATCCAGACCTCCCATGCCCCTCCTTGAGATTGATTTTGGATCACTTGTTATTCCCTTGTCCCTGTGTTTGATAACCCCCTCTTCCTTTCCCCTGCCTCGCCTACCCCCTTGTCCCCCCAGAACTGTCATCTTGTTGCTCTCTCTTCTGGCTTGTATATTCCACCTATCCATTCCAGGTAGACATTCTATGTACTATCACAAGACTGAGTACCACGAAGCAACAACAGAAAGTAAAACAATAGCTACAACAACAACACACACACGCATAGACACATAAAAGTATGAATAGTTCAGGGTCTGTTTGTTTTCCTTAACAGGTGCTTTCCAGTCAAGTCTGATGGAGTGCCATGCCCTGGCACCACCACTATCCCTGGGGACTTCATTGATTTGCTTCCCCTGCTGCTCTGCTGCATTGCCCCAGAGGCAGGATTTGGTGTGATGAGCTCATGGTGGACATGATTCCCGTTGTGTGTCTCCAGTGTTGTCCCCAATGGTGCTATGGGTCAATGAACAACGCTGTGTCCCATGGTGGGGCTGGCCCTGTGGTCATCTCTGTGTACTGCTTTTCGGAGCAGGAACATTGTCCTCAAGGATTGTTGAGCCAGGATGTGTGTCACTCTTTTCTTTGTTTTTCCCCTCGTTAGCTCCTGTGTGCTCTAACCAGACCAGTCCCTCTTCCCCTCTTCTTGAGCTGTAGCATCAGTGTTGTCCTCTGAAGTGAATTCTTTTGGGGAAGAGGGTGGTGCTGTACATTTAGCTGGTAATGGGGCCGGTCACTCATACTTCCTAACTCAATGAAAATAATTGTATGACTGGGCGGTCAGCACTATATGAGGAATAGTATTAAAGGGTTGTAGCATTAGGAAGGTTGAGAACCACTGCCCTACAGAAAGACACAAATATTGGTACACAAGAAAGGCAGCAAAAGAGAGGCAGGCCCCAGAATGATGGATTAGCACAGTGGCTGCAACAATGAGCTCAAGCCAAGAACCATTGTGAGGAGGGCACAGGATGGGCAGTGTTTCGTTATATTCTACATAGAGTTTCTATGAGCCAAAACTCACTCGATGGTACCTAACAAAAATAACAATAGGATTTGTGCTTCTAAAAAGGTGCTAGAGAAGATCTTAAGAGAAGCACCTCAATTTAGAGCAGCGACTCTCAATATATGGGTCGTGACCCATTTCGGGGACGGGAGGGTGAGAGGTGGCCCAATTCATACCAGTAGCAAAATTTCAGTTATGAAAGAGCAACAAAAATAATTTTATGGTTGGACATTCACGAGTGCATTCAGAATTGTGTGAAAGAGGCGTGGTATTAGGAAGGTTGAGAACCACTGCACTAGAGGAAGAGACAATTCTTGGTAGAGTAGAAGGGCAGCAAATGAGAGGCAGCTCCCAATAAGACGGAACAGCACAGTGGCTGCAACAGTGAGGGCAAGGCAATGATCCACTGTCAGGATGGCACAGGAAGGAGCAGGGTTCGTTATATTGTGCATAGAGTTGCTCTGAGGAAAAACCCACTCGTCGGCCCCTAACAACAATAACAGGACTCATGCATCTAACAATATGATGAACTAGACCTTAGGAGAAACTCCTCTTAGTTTTCAGCAGCGGATCTCAACCTGTGTGTCGTGACCTCTTTTGGGAGACAAACAACCCTTTCACAGTGGTGGCCTGGTTATTACAGTAGAAAAATTAGAGTTATAAAGTAGCAATGAAAATAATTTTATGATTTGGCAGTCAGCACTACACGAGGAATGCTATGAAAGGGTCATGGCATTAGGAAGGTTGAGAACCACTGTCCTAGAGGAAGACAGAAATCTCAGTAGAGTAGAAGGGCAGCACACTAGAGGCAGTCCCCTAAAAGGTGGAATAGCACAGTGGCTGCAACAATGAGGGCTAGCCAAAGAACCACTATGAGGATGGCAGAGGACAGGACAGTGTTTCATGATATTGTGCATAGAATTGCTATGAGCCCAAATCATACAACAGCCCCTAACAACAATAACAAGAGGACTCATGCATCCAACAATATACTGAACAAGACCTGAGGAGAAACTCCTCTTAGTTCAGAGCAGTGGTTCTCAACCTGTGATTCGTGACCTCTTTGGGGGTTTGAACGACTTTCATCGGGGTGGCCTGATTCATAACAGTAGCAAAATTACACTTATGAAGTAGAGTGAAAATCATTTTATGGTTGTAGGGTCACCACTACATGAGGGGTATGAAGGGGCCATGGCATTAGAAAGGTTGACAACCACTACCCTAGAAGAAGGCAGAATTCTTGGTACAGTATAAGGGCAGCAAAAGAGAGGCAGCCCCTATAAGATGGATTAGCACAGTAGCTGGAAAAATGAGCACTAGCCAACGAACAACTGTGAGGTTGGCAGAGGATGGGACATCGTTTCAGTATACTATGGTGCATAGAATTTCTATGAGCCAAACCTACTTGACGGCCCCTGACAACAGTAACAGCAGTACTCATGCATCTGAGAATATTCTGAACTACACCTTAAAAGAAACTTCTCTTAGTTTAGGGCAACGGTTCACAAACTGTGAGTCATGACCACTTTGGGTGGTCGAATGACCCTTTCTCATGGCTGGCCCGATTAATAACAGTAGCAAAATTACAGTTATAATAATGAACAAAAATAATTTTAGGGTTGGGAATTCACCACTACATAAGAAACTGTATGAAATGGTCCTGGCATTAGGAAGATTGAAAACCACTTCCCTAGAAGAAAAAACAAATATTGATACAGTTGAAGGGCAGCAAAAATTAGAGTCAGCCCCCAAAAAGATGTGAGGATGGCAGAAGAGGGCACAACCTTAGTGTATATTAGACATAGAGTTGCTAGGAGTCAAAATCGACATGATACCACCTAAGAAAAACAACAACAGGATTGTGCTTCTAACAATATTCTGAAGAAAACAATAAGAGAAATTCCTCTTAGTTTAGAGCAGCAGTTCTCAACCCGTGGGTCACAACCTCTTTTGGGGGTTGAACTACCTTACACAGAGGTGACCTGATTCATAACAGCAGCAAAATTACAGTTATGAAACAGCAATGAAAATAATTTTATGATTGGGGGATCACCACTACATGAGGAATTGTATTAAAGGGTTGTGGCATTAAGAAATTTGAGAACCACTGCACTAGAGGAAGGCAGAAATGTTGTTGGTCAGCAAAAGAGAGGCAGCCTCCAGAAAGATGGATTATCACAGTAGAAGCAACGATGAGCGCAAGCAAAGAACCACTGTGAGGATGACACAGGAAGGTGCAGCGTTTCATTATATCGTAAAAATAGTTTCTATGAGCCAAAACCCACTTGATGGCACCTAACAACAATAACATGATTTGTGTTTCTAACAATATGCTGAAAATGACCTTAAGAGAAACTTCTCTTAGTTTAGAGCAGCTGTTCTCAACTAGTGGGTCATGACTACTTTCACGGGGGGGCGGCGCAAATGACCCTTTCACAGGGGTGGTCTGATTCATAGCAGTAGCAAAATTACAGTTTTGAAATAGCAACAAAAATTATTTTATAGTTGGAAATTCACAACTACATTCGGAATTGGATGAAAGAGGCATGGTGATAGGAAATTTGGGAACCACTGCACTAGAGGAAGACACAAATCTTGGTAGAGTAGAAGCGCAGCAAATGAGAGGCACCTGCCAACAAGACTGATAGCACAGGTGAGGCAACAGTGAGGGCAAACTAAAGATGCACGTCAAGATGGCACATTAAGGGGCAGGGTTTCATGATATGGTGCATAGAATTGCTATGAGCCAAAACCCACTCGAAGGCTGTTAACAACAATAACAAGAGGACTGGTGCATTTAACAATATACTGAACTAGAACTTAAGAGAAAACTTCTTATTTTAGAGCAGCGGTTTTCAACCTGTGAGTCATGATCTCTGAGGGGGGTTGAACGACCCTTTCATAGAGGTGGCCTGATTCACAACAGTAGAAAAATTACAGTTATTAAGTAGAGTGAAAATAATTTTATGGTTGTGGGGTCACCACTACATGAGGAACTGTATGAAGGGGCCATGGCATTAGGAAGGTTGACAAACACTACCCTAGAGGAAGGCAGAAACCTTTGTGCAGTAGAAGGGCAGAAAGAGAGATGCGGCCCCTATAAGATGGATTAGCACAGTGGCTGAAACAATGAGCACTAACTGAAGATCCACTGTGAGCTTGGCAGAGGATGGGATATCGTTTGAGTATATTATTGTGCATGGCATTGCTATGAGCCAAACCCACTTGACGGCCCCTCAAACAATAACAACAGGACTCATGCACCTAAGAATATGCTGAACTACACCTTAGGAGAAACTCCTCTTTGTTTAGGGCAGCAGTTCTCAACCTGTGAGTCGTGACCACTTTGGGTGGTCGAATGACCCTTTCACAGGAATGGCCCAATTCAGAACAGTAGCAATATCACACTTATGAACTAGCAATGGAAATCATTTTGTGATTGTGGGACCATCACTACATTTGCAACTGTATGAAATGGATGTGGAATTTGGAAGGTTGAGAACCACTCACCTAGAGGAAGACAAAAGTACAGTAGAAGGGTAGCATAAGAGAGGCAGCCCCTACAAGACTAATGAGCACAGTGGTTGCAACAATGAGGGCAAGCCAAGAACCACTGTGACGATGGCACAGGATGGGTCAGCGTTTCATTTCATTGTGCATAGGTTTGCTAGGAATAAAAAACCACTTGACAGCCCCTAAAAACAACAACAGGACTTGTGCTTTACAAAATGTGCTGAACTATATCTTAGTAGAAACACCTCTTCGTTTAGAGCAGCGGTTCTAAAACTCTGGGTCACGAACCCAATTGGTGGTCGAAAGACACTTTCACAGGGGTGGCCCGTTCATAACTGTAGCAAAATTAGATTCATGAAGTAGCAAAGAAAATAATTTTATGACTGGGTTCTCACCACTACATGAAGAATGGTGTTAAAATTTGTTGCATTAGGAAGGTTGAGAACCAATGCCCTAGAGAAAGACACAAATCTTGATACAGGAGAAGGGCAGCAAAAGAGAGGCATCCTCCAGAAAGATGGATTAACACAGTGGCTGCAACAATGAGTGCAAGCAAAGTAGTACTGTGAGGATGGCACCAGGGGGTAGCATTTCCTTATTTTGAGCACAGAATTGCTATGAGCCTAACAACAATAACAAGGGATTTGTTAATTTAGGGCAGCGATTCTCAACCAATGGGTCACAAACCCTTTCAGTAGGGGGGTGAAGGGGGTGGGCAATGCCCCTTTCACAGGGTTGGCCCAATTCATAACAGTAGCAAAATTATAGTTATGAAATAGCAATGAAACAAATTTATAGTTGGACATTCATGACTACATTATGAATTGTATGAAAGTGATGTGATATTAGGAAGGTTGAGAACCACTGCCCCAGAGGAACAGAAATCTTGGTAGAGTAGAAGGGCAGCAAACGCGAGGCAGTCCCCAAAAAGTTGGATTAGCACAGTGGCTGCAACAGTGAGCGCAAGCAAAAGAACCAGTGTGAGGATGGCAGAATACAGGACAGCATTTCTTGATAATGTGCATAGAGTTCTTTTGAGCCAAACCCACTCGACAGCCCCTAACAACAATAAGAACAGGACTCGTGCATCTAACAATGTGCTGAACTACACCTTAAGAGATACTCCTCTTAGTTTACTGCAGCAGTTCTCAACGTGTACTAGTGACCACTTGGGTTGGTGGAACAAACCTTGCACAGGGGTGTCCAGATTCATAAGAGTAGCAAAATTATTGTTATGAAATAGCAAGGAAAAATTTTATGATTGGGAGACCGCCCACTACACAATGGAAATGTATGAAGGGGTCGTGGAAATAGGAAGGTTGAGGACCACTGTCCTAGAGGAAGACACAAGTACAGCAGAAGGGCAGCAAAAGAGAGGCAGCCTCCACAAGATTGATTAGCACAGTGGCTGCAACAATGAGCACCAGAAAGAACCACTGTGAGGATGGCACAGAATGGAGCAGCGTTTCATTGTTTTGTGCATGAACTTGATTTGAGTGAACAACCACTCGACAGCACCTAACCACAACACATACAGGACTTGTGCTTCTCAACATGTGCTGAACTACATCTTAAAAGGAACAAATCTTCATTTAGAACAGCGGTTCTCCAACTCTGGGTCATGAACCCATTTGTGGGTCAAACAGCACTCTCACAAGGGTGGGTCATTCCTAGCAAAATTAGATTTCTGAAGTAGCAACGAAAATAAATTTATGATTGGGCTGTCACCACTACATGAGGAACGGTATTAATGGGTTGTGGCATGAGGAAGGTTGAGAACCTCTTCCCTAGAGGAAGATACAAATCTTGGTAGAGTAGAAGGGCAGCAAAGAGAGGCAGCCCCCAGAAAGATAGATGAGCACAATGGCTGCAACAATGAGCGCAAGGGAAGAACCACTGTGAGGATGGCACAGGACATGACTACGTTTCATTATATTGTGTACAGAGTTGCTATGAGGCAAAAACCCACTCATCGACACCTAACAAAAATAACAACAGCATTTATTTTCTAAAAATGTGCTAGAGAAGACATTAAAAGAAAATCCTCTTAGTTTAGAGCAGCGGCTGTGAACATGGTCGGAACCCCTTTAGCAGATGACTGGGTTGACCCTTTCACAGGGGTGACCTGATTCATAGCAGCAGCAAAATTATAGTTATGAAATAGCAACAAAATAATTGTACAGTTGGACATTCACGACTACATTCAGAATTGTATGACAGTGTGGACTTAGGAAGTTTGAGAACCACTGCCCTAGAGGAAGGCAGAAATGTTGGTACAGTAGAAGGGCAGCAAAAGAGAGGCAGCCCCCCGAAATATGGATTATCACAGTGGGTGCAACAGTTAGCACAAGCCAAAAACCATTGAGAGGATGGTAGAGGACAGCACAGCTTTTCATTATATTGTGAATAGAGTTGCTATGAGCCAACACCCACTTGATGGCACCTAACAAAAATAACAACAGGATTTGTGCTTCTAACAATATGCTGAAGAAGACCTTAAGAGAAAATACTTAGTTTAGAGCAGCGGTTCTCCACCAGTGGGTCGTGATCGCTTTTGTGGTAGGGGCGAATGAACCTTTCACAGGTGTGGCCCTATTCATACCAGTAGCAATATTATAGCTATGAAATAGAAACAAAAATCATTTCATTGTTCTATATTCACGACTACATTACGAATTGCATGATAGAGGCATGGACTTAGGAAATTTGAGAACCACTCCACTAGAGGAAGACAGAAGTCTTGGTAGAGCAGAAGGGCAGCAAATGTGACGCAGCTCCCGACAAGACGGAATAGCACAGTGGCTGCAACAGTGAGAACAAGCCAATGATCCACTGTTAGGATGGCAGAGGAAGGGGCATATTTCATTATGTTTTGCCTAGAGTTGCTATGAGTCAAACCCACGCAACAGCACCTAACAAAAAAACAACAGGACTTGTGCTTCTGGCAATGTTCTTAAGTAGACCTTAAAACAACTCCTCTTAGTGTAGAACAGCACTTTTCAACCTGTGGATCGTCACCCCTTGGGAGACCAACGACCTTTTCACAGCGGTGGCCCGTTCATTACAGTAGAAAAATTAGAGTAATGAAGTAACAAAGAAATAATTTTATGATTTGGCAGTCAGCACTACATAAGGAAAGGTATGAAAGGGTCGTGGCATTAGCAAGGTTGAGAACCACAGTCCTAGAGGAAGACAGAAACCTGGGTAGAGTAGAAGGGCAGCAAACAAGAGGCAGCCCCAAAAAGTTGAATTAGCACAGTGTCTGGAAAAATGAGTGCTAGCAAAGGAACCACTGTGACGATGGCAGTGAATGGGACAACGTTTCATTATATTGTGCATAGAATTGCCGTGAGCTAAACATACTCGATGACCCCTAACAACAATAACAACAGGTCTCATGAATCTAACAATATGCTGACCTAGACCTTAAGAGAAACTCCTCTTTGTTTAGTGCAGCGGTTCTCAACGTGTGAGTCGTGACCACTTTGGGTGGTCGAATGACCCTTTCACAGGAATGGCCCAATTAAGAACAGTAGCAAATCACAGTGATGAAATAGCAATGGAAATAATTTGGTTATCGGGGGACCATGATTACGTTGGGAACTCTATGAATGGGACGTGGAAATAAGAAGGTTGAGAACCACTCACCTAGAGGAAGACACAAGTACAGTAGAAGGGTAGCATAAGAGAGGCAGCCCCAACAAGACTGATGAGCACAGTGGTTGCAACAATGAGGGCAAGCCAAGAACCACTGCGAGGATGGCACAGGATGGGGCAGCACTCCAATACATTGTGCATAGGCTTGCTGGGCGTAAAAACCCACTCCATGGCATCTAACAACAAGAGGGTGTGCTTTACAAAATGTGCGGAACTACATCTTACTAGAAACACCTCTTCGTTTAGAGCAGTGGTTCTCAAACTCTGAGTCATGAACCTTTTTGGACGTCGAACAACACTTTCACAGGGGTGGCCCGTTCATAACTGTACCAAAATTAGGTCTATGAAGTAGCAATGCAAATAATTTTATGACTGGGCACTCATGACTGCATGAAGAAAGGTACCAAAGGGTTATAACATTAGAAAGTTTGAGAATCACTGTCCTAGAGAAAGACATAAAACTTGATACAGGAAAAGAGCAGCAAAAGAGAGGCAGCCTCCAGAAAGGTGGATTAACACAGTGGCTGCAACAATGAGCGCAAGCAAAGAACCACTGTGAAGATGGCACCACGGGGTGCAACGTTTCCTTATATTGAGCATAGAGTTTCTATGAGCCTAAACCCACTCGAGGGCACTTAACAAAATAACAAGGGATTTGTGATTCTAACAATATACTGACAAAGACCTTAAGAGAAACACCTCTTGGTTTAGAGTAGTGGTTCTTAAACAATGGGCCGAAAACCCTTTGGGTGGGAGGCAGGAGGTGGGGCAAATGACCCTTTCACAGGCATGGCCCAAGGCATAACAGTAGCAAAATTAGTTATGAAATAGCAATGAAAAAATTTATAGTTCGACATTCATGACTACATTAGGAATTGTATGAAAGTGGTGTGGTATTAGGAAGGTTGAGAACAATTAATCTAGCGGAACAGAAATCTTGGTAGCGTAGAAGGGCAGCAAATGAGAGGCAATTCCCAAAAAGATGGATTAGCACAGTGGAGGTAACAATGAGGGCAAGCAAAGAAGCACAGTAAGGAAGGCAAAAGCCAGGGCAGCGCTTCAGTATATTGTGCACAGGGTTGCGATAAACAGAAAGTGCTCCAGGGCTTCAACCTGTGAGTCTAGATAACTTTGTTTGGTTGAACGACCCTTTCACAAGGGTGGCCGGATTCATAACAGTAGCAAACTTACAGTTATGAAATAGCAATAGGAAAAATTTATGCTTTGGGGACCACCACTACACATTGGGAAGTGTAGGGAAGGGTCGTGGAAATGGGAAGGTTGAGAACCACTGTCCTAGAGGAAGACACAAGTACAGCAGAAGGGCAGCAAAGGAGAGGCAGCCCCTACAAGACTGATTAGCACAGTGGCTGCAACGATGAGCACAAGCAAACCACCACTGGTAGCATGGCACAAACCAGTGCGACGTTTCATTATATTGTTCACAGGGTTACTATAGACCGAAACCCACTCCGGGGCACTTAAATATAGTACCAACAGGACTTGTGCATCTAACAGTGTGCCTAACTATATCTTACGGAAAACTCCATGTAGTTTAGAACAGAAGTTTTAAACCTGTGGGTCACGGACCCTTTGGGGAGACAAACAATCTTTTCACAGTGGAGGCCCAGTTCAAAACTGGAGCAAAATTACAGTTACGAAGTAGCAATGAAAATAACTGTATTACTTAGGGGTCACCAATACATGAGGAACCCTCTAAAAAGCTTGTGGCATTAAGAAGGTTGAGAATCACTGCTCTAGAGGAAAAAAGTAATCTCAGTAGGGTAGAAGGTCAGCAAACCAGAGGCAGTCCTCAAAAAGATGGATTAGCACAGTGACTGCAACAATGAGAAAAAGCAAAAGTAAAGGGTGAGGATGGAGCGGACGGGACAGCATTTCATGATACGGTGAATAGAGTTGCTCTGAGCCAAACCCACTTGACAGCCTCTAACAACAATAAGAACAGGACTCGAGGGTCTAACAATATACTGAACTAGATCACAGGAGAAACAACTCTTAGTTTAGAGCAGCGGTATTCAACCTGTGAGTCGTGACCACTTTGCTGGTCTAACAAACCTTCCACAGAGGTGGCTGGATGCATAATTTTTTTTAATTACAGTTATGAAGTAGCAATGAAAATAATTTTATTACTGGGGATCATCAATGCATGAGGAACACTTGAAAAGGTCGAGGCATTCGAAAGGTTGAAAACCACTGCTCTAGAGGAAGAAAGAAATCTACGTAGAGTACAAGGGCAGCAAACGAGAGGCATTCCCCAAAAAGATGGATTAATACAGTGACTGCAACAAAGAATGACAGCAAAAGAAATCTGTGAGGATGGCAGAGGATGGGACAGCGCTTCATGATATTGTGCATAAAGTCCCTATGAGCCAAACCCACTGGGCAGCCCCAAAGAACAATAAGAACAGGACTCATGCGTCCAATAATATGCTTAAATAGACCATAAGGAAAACTAATCTTAGTTTAGAGCAGAGGTTCTCAACCTTTGTGTCGTGACCACTTTGGCTGGTCGATCGACCCTTTCACAGGGGTGGACGGATTCATAACAGTAGCAAAATTTCAGTTATGAAGTAGCAATAGAAAAAATTATAATTTGGGGGTCACCAGTACACATTGAGAAGTTTATGGAAGAGCCGCAGCAATAAGAAGGTTGAGAAACACTATCCCAGAGGAAGACGCAAGTGCAGTAAAAGGGCAGCAAAAGAGAGGCAGCCCCAAGATTGATTAGCACAGTGGCTGAACCAATGGGCGCAAGCAAACAACCACTGGGAGGATGCCACGAGCCTGGGCAGCTTTCATTATATTGTCCACAGGGTTACTATGGACCAAAACCCACTCCAGGGCACCTAAAAATAATAACAGTAGGACTTGTGCATCTAACAATGTGCCTAACAATCTCGTAAGAAAAACTTCATGTAGTTTAGAGCAGAAGTCCTAAACCTGTGGGTCATGGACCCTTTGGGGGGATAAACGAACTTTTCACAGTGGTGATCCAGTTCAAAGCTGTAGCAAAATTGCCGTTATGAAGTAGCAATGACAATTTTATTACTGAGGGGACACCAATACATGAGGAACCCTCTGAAAAGGTCATGGCATTCAGAAGGTTGAGAACCACTGCTCTAGTGGAAGAAAGAAATCTCAGTAGGGTAGAAGGTCAGCTCACGAGAGGCAGTCCCCTGAAGATGGATTAGCACAGTGACTGCAACAATGAGCAAAAGAAAAACTGTGAGGATGTCAGAGGATGTTCATGATGTGTGCATAGAGTCCCTATGAGCTAAACCAACTGGACAGCCCCTAAGAACAATAAGAACAGGACTCGTTCATCCAATGATATGCTTAACTAGACCATAGAAGAAACTGACCTGAGTTTAGAGCAGCGTCTCTCAACCTGTGAGTCTAGACAACGTTGTTTGTTTGAACGACCCTTTCACTGGGGTGGCCGGATTCATAACCTTAGCAAAATTACAGTTATAAAGTGGCAATAGAAACAAATTTATGTTCTGGGGACCACCGCTACACATTGGGAAGTGTATGGAAGGGTTGTGGAAACAGGAAGGTTGAGAACCACAATATTAGAGGAAGACACAAGTACAGTAAAGGGGCAGCAAAAGAGAGCAAGGCCTCACAGGATTGATTAGCACAGTGGCTGCAACAATGAGCACAAGCAAAGAACCACTGCAAAGATGGCACAAGCTGGTGCAACATTTCATTATATTGTTCACAGAGTGGATATAGACTGAAACCCACCCCAGGGCACCTAAAAATAATAACAACAGACTTCTGCATCTAACAATGTGCCTAACTATATTTTAAGAAAAACTCCTCTTCGTTTAGAGCAGCAGTTCTGAACCTGAGGGTTGCGACCACTTTGGGGGCACAAAGGAGGTTTTCACAAGGGTGGGCGAGTTCTAAACTGTGGCAAAATTACAGCTATGATGTTGCAATGAAAATGATTTTATGATTTGGGGGGTCAGCAATACAGGAAGGACAGTGTGAAAAGATCGAGGAATTCAGGAGGTTGAGAACCACTGCTCTAGAGGAAGAAAGAAATCTTGGTACGGTAGAAGGTCAGCAAATGACAGGGAATCCCCAAAAAGATGGATTAGCACAATGAGTGCAACCATGAGTGAAAGCAAAAAGAAATGTGAGGATGGAGCCAATGGGACAGTGTTTCATGATAAGGTGAATAGAGTTGCTCTGAGCCAAACCCATTCGATTGCCTCTAACAATAAGAACAGGACCCGTGGGTCTAACAATATGCTGAACTAGATCACAGGAGAAACAACTCTTAGTTTAGAGCAGCGGTATTCAACCTGTGAGTTGTGACCACTTTGTTGGTCTAACGAACCTTTCCCAGGGGTGGCTGGATGCATAAAAATTTTAAAAATTACAGTTATGAAGTAGCAATAAAAATAATTTTGTTACTGGGGGATCATGAATACATGAGGAACACTTGAAAAGGTCGAGGCATTCGAAAGGTTGAGAACCACAGCTCTAGAGTAAGAAAGAAATCTTCGTAGAGTAGAATGTCAGCAAACAAGAGGCATTCCCCAATAAGATGGATTAGCACAGTGACTGCAACAATGAGCGAAAGCAAAAGAAAACTGTGAGGACGGCAGAGCACTGGCCAGTGTTTCATGATATTGTGCATAGAGTCTCTATGACCAAACGCACTGGACAGCCCCTAAGAACAATAAGAACAGGACTCGTTCATCCAATGATATGCTTAACTAGACCATAGAAGAAACTGACCTGAGTTTAGAGCAGCATTTCTCAACCTGTGAGTCTAGACAACATAGTTTGTTCGAACAACTCTTTCACAGGGGTGGCAGATTCATAACAGTAGCAAAATTGCAATTAAAAAGTAGCAACAGAAAAAAAATTTATGTTCCGTGGACCACCACTAGTAATTGGGAAGTGTAGAGAAGGGTGGTGGAAATTGGAAGGTTGAGAACCACAATATTAGAGGAAGACACAAATACAGTAAAAGAGCAAGCCCCTACAGGATTGATTAGCACAATGGCTGCAACAATTAGCACAAGCAAAGAACCACTGCAAAGACGGCACAAACTGGTGCAATGTTTCATTATATTGTTCACAGAGTGGATATAGACCGAAACCCACTGCAGGCACCTAAAAATAATAACAACAGACTTCTGCATCTAACAATGTGCCTAACTATATCTTTAAAATCCCTCTTAGTTTACAGCAGCTGTTCTGAACTTGTGGGCCGCAACCACTTTGGGGGGCAACTGACCATTTTCCAAGGCTGGCCGGGTTCTAAACTGTAGCAAAATTATAGTTATGAAGTTTCAATGAAAATAATTTCAGACTGGGGGATCAGCAATGCATGAAGAACAGTCTGAAAAGGTTGTGGCCTTCAGGATGTTGAGAACCACTTCTCTAGAGGAAGAAATAAATCTTGGTACAGTAGATGGTCAGCAAACGACAGGGAGTCCCCAAAAGATGGATTAGCACAGTGAGCGCAGCAATGAGTGAAAGCAAAAGAAAACTGTGAGGATGGCAGAGGATGGGACAGGGTTTCATGATATTAGCATAGAGTAGCTTTGAGCCAAACCCACTCGACAGCCCCTAACAACATTAAGAACAGGACTGGTGCATATAACAATATGCTGAACTGGACCATGGGGAAACTACTCATAGTTTAAAGCAGCGGTTCTCAACCTGTGAGTCGTAACCACTTCATCGGCCAAACGACCCATTCACAGTGGTGCCCAGATTCATAACAATTACACAGTTACAGTTATGAAGTAGCAATAGAAAATATTTTTTATTTGGCCACCACCACAACACATTGGGAAGTATATGTGAGGGTGTTGGAAATAGGAAGGTTGAGAACAACTGTCCTAGTGGAAGAAACTAGTGCAGTAGAAAGGCAGGAAAAGAGAGGAACCCACTGCAAGAGTGATTAGCAGAGTTGCGGCAACAATGTCCGCAGGCAAAGAACCACTGCGAGGACTGAACTAGGCAGGGCCATGTTTCATTATATTGTGCAGAGGGTTGCTATGAACCCAAACCTACTCCAGGGCACCTAAAATTAATAACAACAGGACCTGTGTATCGAACAATGTGCCTGACTATATCTTAAGGAAAACGCCACTTGGTTTACAGCAGCAGTTCTGAACCTGTGGGTCGCAACCCCTTTGGGGGCACAAACGACCTTTACACAGAAGTGGCCCAGTTCAAAACTGTAGCAAGATTAACGTTAGAAGTAGCAATGAAAATAATTTTATGACTGAAAAGTCACCCATACATGAGGAATTGTTGAAAAGGTGGGCGCATTCAAAAGGTTAAGAACCACTGCTCTAGAAGATGCCAGAAATCTTGGTAAAGTAGAAAGTCAGCAAATGAGAGGCATTCCCCCAAAAGATGGATTAACACAATGACTACAACAAAGAATGACAGCAAAAGAAATCTGTGAGGATGACAGAGGATGAGACAGCATTTCCTGATATTGTTCATAGTGTCTCTATGAGCAAAACCCACTGGACAGCTCCTAAGAACAATAAGAACAGGACTTGTGCATCTAACAATATGTTTTCCTATATCTTAAGAAAAACTCCCCATAGGTTAGAGCAGCAGTTCTTAACCTGTGGGTCACCTACTGTTTGAGGGGACAAATGAACTTTCACAGTGGTGACCCAGTTCAAAACTGTAGTAAATTACAGTATGATGTAGCAGTGAAAATAATTTTATTACTTAGGGGTCACCAATATATGAGGAACCCTCTGAAAAGGTCCTGGCTTTCAGGAAGTTGAGACTCACTGCTCTTGAGGAAGGAAGAAATCTCAGCACGGTAGAAGGTCAGCAAAAGACAGGCAGTCCCCAAAAGATGGATTAGCACAGTGAGCGCAACAATGAGCTAAAGCAAAAGGAAACTAAGAGTGAGGATTGCAGATGACAGGGCGTTTCATGAGATTGTGCACAGAGTTGCTCTGAGCCAACCCCACTCGGCAACCCCTAACAACAATAAGAACAGGACTCGTGCGTCACACAATATGCTGAACTGGACCATAGGAGAAACTAATCTTAGTTTAGAGCAATGGTTCTCAATCTGTGAGTCTAGACCACTTTGTTTTTTCGAACAACCATTTCACAGGGGTGGCCAGATTCATAAAATTAGCAAACTTAAAGTTATAAAATTGCAATAGAAAAAAATTTTATTTTGGGGACCACCACCATACATTGGAAAGTGTATGGAAGGGTCATGGAACTAGCAAGATTGAGAACCAGTATCCTAGAGGACTACACAAGTACAGTAAATGGGCAGCAAAAGGGAGCAAGCCCCAACAAGACTGATTAGCACAGTGGCTGCAACAATGAGCACAAGCAAAGAACCACTGCAAGGATGGCACAAGCCAGAGCAATGTTTCATTACATTGTTCACAGGGTTGCTATGGACCAAAACTCACTCCAGGGCACCTAAAAATAATAACAACAGGACTTGTGAATCTAACAATGTTCCTAACTATATCTTAAGGAAAAACTCCTCTTAGTTTAGAGCAGCAGTTCTGAACCTGTGGGTCGCGACCACGTTGGGGGGCAAACAACCTTTCCACAGTGCTGGCCCAGTTCAAAACTGTAGCAAAATTACAATTATGAAGTAGCAATGAAAATAATTTTAAATTGGGGCGTCACCAATCCATGAAAACAGTCTGAAAAAGTTGTTGCTTTCCGAAGTTTGAGAACCACTGCTCTAGAGGAAGAAAGAAACCTTGGGAAATTAGAAGGTCAGCAAATGAGAGGCAGCCCCCAAGAAGATGGATTAGCACAATGACTTCAACAATGAGCGAAAGCAAAAGAAAACTATGAGGAAGGCAGAGGATGGGACAGCATGTCATGACATTGTGCATTGAGTTGCTCTGAGCCAACCCCACTTGACAGCCTCTAACAACAATAAGAACAGGACTCGTGCATCTAACAATGTGCTCTTAGTTTAGAGCTGCACTTCTCAACCTGTGAGTCCTCACCAATTTTGTTGGTCGAATGACCCTTTCACAGGGGTGGTCGGATTCATAACAGTAGCAAAATTATAGTTATAAAATAGCAATTGAAAACATTTTATGATTTGGAACCACCACTACCCATTGGGGAGTGTATGCAAGGGTCTTAGAAATAGAAAGGTTAAGAACCACTGATCTAGAGAAAGACACAAGTACAGTTGAAGGGCATGAAAAGAGAGGAAGCCCATACCCCAGATCCTAAATACTTCCTCCCCCGCAACTACCATGATCCGAATTCTACCCTGCAAGCCTGGAGAGAGCAGAGGATGTACACTGGTGCATAGAGGAGCTGGAGGCACAAGGAATCCAGGGTGGATGATACCTTCAGGACCAGGGGTATGAGGGGCGATACTAGGAGAGTAGAGGGTGAGTGGGTTGGAAAGGGGGAACCGATTACAAGGATACACATGTGACCTCCTCCCTGGGGACAGACAACAGAAAAGGGGGTGAAGGGAGACACCGGATAGGGCAAGATATGACAAAATAATAATCTATAAATTATCAAGAGCTCATGAGGGAAGGGGGAGTGGGGAGGGAGGGGGAAAAATAGAGGACCTGATGCAAAGGTCTTAAGTGAAGAGCAAATGCTTTGAAAATGATTAGGGCAAAGAATGCACAGATGTGCTTTATACAATTGATGTATGTATATGTATGGACTGTGATAAGAGTTGTATGAGCCCCTAATAAATTGTTTTTTTAAAAAAAAGAAGGATGGCCAGATTTTGTCAGCCTCTGGACCTGTTCTTTCAACGTGTTGTCAGGAGAGACCAGACCCAGGAAAAGGACATCGTGCTTGGTAAAGTGGAAGGGCAATGGAAAAGAGGAAGGCTCTCATGAGATGGATGGACATGGGGGCTGCAGTAATGGGCTCCAACATGAGAACAATTGTGATGATGATAGCAGGTGGCATTTTGTTCTGTTTGACATAGGGTTGTTATGAGTGGGAACCAACTGGGCCGAACCTAACAACAATAGTAAATCTCTGACTTGTTAAGAAGGAACAAGAATTTTTCATTTCCTCTATGAGGCAGGCACTGAGAAGACCCTGAAGGTCCAGATAGAAACAGCACTTGGCCCTTACCCATGATGGGTTCCCTGTCTAGGGATGAGGCAGCAGACCTCCACTTTTGGTTGAGACCTTTGCAGCTCCCTTGGGGTGCCAGTGCGTGCTGGAGAGACTCCAGTTAACTTTGCCTTTCTCTATACCCGCCTTTAGGGAACTGGAAGAACTTTACTCTAGAATAAACCATCCCCAGAGATTTCTGTTCCACGAGTAGACAAAAGGAAACCAATGGGGGCTAATGAGAGCAAGTAGAAAATACAGAGCTGTGTCAGTGTCCTTGGCCATGCAGCTATCAATCAGCACAACTGACTTCAGGAATCAGGAAGGGAAGATCCTCAATATCTGGGTCCCACCAGGTGTAGAAGGAGTAGCCTCAAAGCTAAAGAAGGATACACCCTCTTTCATTTTCAGGAGGAACTCACCTGAGGAGCACTCAGTCAGGTAGGATGCACTGAAGCCTTAGAACTGGGAGGGTCCATAGGAGCATGTTTACTGCCAGAATGGTGGCTTCCCGTTCAAGAGCTTCTAGCATATTCCAGCTCATGAATTATCTTTGCCGAATCCCTGGGTTCTTTTGCTGTGACTTCTGTGACATCACTCGAATGCTCCATCCCCTCCAGCCAGGAGCAGTGGCAGGAAAATCCTATTAGGGAGAAGTGGGAGAGTGAGGTAGGAGACATTCCGTACCCAGATTGCAGCACAGATCTGGGCTGTCTCCTTCAGCACAGGCCCTGAGGGGTGGGGGCTTGACTTTTCTGATTCTCTCCAGTTAGAAGTCATCACGGAGCGAAAGAAGTGTGAATGGAAGAAAGCAGGATGATGAGCTGACAGCTTTGCCATGAGGAAATAATAACCAGAAGGGATCCAAGTGGGGATGAGGAGATGCGGGTAGGGGCACACACATGCTGCTACCAAGGGGAGAGTGAGGAGCAAGAGACCAGCAGAGGTTAGTCTCAGAGCCATCTCCAATACCATTTGCCCAACCGGCTGTTTTCCTCTCTCCACTCTAAACACGTCAGTCTTCACCTCCACCAAGCACCGAACCCCCCAATGGGGCCTTTATCTGCCCATTCCTCCCACCATTGGTCGGGGTTGCTATGGAAACTATGAGTGGAGTAAGGTGATCCCTCTATTACTACCAACCTCCCTGATTTCAGCACAGATCAATCAACCTCTCCCCCCAACCCCATATCTAAGGGGAAGGTCCTAGGGGAGAGTAAGGAAAAGATAGATTCAACACAGGACAAGAACAATAGTGAAAAATGAACAAAGAGAGGGAGTGATGTAATTCCAGAGTGTTAGTCAATTCCTTTTGTCCTTGCAGCTACCATCTTCTCCCCCAGCTTAATCCCTGAAGGAGGAAGGAACTCTCAGCGGGTGTGTGCCAAGGTGAGGTTTCAGGCCACTTGGGGGCTTCTGAGGGTTCCATTCCAGATTTGCCTTCCCTCCTTTCAAAAGGAAGTCACTGGAACTCACCAGCCAGAGTGGGCAAGGTTATCATTGAGTTGCCCAGTTAAGGTATATGTCCTGGGGAAGACTGTAGCTCACAAAATGCCTTCAAGGGATTGCTTCTTCCCTACAAGCTCTTCCAGAATCTTGTCATTCTGCATCCCAAGTTGGAGTCTATGTTTCCTCCCTCGAACCCACGCCGGCCTTATGGCTCTCCAGGAGTCAAGTATGGCAGGTGACGTGCGATGTGACTTCTGAGGTAATACAGCCCCTACCTGGCTCTTTCTCTGCACAAGACCCTCGGAGTGCAGTCCCCTTGCTGTGAGGAAGTGTGATGAAGAGGCCACATGCAGATGCTGACAGTAGTCCCCCTTAAAGTCCCAGCGAACACCAGTGGCCATTGTCAGATACACCAGTGCGGAAGCTGTGTGAGATGTCTCCATCATAAGCCATTGCCAGACGGCAACCGCACAGAAGAATCTGCTAGCTTAGTACTGCCAATCCCCAGAACCATAGGAAATGATGACTGATGAGGAAGATAATCATTGACTCCAATTTTGTTTCAAACTGGAAGAAATGTGCTGCACAGCACCGGAGTTGTAGCTCTGGAGCCACAGTCCCGATGCAGATGTATTAAATAATTTATTATCTAGTGATTGTTCCTGGTCCTCACCCTTCCCAGCTTCCCTGTGCCCACCCTGTCCCCAAGCAGCTGCTTCATAACTTATTCTGTAAACGTATGTGCAGGTAAGTCAGAAAGAATTGCTCTAAAACCACGGACATATTGTTGCTCTAAACCACGGACACATTATTAAACAAAAATATCAAAATGTGACACATTATTGCTCTAAACCACGGACACATTATTAAACAAAAATATCAAAATGTGAAGCGACTGTTTCTAGACATAGCCTCCTTCTTGGTCTACATCCGGGGAGGCAAACTTTTGAGATAGAAGAGCCAACTTTTTCCCTCACAACAATTGAAAAATTATTTGAGAGAGATAAAAATATATATATATTTACAAATTCAATCACCATTATCTGAATAATAACTGTCCTTGAAAAGGTTTCCTTTTTACTTCAGAGCCTCATGCATGGACCGAGAGACCCGCAGTGTATCCCTGACCCCTGCTCTAAAGACTTCGGTAATTATTCTCTGAGGTATTCTCTGCTCATATACACTTCTAGTCACACGACATACCATGTCAAACAGGGTCGTTTTGGCATCACTTGGGACATGGATCACTTGCTTGGACACGTTCTTTGATTGTACTGTGTCCCTTGAGAAAATCTATGCAGATGATCCCTTTCAGATACCTAAACCAAAACAGTCACCATCACCTTCTGAGCTGCCCTCTCTGTTTCGAATTTCACTGGCCCAGCAGATCCCTTCAGAAGCCACAATTTTGATTAGAAGCTTTTTGTGGGGTCAGACAACCTAACAAGATTAAAACAAAACAAAAAACAACAACAACAAAATAACCCTCACTGCCATTGATGCCAATTCATAGCAAACCTATAGGACAGGGTAGAACTGCCTGCCCTTTGAGATTCTGATACTAACTTTACAGGAATAGACAGCCCTGTCTTTCTCCTGCAGATTGGTTGGTGATTTTGAACTGTTGACCTTGCAGATCAAAACCCAACATGTAGCCACTACCCCACTGGGGCTCACTCTAAGACAAGTGTATTATGGAGCGAACTTATACGCAGCCATCAACTGATGGCAGAGATGACCTGATGTTTCCATGTGTGTTATTGGAATCAACTGATGTTTCTATGTGTGTTGTTGGAATAAACCTGTGCATGACTAGGATCCCAGGGAGCAATATTCCCTTACTCTTGCACATACACAGCCCTGGCTGCCCTCCACAACCCCCAATCCTGGTTGTTCTGGGCTCCCTGCATCTTCCCAAGATGCCCTCCACAGTGCTGCCACGTGGGCTAACCAGGGCAACATTTGCACTTCAGCACCCACAGAATCTTTCCATCGCTCAAGTTGGGGTCTCAGAAGCTGATTTAATCATCACCACCCTTTGTGCCTGAGCTACGCACCTCAGCTTCTCCGTGTACGAGAGCTGCGTCCTCTTGACCAACCACATCTCCACCATGTGGCACTTGCAGCACCTGGTCTAGTGGTTCTGGAACCTGACCTTGAACTGACTCTTGGTCCTGCTCAGGAAGCAGGCAAGCCAGACACTCCTGGCTCACCAGGTGCTTGAGCTGCTCACAGGTCCCGTCCAGCCCAAAGAGCTACTTCTTGCCATCCGTCTCCAGGATCACCTCCCACTCCCCACCCCTTATATTTTATGCACTAGGTTTGGGTGGATGGTTTTACAACAAAAGTAATAATAACAAACTAGAGTGATGCTGGACATTAGGAATGAGAATTTGGGTTCTATTCCACCATTTGTGGCAACAAACTCATTGTAGCTTTTCAGCTTCTCTGTGAAAACACAGACAATTGTTTTTTGTGACCTAGTTGATGGTTGATTTCATGCAGGGTACACACAGCAATCCTCATTCACTATTTTATTATGAAATGCTGTGAAGGAGAGAGACAGTTGGCAATTTTAGCCCATGTGATGAGTCTGTTTTCCCAAAGAAAGAGATGTCACATATCCAGTGGCTACTCATCTTAGCCATTTGTGGGTGGATGTCAGTCTTATCTATGTCATCTGATAGTTTTGGTTGTCTATTCTTTGTTATTCATAACATTTTCAATAGCTAAGTCCTCAAAAGTGGACAGCTTATTTCTACTACGCAGTCTGCTCTTAGTCTGGAAGTTCTGTTGAAACCGTTCACTTTGAGTGACCCTGCTGGCATTTGAAATACCAATAATATAGATTCCAGCATCCCAGCAACACACAAGCCACTGCAGTATGACAAACTGACAGTTGATGAGTACCAGCTTCAGGCTCCCTTATAGATAGCTGTCATATTGCTTGTGCTCACCAATTTCTTGAAGGTTGTAGACATCAGTGGGCCTCAAACTTGAGCAGGCATCAGAATCACCTGGAGGATTTCTTAAGACAGATTTCTGGACTTTACCTTCAGACTTCTAAATTCAGTAGTTCTGGATTGAGGCTCAAGAATGCTGTGTTTGTGCTTCACAGGCTCCCAGATGACGCTGAGGCTGCAGGTCCACAGATCACACATTCACTTGCCACCTCTATTCTTCTTCCCCCTCCTATTCAACCTCTTACAATATGCTTTCCCCCTTCATCATGGATTCTGTGGGAGTCAATGCTTTTAGAATATAGTCTAGCCTAAGGACCTCTGTTCATCCTTTGACCTCAATTGACCTCTGTGTATCATTAAATGCCAAGGGACCATGCTTTTCTATTTGCTGCTTCTTTTACCTTGCCTCGTGCTACATGTCTCTTCTAGTGCTGTATGCTCCTTAGTGTTCACCTCATTCCTGGCTCCATGAGTGTCCTGGGGCTGTAGTAACAAATCAGCACCAGTTCACAAGAGACACTTAGTTCTCCTGTAGTTCTGGAGGCTAGAAGTCTGAAGTCAAGGTGTTAGCAGGGCCATGCTTACTAGAAAGGCTCTAGGGAATTTTTTGTTTCTTCTTGTAGCCTCAGGGGAATCTTAGCTGAGGACAGCACAGCTCTAATTGTTGCCTCTTTCTCTTCACTTGACAGTTTTCCATTTGAATCGGTCTGTTTCTCTTCTCTTCCCGAGGGCATCAGTCATATAGGATTTGGGTTCAGTCTAATGATCTCCTTGTATAACTAATTACGCATGCAAAATTCCCACTTCCAAATGACGTCATGTTCACAATGCCTAGCTGAGCTGCAAACCTCAAGGTCATTAGTTTGACATCACCAGCTGTACTCTGGAAGAAAAATGGGGCTTTTTAAATCTCGTAAGAATTACAGTCTTTGGACTAGAAAACACTCCTAAGGGCCAACAAACGATCCTTGAACTGACTACAAGCTTTTCTTTCTTGGAAAAAAAAAAGAATTGCAGTCTTCAAAACCCACCTGGGAAGTTCTACGCTATCCTATAGGGTCATTATGCATCGGCATCAACTTGATGACAATGAGTTTTAAGTGGGCTCGTACTTCAACATATTTTTTATGAGGGGAAGAATACAGTTCAATCCATAACACGTCCTCATCTCAAGAGCTGACACTCTTTGGTGTTCTCTTTTTTCTGGTTCCTACTGATGAAGAAGCTCTGCATAAGGTCAATAAAAAAATTCAACCCTCAAGTTGGAATCTTGAAAGATTCTGTAAACAAAATAATGAATAATGCAGGAGGCATCAAGGGAACATGGACAGACCACACAGAGTCACTGTACAAAGAGCATCGTCAACATCCCACCATTTCACGAAGTAGCATGTGAACAAGAACCAATGGTGCTGAAGCAAGAATTTCAAACTTCATAGAAAGCATTAGCCAAGCACAAAGCTCCAGGAATTGATGGAATATCCATTGAAATGTTTCAGCAAACTGTAAAAGCACTGGAAGCCCTCACTCATCAATGCTAGGGAATTTGGAAGAGAGTTACTCGGCCAACTGGTTGGAATAGATCAATATTTGTCCCCATTCCAAAGCAAGGTGATCCAACAAAATGCTCCAACTATAGAGCAATATCATTGATATTGCACACAAGTAAAATATTGCTAAAGATCATCCAACAATGGTTCTGGCACTATATTGACAGGGAACTACCAGGAGTTCAGGCTGGATTCATGAGTTCAGGTCCTCACAAGAGGATGTGGAACAAGGGATATTATTGGTGGTGTCAGATGGATCTTGGCTCAAAGCAGAGAATACCAGAAAGATGTTTACTTGTGATTCATTGACTATGCAAGGGCATTCAACTGTGTGACCCATAATAAACTGTGGATAACTTTACAGAGAATGGACTTCCAGAACACAATACAATGTTCAGAATTTGCACATGGATCAAGAGGTAGATCTGTTAACAGAATAAGGACAAACTGAATGGCTTAGAGTCAGGAAAAATGTTAGGGTTGAATCCTCTCACCATACTTTTTCAATCTGTATGCTGAGCAAATTATCAGACAAGCGAGATTACATGAAGAAGAATGTGTTATCAGGATTGAAAGGAAGGCTTATTAATAACCTGAAATATACAGATATGCAACAACCTTGCTTGCTGAAAGGGAGGAGGATTTGAAGCACTTGCTGATGAAGATCAAGGATTACAGCCTTCAGTATGGGTTACAAATCATTGTAAAGAAGACCCAAATCCTCACCACTGGACCAATAGGTAACACCATGATAAATGGAGAAAATATTTTAGTCGTCAGGACTGTGTCTTACTGGATGCACAATCAATGCTCATGGAAGCAGCAGTTGAGAGAACAAAAGAAGTATTGCTTTAGGTAAATCTGCTGCTCAAGCCTGATTTAGATTGAAGAGCAGGCTGTGACTTGGGTCAGGCACACCTTAGTCCTCAAGGTCACAGTCTTCTCCATTGCATCATATACATGGGAACATTGGACATTGAATAAGGAAGACCTTAGAAGAATAGAAGCATTTGAGTTGTGGTGCTGAGAAGGAATATAGAATGTTAAACGGATGGCTAAAAAGACAAAATGTTCTATGTTTGAAGAAGTAAGGTCAAGGTGCTTTACTTTGAGGCACTTACTTAGAGGCAAAAGATGGCAAGGCTTCAATTTGGACATATAGTCAGGAGAGGCCAGTCCCTAGAGGAGGACATGTTTGGTAAAGTGGAAGGGCAGTGAAAAAGAGGAAGTCTCCCCTAAGATGGACTGACACTGTAGCTACCACCATGGACTCAGTCATAGGAACAATTGTGAAGGCAGCACAGGACAGTGCAGAGTTTTGTTCTGCTGTGCATTGGGTCGCTTTGGGTCAGAGGTGACTTCACCTAAAAATAACTAATGAAGATCAAGGATAGCAACCTCAGTGTGGATTATAACTCAATGTAAAGCAAACCAAAATCCTTACCATGGGACCAAGAGATAACATCATGATAAATGGGGAAAAGATTTAATTTTTCAAGGATTTCATTTTTCTTGGCTCCACAATTAATGCTCATGGAAGCAGCAATCAAGAGATCCAATGAAGCATTACAATGGATATATTTGCTGCACAAAATCTCTTTAAAGTGTTGAAAATAAAGGATGTTACTTTGAGGACAAAAGTTCTCCTGGCCCAAGTCATAGTATTTTCAATCATCTCATATGCATGTGAAAGTTGGACATTGGTTAAGGAAGATGGAAGAATAAGTGATACATCCAAATTATGGAAAAAATTTTGAAAATACCATAGGCTGCTAGAAGAACAAACAGATCTATCTTGGGAAATGTACACTCAGAATGCTCTTTAGAGGCAAGGATGGCAAGACTTCATTTCATGTACTTTGGACATATTGTCAGGAGAGACAAGTCCCTGGAGGACAACATGTTTGGTAAAGTAGGGGGACAGTGAAAATGAGGAAGGCTCTCAACATGGATTGAGACAGCGACTGCAACAATGGGCTTAGAGATAAGAACAATTGTAAGCATTGTGCAGGACTGGGTTGGGTTTTGTTATGTTGTCCATAGGGTCACAGTGTGTCAGAAGTGACTCAACTGCACCTAACAAGAACAACAACTGGCATCTACCTGTCGATGCCTTCCAAATGTATGGCTCTAGCTGTAGCCACTCTCCTGATGTCCAGGCCCACATTTCCACCAGTCTACTTGGTGTTTCTAGCTGAGTGTCCTCCAGGTATCCAACATGCTCAACATCATTCTCCCATCTTTCTTGGCAAATGTACTTTGTGTCCCTTAGTCCTTGAAGGCTACACAAGTTAGCTACCTCGTTCTGAAATTCAAATGATCATCAGGTCCTAGCCATAAATGCTTCTCCAATTCGCTTCCTCCTCTCTAGTTCATCCTCACCTGTAACCTTTGTTTGTACCTGCAGTAGCTCTTGCCTGGACCATGACCATGGCTGTCTGAGTGATTTTCTCACCCTTAGATGCATCTCCACTTTTGTGTGCCATTACCAGTTAGATTTCTGACATAGAGATTAGGCTGTATCATTCTCTGGTTTTAAAATGTCAATGACTCTTCATAACTCTGCAGATGCTCTTCTGAGACCCTCTGATGACCCCAGGCTGCCTGAATAACTCTGTGCCATAGAGTGCCAAGGGGAGCCCAGAAACAGTGACTGGTGGGTGAGTAGCTACAAGCCTCTGACTCTCTTACTTCCATGAAGACCATGCTTGAGGAGTCTCTTATCCTGTCTCCAGAGTGACCCTGAAGGATTGTATCTCATAGAACTTGATAGCACACTTTGACTTATTTTGTTTGTTTGCCTTATACCTTTTTCTCTCTCCCTTTCTAGCTTTTCCTGGTAACATCTAATAAATCACTTTCATAAGAATCATGCTCATAGTTGGCTTCTGGGGACCTTGATCTAAGGCAAGATTTTATAGGGTACAATTAAAACTTATTAACTTGGAATTCAAGGCATTTCAAAATAGGTTCTGAGCAATGATTCTGGTCTATTATTCCTGTGTCTCATCTGCCATGACAGTCACATGTAGAACTTTGAATTCCCACAACACTTTGTGTGCTTCCACACTCCCGTGGCTCTGATGAGGTGTTGTGCCTATGGGGAGTACCAGTCCAGCCCCTGCTTGGAGACCCAGCACAAATGCCATTTCTTCTGTAAAGCCTTTGGAAGTCTGTCCTCTGGCTCCACTGTCCATGTTCCCTTTGCCTTCATGTTTTGTGCACTTCCCTGATTCAGTATTCATTTGGATGAATGGCTCATAAGCCTGCTTCCCACATTCCAATGTGAACTCCCTAAAGGGTGACCACATTTCCATAATTTTTGTACTCTCACTGCCTGGCTGAGTATTTGACCCATAATAAGCGCTCAATAAATGTTGAATGAATGAATTTTATATAAGGAAGTAGAATTTAGCGCTTACTATTTGCTGGGCATTGTTGTAGGTCCTACACATTTTTTGAGGGAGGAGAGCAACAGAGGATTATCAGCGCATAGGCCTTCAGGGGTACCATGCAGGCTCTGCCCCAAGATCCCCGTACTCTGGGATCTCACCCCTTTCAACCTGAGCACCGAGAACTCTTAGTGCTGCACTCTGACCTCTGAAAGTGGGTCAAGGGAGTGAGAGAGGCATCCTGGGAGCAGTGGGGTAAAGGCTCTGGGCCTGGAAGAATGAAACCTGCCTGGGTGTGGGATTGGAGGTGGTCCTAAGGAGGGGTGCAGTAACTCTGGTCACCCAACAAGAGGAGCGTGATTCATCGGCTTTGCAGAGAGCAGACAGGCTTGGAAATAGAATAGTGAGGCTGATTGGGGGGCAGATGTACCACTAAAATCGTAGGCTTGGGTTGGGAGGCGGGGTGCCTGAACCAGTCATCACAGGAGCAGAGCAGCAGCAGTGGGCCCACCTTGAGTCACCCCCTCTACCCCATGACTGCGCAGGCCCAGAGTGAGTCTGCCCCAAAGTGTGTGGCCTGCGGAGCTGCGTGGTGGCGTACTTCGGTCCCAGGGACCCCACAGCACTAGTCGCTGCCTCTTCTGAGGGCTTAGTGTTCACGCAGCAGGGCTCCGACTGCTGCATCTGGGACTGGCAGCCCATGGGCCTCTGTCTCAAGCACTGCAGCAATGAGCCCAGCTTTACCCGCCCCTCAGAAGGCCCCACTTACTAAAACCACTGCTACTTAGAAGCAGAGGCATGCTTGTGTGGCCTGCGCCTGTGCGTCATGCCCTGTAAGGCAGTACTGGGCTGGCTCCCCAGCAGCCCCAGGTCACCAGACCCCACAGTGCACCAGACCCAGGGACCACTCAGGAGCCGCCTGAGACCACAGCTTGCACCACACAAAGGACACCTGATGTGCCAGAGCCGCTGTGCTCTATAGCAACCCATCACAGCAGGCTGTGGCTGTTGGGGGCATGGCCAACCTGCACTTTGATGTCAGTGGGAACCCCCTGCCCACCATCACCTGGGAGCAGCGGAGTGAGCAGCCTGAGAACCTGATCCTGCGCCCGGACCAGATGTAAGGCAATGTGGTGGTCACCAGCATCCGGCGGCTAGTCCTGTACAACGCGCAGCCCGAGGATGCTGGGCTCTACACTTGCACTGCCCTCAACGCAGCAGGCCTGCTGTGCGCAGACTTCCTGCGCTCAGTGGTGCAACAGGGCTTGCCAGACCAGGGCTCCCTGCGCAAGCTCCGGATCCCTTGCCTGCCCCATGCGCTCCCAGGCCTGCTGCGCAGCCCTGCATGGGTCCTGCCACCCTGCGGCTGCTGTGACTTTTTGACCCACAGCACAGCAGCTGCGTCACCTTTGGGGTCTGTGGCTGCGACCAGGGTCAGATCTGCACAATTATTAACTCTTCCAATTCACCAAATGCAAGCATGAGGCAGGTACTATTGTTATTTGACAGAGGAGGAGGTCAGGGCATGGAGAGGTCAAATGACCAGGCCAAGGTTACAGAGTGAGTTAATAGAAGAGTTAGATTTAGAAGAGTAATCTGATGTCGGAGATCTTCACTCACCACTGTTCTATTCTGGACTAATAATACACTTCGAATAGCAACTGTTGCAAAGTAGGTTCACAGCCTCTTAGGTACTTCTAGGTAGGGGAGAAAACTGAGACAAAGACGGGGAATGGCCGAGTTTCACATGCGTGTAAACAGCCAAGGTGGCAATTGAACCCTTTTTGCTGACTCCTAATCTAATCCCTTCTCTACAAACCAGAAGAGATGGGCCTCGAGAGCATCTCATGATAAATCCTCTTGTTTGAGAGTCAATGCCACTAGGTTGGGAACGAACCAGTAAAAAAAGGGCAGATAGTTGTTGCCAGGGAAACCTGGTTCCTCGGTAGAATATTCTCTGTGGCTGGGTATGGGCTAAGAGTGGTCGTGTACATTTTCATTCTCTGTGAGTGTAACTTCCATGACTGATGATCATAGGTAGAATTGCTTCAACTTTAGATTTGTGAACCTGATGCCCATAAACCACATTTTCCTATAGAATACATGTCTGAGGAGCAGGCATGTTTTAATCTCATGAGTCATTGCCTTACATTCCTCTAAAACCTGAGCCAGCCTCCAATGAGTGAAGAGCTTGCTGTGGCAAGGGAAAAACCCACCCAGTGCTTCACAGCCTCCCATTTTGGGTTCCTCATCAGAGACCTGCATTTATTTACTCTTTAGGGGGAGGATGTTCTAATGGGTATTTAAGGGTCCTTGCTGCCTCAGAGTGGCAAGAAGAGACGCGATGTTCACATGCAGTTTGGGTCTCTCAGTCATGATTCCCTATAACTGCTGACAGCTCAGTAGTTCAGCAATGGCTCTAGTTACAAAGGATGGTGGTGGTGGTGGTGGCTGTGTGTGTGTGTGTGTGTGTGTGTGTGTGTGTGTGTGTGTTCTGTTAAATTCAAATCAGTTCTGCAGATCAAGTCTTTGTAATACTGGATTACTTTGGGGTTTGCCAAGTGCCAGGAAAGAAAGTATGCTCCCTGGAAAGTTCCAGAGACTTGAACTAGCCTGTTGGCTAATCCAGGTCACAAATAACAAGCAAGCCTATTGCCAGGAAGTGGTGCTATTTTATAGGGGGTGGTGATAGAACATTAGAGGTTGGCCCAGGTATATCTGAGATATTGAATTTACAGTGGACTATCAAAAGAATGAACAATCCATCTTCGAATAAATACAACCAGAACCCTACTAGGAAATGAAGATGGCAAGACTGTGGCTTGCATACTATGGACAGGTCATCACAAAGAGCCTGTGGCTAGAAAACGACACTATGCTTGCCAAATTAGGTAAACAAACCAGGGGAGCTCATCCATGAAACCAATGGACGCAGTAGCCCCCACCAAGGACTCGAGCACACCAGTGCTCTGAAGATGGTACAGGCATGGTCAATGTTTGGTTCTTTTGTACATACGGTCACCATGAGATGGAACCTACTTCAGGGCCATTAACCACCTAACTCCAAAACCAACATCACTGCCAGGAAGTCCATTCTGACTCATAGCCACCCTTTAGGGCAGAGTAGGCCTACTCCCTGGGATTTCTGCGACTGTGAATTTTTTCAGGAGCAGCCAGGCACATTGTTCTCCAGCAGATGAGCTGATGAGTGTGAACCGCTGGCCTTACAGTTGGCAGCCCAATGCTTACCCCACTGTCTCACCAGGACTGTGTGCAATAGCAGCAGCAGCTGCAGGTGCACACCCTGGCCACTGCTGATTTGAAGGGGACAGATGATGGGTCTGGAACTAGGTATGATCTAAATAGAGCTAGGACAGACACATGTAGTCTGGGGCTCACAGTGCTTCGAAGATTGGGCTAGATGCTAGGGGATGTGATACCACAAGGCAGAGGAGGCTCAGGGCAGGGTAGAGGCCAGGCATGGATGGACATGGTGGACAGTTCAAACAGCTGGCCTTAAAAGGCACAAGAAGTGGACAACTGGGGCCCTGGGGGCAGCTTTATCTAAACGGGAGGAAGGCAAGCACTGTGTCAAGTAGAGAACCCATTGGAATATGCTCTCCCTAGGAGAACTTTTGTTTTCATTTTGAAAGAACCTTTGTACTTGTATCACCCGGATAAGTACACAGAGCCCCACTTCTACAGTGATTTCATGCTTCACTTGGCTTCCAGGGTTTTCTTCATTTCTCTGGTCACTCCTTTTGAGTCTTCTTTGCTGGATCTCTCTGGCCTCCTTGACCTCTTATTCTTGTGCTACCCAAGGACTCACTCTGAATTTCTTCTTTTCTCTGCCTACACCCTTCCACATAGATGTTGTTATCCCATTTTGTGACTTGAAATAATCTCTTACACCGAGGATTGCCAGATTCATAACTACCACACAGACTCAGCCCATTGCTATTGAGTAGTTCTACTTGGACCTTGACAGCCTCTCAAACTTAGCCATGTTCTCCGTCACCCCCTTACTCAAGATTGTTCCTCCCCTAGACTTCTGTAGCTCAGTGTTAGCAGCTCCTTACCTCCAGTTGCTCAGGTCAAGTGCTGTAGATGCATCCATAACTTGCCTCTTTCTTTCCATCCATTATTATGGTAGATTCAGAATCCTGTTCTTTCCCACCCTTTCCACTCCTACCGCCCTTGCCCTACCACCATCTGTTCAT
Organism: Tenrec ecaudatus; assembly: GCF_050624435.1. Classification (NCBI taxonomy): domain Eukaryota; kingdom Metazoa; phylum Chordata; class Mammalia; order Afrosoricida; family Tenrecidae; genus Tenrec; species Tenrec ecaudatus. The sequence continues at coordinate 54,485 of NW_027459392.1, read as the reverse complement.
GCCTGCACTGCTTTCCTAACCTCCCAATTCACTGACTGCTTTCCATCTTTGTTCCCTTAAAGCCTGCTGTTAACACAGAAGCTAATGCCCTTTTAAAATGCACGGTGGGCCATGTCATGCCCACGCACTACCTTCTAACGGCTCATCTACCCCCAAGGAAGACAAATTCTTCACAATGCCCTGTAGAGCTCTGTATATTCTGTATACATCTCCCTCAGTATCCCTTCAGCCCACGGGTCTTCTAGTCCTTCCTTCCTCCCTCCTTCCCTCCCTCCCCATTGCTCTCTGTGATATGGCCAAGCTGGTGGCATTGCCACTCCTGCCACAGACCAGGCACCTATCCATCTGAGGACCTTTGCCCACAGGATCTCATTGTTTGGAACCCTCTCCTCCAGAGATCTGTGTCACTTTCCCTCTCATCTCCTTCAGGTTTTGATCTCAAAGTCACCTTTGTGACACCTCCCCTGGCTGACCATCCCATTCAAAACAGAAACCCTATCATTCTCCCCAAACACCCCCTCTCAACTCCCACCCCAGCTCCTTTGTCTGGTTTCTTTTAATAGTACTTTTCTAATTTGTTATCCATTTTACTTTCCCCCTGAAATGTAAGCTCTGTGAGGGCAGGCATTTGGATTGTTTGATTCACTATGTATTCCTTATTACCTATTTACATTACCGGGTAAAAAATAAGGCACTCAATAAAAATGTTTTACCAAATAATTTTGTTACTTGGACGTTATTTTTATGAGGCTATTTCCTTCTTCTCTCCCCCACTTTTCTTCTGCCCTTCCCTCTTTCCCTCTTTTCTCTCCCTTTCATTCTTAACTGAATAATGCGTAATATACGTTCCATTTTGGTAGTGCTTTTCAATTTTTAACATCATGTTCCACATATTATCTGATTTTATCTTCATAACAACTCTTTCTTTCATCCTACTAAGATTGAGAGGTCAATTTTGGGCAAATCAAGCTGAGACTCTAGACATCCGCCTTACTCTCTGCTCGGGTGTAGCACTGCAACTCAGCAGCTGTGGGAGACAGTTTCCAGTACACTGAAGGCTTTCCACCTCAAGTGCCTGAGGTTCTCTGCTTCTCTGCCATGGGCATGCTCTGTCAAGCACAAGTGCCACCCGGAAGTGCAGAGGCATGAACGCCCCAAGGGAAATGGTCAGCCCCAGCTCCTCACTCCTCCTGTGGCCTGAGGCTAAGACAAGTTCCTTGGTTGCTGGGAATCCCCCTAGGGGATTGAATCCTAGTGGCACCCTCTTATTGGTTTCCCTCCTTCCTGGTCTCACCATGCTGCTCTTGCACTATTTTCCAGGGCCACCTCTCAATCAAACCACCTGTGCTCAAGTTTTTCCTCATATTGGCTTTGGGAGATGCCTATACTGCTACAGAATGGGGACTTGGTTTCTTCAATGATACTAAAATAGCCCTCTGTGGTCCTGCCTGCCAAGTTCTTTACATGAAAATATAGAATTCCTGGTTAATTTGAATTTCAGGTAAACAATAGGTAGGCTTTTAGCATATGTCATATTTAGTATAACTATGGAGGATGTGTGTACTAAGAAAATTTCATTGTTTATTTTGGATTCAGTTTTAACTGGGCAGCCTGTGTTTTACCTGGCAGCCTTACACCTGAACCCTAATTTCAAACAAGTCTGAATTAATTGGGAACCTGGGAATAGTGACAGATGCCTGGGAGACTGGTAACTCTGGGCTAGATAGGCAGATCTGTGAACTTTGAAGCTGTAACATACTTCATCTGGGAAGTGTTTGCATCCCATGGTCTCCTTGGGCAACATGTCCAGATAACTATGTAAGGATGAACCATCAAAACCACACTTACTGCCTTAGAGTCGACTCTGATTCATAGTGACCCTGCAGGACAGAGTAGGAAACCCCACAGGGGTTTCCAAGGCTGTGGATCTTTATGGGAAAAGACAGCTTCAACTTTTTCTTGGGGAGTGGGCTGGTGGGTTTCTAGCACCAAACTTGAAGTTAGCATCCAGATGCTTAAACCCCTGCACCACTAGGGATTCTGTTTGACTTTTAAAGCCATCCACTGCTACTGAATCTATTCTGCTATATAGTGATCAAGTGGACAGAGCAGAACTGATCCCTAGGGTTCCCTAGGCTGTAAATCTTTACAGGAGTGGAAAGTCTCATCTTGATCCTGATGGTTTCAAACTGCGGACCATGCAGTTAGCAGCCTAAAGCACAGCACACTATGCCCCCAGTGCTCCTCAGTGTGAAGTCTCAACTAAAAAATCACTGCTCTCGATTCAGTTCCGATGTTAGTGTCCATATGGGACACAGGAGAGCTGCCCCTGTGGGTTTCTGAGATTGCAGATCTTTATGGAAATAGAAAGCCTCCTCTTTCTTCTGAGAAGCAGCTGGTTGTTTCGAACTGTTGACCTTACAGTTAGCAGCCCGGCGTGTTATCCACTTACACAGGGCTGCTGTGTGAGGACTCAAAACCAAACCAAACTCACTATCATCAAGTCCATGTCAACTCCTAGTAACCCTAGTAACCCTCTTGGATAGAGTAGAACTGCTCCTGTGGAGTGCTGAGGTTGTAACTCCATGAGTGTAGACATCCTCCTCCCAGGTGAGGACTGGTGGAGGAGAAATATTACCTAAGGAGGCTAATGGAAGGGTGACTAGAGTCTGTCCCCTGAGGAGCAAGCCCTACTGGCCATCAAGGCAATGCTCATAAAATTCTTTCCTAGGTGGCAGCAGCAGCAGGAATCCGGTTGGTGGAAACCATCTATCTAGTCTAGTGGCTGCATAGTGTCACAGAACTAACAGCTGAACGTGGAAAGCTTGAGTCACATTCCTTTCCCTTGACTTCCATCCACATGGGAAAAGTGAATCATGCTGCAGGAGTGAGCAAAGACCTATGGGTGAGGTGAGATGTAGCTGCCTGGCCACTGGTCATGTCTCCAGGCAGACAACGGTGGCCCTGTTGGTTCAAGCCTAGCAGTTGCCTGAATGTTATCCAGACGGCAGGGTGGATCCAGGCTGCATGTAGACTTGCTGCCTAACCCAGACAGAAGTGCATCTCCAAAACATTAACTGCCATCGAGTTGAGGGTGACCCATAGTAACACTATTGGACTGGGTAGAACTGCCACTGTGCATGTTTTGGTGACTGGAACACTTTTCTGGGAGTAGCAGCCCTCTTCTTTCTCCTGAGAGAGGGGCTAATGGTTATGAACTTTTGACCATTTGATTAGCAGCCCCATGTTACACCCATTCCACCACTGAGCCTCCTGAGAGTGCTACAAGTAGGGAAAAATGAAAGTAGCAATCTAGCTGACACCCACTCATGGCAGCCCCATGTCCGTCATAGAACTCTGCTCCATAGGTTTCCCAGGGCTGAGAGTTTGGAAGTAGAACACCAGGCCTTTCTTCTAAGGCACCCCTGGGTGGATTCAAATAGCCAGCCTTTTGCTTAGCAGCCAAGCCCCTTAACCTTAAATAAACTATAGGTGTGATTAGTTATTTAATTGACTAACCACAAAGTGGATGAGGTGGGGAGAACTATCAACCCCATTTTTCAGACAAGGAAATTGAGGCACACTAAGACACCCCTTGAGGTGGAAGAGCCATCATGTAGACCCAGGAATGTGCCATCTAGGCAGTGAGCCCTCCTACTCAGTCACAATCACTGACTCCTCAGAACTTTTTCTGGAATCAGGAGACGGTGTATGTAAAGACCCCACAAAGGATCAGTGCCCAGGCTGGAGTCTGACAGGATCTATGTATTAAAGATACTTGCTTGTGTTTGCATCACTTTTATCCCTATCTTTCTTTTCCTCCACCCAAAACTCTGTCTCAGGGGGGTTGGCAACTACAGTGACCAGACTGTTTTGTCTGACTTCTCCAGTAGGACACATGGACCATCTGAATAGACCCTTAGATCCGGATGGCCCTCTCACTCCCATAGACACAACTGCAGCCAGCCCCAGACTCCAAACCTGCAGACTAAGAGTTTTTCACAAGTCTAGAAAGAGCTGTCAATCCTTTGAAAAACTAGCTTGCAGAATAGGAGACATAGAGTCAAAAGCTCCAGGTGAGAGTAAATCAGACAACCGAGACAAGGAGTAAACACTAGAGCTTCTCAAAGTGGTTCACCCTGGTTTAGTCGTGGCCAGGATTAAGTCACATTGGCCCGAATCAATGTCTCTACCCAAATCCCTAGGTTTCTGAAGTTCCCAGTACCCTGTGTCCTGGAGTCCCTGTCTTTTACCCAGCAACCCTGTTGATTCTACTTTACAGCCACCTTTTCCTTTGTTCAGTTTTTAAAAATTTCTTTGTTATTAAATTATGTGGTCTATGGAAATTAAAATTTTAAGCCATTAGAAACTTATTTCACTTAAAAAAATAATGCCAGTTTGCAAGTCAATGTCTGGATAGGCTGAGTAGAAAATAATAGAGCCGGCTCAAAGATGGCAGCCAAGCTCTTGCTGCATTGAATGTGTGTTGCTCTCCACAGTGTTGGAAGCAAATTGGTGTCATGAAACAGGTTCCTGAAAGGTTCCCAAATCTCTATTCCAAGGATTTAAACCATATTTGCCCCCATTCCATTTAGCCTTCGAGATCGTTAAAGCTTTTAAAAACAGGTCTACTTCACTTCTTTTCATCAGCCCACAACTGAATTGGCTCATATCAGTTCAAAGAGCCAGAAAACACAATCTCTGATTTGTGGTGTCTTCAAGTTATGATTAACTGCATTTTGACGATCTGCTTTTCTTTTTTATAGAGTTTACCATAAGTAGCATGCACTACATATAATGCTATAGCACATATCACTGATGTCGTTCTAGCTGTATGTTTATATCCAATGTTTTCAACCCCCATGGACTAATAAAGGTCAGATGTGTAAAGATGAAAATAAAAAGCAAGAATAATGAGGTATTTGATTTTTGTCAGGACTGACTCATGACAGAATCATCAGAATGGGGTCGGTCATAACTCGGGGACTGAGTACCTGTCTTCCAAACCAGTTGCTGTGTGGTTGATTCCAAGTCACAGAACTACCATGTGTGCAGAGCCAAACTGAACCGTGTTAGGTAGGGGCTTCAATGCTGTGTGAGCATTCAGAAGCAGGCCACCAGGTCTGTGTTCTAAGGCACCACCATATGAGTTCAGAAGTACATTTTAGTTAGGAATTGGACTCTTAATTGTCTGTGCCACTCAGGGATGCCATGGGGGGAAATAGCTTTTCTGTACTTAGTGTCCTTCCCAAACTGACAAGGGTGCTAACTTGTGTCCTGGCTTTTCTTATAATAGTTGTGTTAGTCTGAGTACATTAGAAAAAATGAATCCACAGAAACTCATATGTATAAAAGAGAGTTTTAGGTAAAGGGTAAGGGCACATCAAGAAAACATCCCAACCCAGTGCTGCCCAAACCCACAAGTCCAACATTAGCCCATATGTCCCACACCAATACACAAAGTCCTCCTCCATCTTACCAAACACACGCAGTGATGCCGGCTGCAGGAGGAAAGCCGAATCAGGGAGCGCATAAGCATATCAGCACTAGCAGGGGTCTCCATTCGGCTTCCCCAGCACCCAGTACAGCATTGGGTAGGTCCATGTGGCTTCTCCTCAGGGAGGTCTTGCAGGAAGTCAGCCTTGCCACCTGAAGCAGAGAACTGGCTAAGGCAGCTGCAACCGAATCTGACCATCAGAAAGCAAGAGACCCAAGAACAAGAAAGGCGAGGCTCACCAAGCCATTGATCTCTCCATTAACCCCACCTGTGTTTGTTGGCCAGGTTAAAGCTGAATCAGTGTTAACCTGAATTCAGGTTAAAGCCGAATCAGTGAGCGCATGAGCATATCAGCACTGGCAGGGGTCTCCAGTCGGCTTCTCCAGCACCCAGGGCTGCATCAGGGTAGGTTCATGTGGCTTCTCCTCAGGGATGTCTCACAGAAAGTGAGCCTTACCAGTTGAGGTAAAGAACTACTAAGGCTTTACTGCCAAGGCTCACTGGTCTGACCATCAGAGAACATGAGACCAGAGAACGAGAAAGGCAAGGCTTACTGAGGCAGTTATCTCCCTGCCCTTAAATTAATACCACATGTGTTTATTGGCCAGGATCATTAATAAACCTTAACTATAACAGCAGGTAAAGTAGGACCCACCTCACAATGCCTCACAACGCCACTTTTGCGTGCCAGTGGAATGCTTTTGTTCGGCTACAAAGCACCCAGGCGCAGCCTTTTATGTCCTGAATCATTTCCAAGTGGCCCAGGGTCTCCTTCGACTTGAGTGCTATTATCCCCCTGTCTGTTAGACCGTGCAGCTCTATCTTCAGGCTTGCTCCTTGGTTGTTTATGGATTTCTCAATCTGCCTGCTCAGGTTGAAAAAGGCTTGCTTGCCCATAAAATTCCCACAGTTCTAAATCATCTCTCTCTCTCTCTCTCTCTCTCTTTCTCTCTCTCTTTCTCTCTCTCTCTCTTTCTCTCTCTGCTCCTGCTCTCCTCCCTTTTTCCATCCCGCCCACCCCCTTACTCTCAACTCAGTCCTTAGGACTCTAAGAGCCTACAATGAAAACCATTTTTAAATCTCATTTTGTTCTTCCCCTTATAGCACCTGAATCACCTTGGATTATTTGGAGGGTCTAAGGGAGACCTGGTGGCATAGGGGTTATGAGGTGAGCTATTAACTGGCAAGATCAGCAGTTCGAAATCACCAACCACTCTTAGGGAGAAAGACTGGGCTTCCTACTCTCATGAAGAGTTACCGGCTCAGAAACCCACAGGGGCAGTTCTACCCTGCCCTATAGGGTTGTTGTGCATCGGTATCGACTCGCTGGCAGAGGGTTGGGTGAGTTTTTATGCAGCCAATTAAAGGAGCCCTGACATTGCGATGATTTGAGCCCACTCAGGAGGAAGATTTGCTCCGATAGAGATAACAGCCTAACCCCACTCTCCACAATGAGAAAGTCCTCTCTGTCACATGTGGGTAGCATGCATAGAAAATCAACTGGAGGGCACCTAAACACAACATGCCTTGACATGTTCCCTCAGGACCTGCCCTGCTTCAGGGGCTCTGCCAGGGAAAAATCTCCGGAAGCAATTTTTAAAGCTCTACCCAGAGCCTAGTTCTGGACTGTCTGAGGTCAGCAGGCTCTTGGGAACATGGTCAGTGCTGGGGTTGGGGGTTGGAGTCCATTTAGAAATCAGCCCCTGAGTGTTGGCTGAGTTCAGCACCATGCCAAGGATGGTGGTCGGGGCGAGGAGTATAGCGCATTGGTTTTAGTCAGGCTCAGGGAAAATTACTCGCGATAAATCAGAGCTCCTGAGAGGCTGGGTCAAAAGTCGGGGTGGGCCAGACTCCAGAGCGGGTGGGCTGGGTTCCCATCCTGGCTTTGCCAGTCATTCACTGTATATCCTTGGCAAGGAATCTCACCTCTCTGGGTTCCACTTTCCTCAGCCATGAAACAAATCAACCAACGAATCTAACAAACAAACAACCTCACTGCTGTCGAATCCCTATCGACTCACAGTGACCCTATAGGACAGGGTAGCACTTCCCCTGTGGGTTTTAGAGACTGGAACTCTTTATGGGACTAAAAAGTCTCACCTTTGTCCCATAGAGTGTCTGGTAGTTTTAAACTGCTGACCTTGTGGTTAGCAGCCCAACATGTGACCCATCATGCCACCAGGACTCCTTTGGGTGCTACTTATAAAGCGTCCTAAGATTTTGATATGAAGGAGCCTTGTGGCACAGTAGTGAAGTAATTGACTACTAACCAAAAGGTTGGTGGTTCAAATCTACCAGCTTCTCTACAGGAGGCAGGTGCAGCAGGCTGCTTCTGTAAAGATGGATGTCTTTGGAAGCCCTATGGGGCAGTTCTAGCCTGTCCTATAGGATCACTCTGAGTAAGGCTTGACTCATTGACAATGTGCTAGCACAGTGGTTCTCAATCTTCCTAATGCCACGACCCTTTCATACAGTTCCTCATGTGGTGACCCCCAGCCATAAAATTATCGTTGTTGCTACTTCATAAATGTAATTTTGCTATTGTTATGAATTGGGTGACCCCTGTGAAAGGGTCGTTGGACCCCCAAAGGGGTTGTGAGCCACAGGTTGATAACTGGTAGGTGAGCATGGTCACTCTGCCTCATAATATTAACTATTACCACCTCAAACCACAACCACTATTCTACTCTGTGATGTTAAATAGAAATGATGGAGATAAAATTGGGGATAAGGTGGACGGGGGTAATCAGAGAATGCTTCCTGGAGATAGGGGTTTTAGGAGGAGGACTGAGGAGGCATCAGCCATTGAAGGGTAGGTAGGAAGATATAAATTGTTGTACCAGAGGCCGGACTGGGTGAGATAGAATTTTCCAAGATGGTGGCCAGCCATCTCTCTCAATCAATAGACCCTTTGCCACCTAATCTAGACACTCCTCCCACCATAAGGCGGGATCTGGGTCTTTTCTATTTGTAGATGAGTTAGCTGGTGTCAGCTTCAAACAATAGAATACAATGTAATTAAGTGATGCTGATGACCAGGCCATGCAGTTGCTGCGTTATTCACTTGGACTTGAGCCTTCAGCTGCCTTGTAAGACATCCAATGATCCTGTGTTCACTATGCTGCTGCTGCGAAGAAGCTTGAGCTACATAGAGAGACCACCTATAGATACGCAGCTGAGAGTCCTCCTAGCCTAGGCGGGCAGAGGGGAGGCAGATATGTGAATGAAGGAACCCTCATGATGCAACCATCAAGTCACTATCACATACGATAATCTGTTCTTCCCACAGTTCTTCAACAAATCCACCCAGATATCAAGCCACATCAGTCTCTGTGTTTTCCCAGCTGAGACTCTACACTGGACCCTGTCTGAATTGCTGACCCACAGAATCTGTCAGCATGAGAAAATAACTGGTGTTTTAAGTCACTGCGTTGGGGGACTTTGTTACTCGGCAGTAGTACCCGGCGCCTCAGGTAAAAGTGCAGAGCTGCAGGAAGAAGCAGTGCAAGACAAGTCACTGTTGAGTGCAAAAGCTGGGGGACACAAGATAGAGGGCTCTGAGGTCTGTGGCCTACTCTTACCCATCTTAGAGTTGATAACACGATGGTAGAAAACCAAATCAAACCAAACCATAACAAACAAACTCACTGCCATCTAATTGATTCCAACTCATAGTGAGCCTGTAGAGCACAGTAAAACTGCCTCCGTGGGTTTCTGGAGCTGTGAATCTTTAGCGGAGCAAAAAGCCTCATCTTTCTCCTGTCGAGAGGCTGGTGGGTTTGAACTACTTGCCTGGTGGTAGCAGTATCCCATTATATCACTAAAGCTAATTAATAGTGATGAAACATTTATAGCTCCTCAGAGACTGGCAAAGGGAAATGGGGTGATAATGGAGGGATATGCAGAAGTTCTTCTGCAAAAGAGAAGTAGAGACAAGTTTTCCCTCTCTACCTCCTTAGCACAAAGGAAGTGGAAGGGCAGACTAAGACACAGTTCCTTACCAATGGATGAGAGCCAAGATAAAGGAGAGAATGAAATGGCTGGGGGAAGAATGTTCACATTATGCTCACAATTACCTAATAGACTCAAGTTTGGGGTCTGAGACAAGAGCACAGCATGAAATCTGGGGCACTGGGACGTGGTTGATAAAAGTGCCAGAATGTGCATCCCTGAAAGGAGGAGGGCCACAACAGATGACCAGCCAATAGCAGAAGACCCCACAAGAAAGCCAGCCTTTGTTCAGCCATTTGCAGTATATAACATCTGGCTCTACATTTTGCCAGACCTTTTATATTGACTAAGGGCCCTTGTGGCATAGTGGTTACAATTTGCGGTGACATCCCAAAGGCCAGTAGTTTGATACTACCATCAGGTCTGTGGGAGAAAGATGTTGCTTTCTGCTTCCATAGAGTTAGTCTTGGATACTCGCAGGGACAGAGCTACCCTGTACCATAGGATCCTGTTCTACATGGTCCCTCAATATGAGCTAGTATTGACTTGATGGCCGTGAGTTTAAGGGCCATTTGGGCTTCCTTTTCCAAGGAACCTCATTCAGTGAACTGACTCTTTCTGATCAATCCTTTCCTCTGACTCTGGTCTGAATGTAGAACCTCACCTGGGGAGGTCTGAAGCTTGGAGCTGCCTCCCCATGAAAGAAAGTAAACCATGATAGTTCATAAAGGTACTTGTGCAAATTGTAAAACACCAACCGTGGTTTAATTCAATTTTTAATTGGATAGAAAGTACTCTAATTATGTTGATGAAAAATAAACCAAACATATACACGTGGATACAGACACACACAAACACGCACACACACGAGATGGATGTTTGGGGGCTTCTACCCAGCTCTGTCAGAGAGTTAGATTTGTCCCAGGTCTGGGCATAGGAGTCAGTTTTCTTGCATTTCATTGTCTGGCTCTGTTACTGACCTTGAGCCACGTGACCTAGAGCAGATTGCTTAACATCTCTGAGCCATTTTGGCAACACCGTGTATCAGGGCTGAGAAGGGGGCGCTGGGTGATCCCTGACACATGATGGGGGAGGGACTCAGCCAAAATAAAGCATACAAGGGTAATGACCATGACATTCTCTCCAGTCTGGGCCTCAGAGCAGCTCTGGTTCTAGAAAATCCCACAGAAATAATTTTACCAACATGGGCCTTCAGCCCTCACCCAAAACTTAACTCGTTTCTAATCCACACAATGTTTACAGCTTTGGGTTCTCATCCCTCTACTTTTTCCAAGAGACCTAGGAGAATGGAGTGTTTGAGCAATATCCAGGTCACATGACCATCTTTCTCAGTTCTTTTTTTTTCATGTATTAAGTTTATTTACAAACATAGCCAGTATGCTATTAAGTTCAACAGAGCTTGATCAATTTTTAGAGGTTGGACTTCATACAATGCTCTTCTCATCTGTTTCACATATCATTTAAGCATCCTTATTTCTTAAACAGTTGGTGTCTTACTATAAAGAAAGGTGCAGCAAATCCAGACCCAAAGTACATGGTCATCATAACCAGTAACGGCCACTTGTTTTCCACCGAAAATGGCAAATTCTTCCCAGGGCCCTCCTCATAGTGGCTCCTCTGGACCACAGAGGTGGTGAACCTCCGCACGCTCTGCCCCAACATGGCGCTGTTGGAGGCTCCAGGAAACTCCTCTCAGAGAGGGACCACAGGAGAAATAGCAGTAGCAGTTCCTGCTCGTGACCTTGTTCCCCGGTGCGCAGGGTCCAAAAGGGCTTTCTCGGTTCTTAACCTGCCTTTTCCTCTCCCAAGCACAACTTTAATGTTTCCATGAGCGTCCGTGGCTATGATAAAGAATATGTGTTTATGGGAAGTAATCAGGGCCTGGGTCTTCCATATACCAGCTGCCAAAGACTCTTTACAGATAGGTACTGTTAGGCCCTTATGTTTTACTTACCTATTGCTGCTTAGTGACTTTCAATCCCACTCAGTGTATTATTTGCTCACAATTCTGTAATTTGAGGAAGGCTTGGCCAAGGCAGCTCATCTCTACTCCACATGGCATTGGCCAAAGCTGCTCAAGCAGTGAGACGGGCAAGATGGGTTTGCTTTGGTTCCTAGGTCTAGGGCCTGGGTTCTTGCTGTTGCATTGGCTCCCCAATTTTCCTCCATGTGATCGTATCATGTGCTTACCTTTAGCTTCCTCACAGCAGGGTGATTTTCAAGATAGATTTTTTTGTCAGGATAGTTGGGATGACGGCCCATTGACAAAATCCCTTAAAGGGATTAAATTGAATACACAATTTTCTATGTGACTGCCGAATATCCCCCAGAGCACACAAGTTGAAGCCACAGGACTTTCTCCCTGAGAGAGGTTCCTTATAGCTTTTGATTGTCTTCTAAGTCCCTTTTCCTTTTCCACATAATGTCTGGGTTGCTTTATCAATCGTCTTCCTTCTTTTTATGTGGCACTATCTCTGGCTGTTTAGTCCAAGCCAATGAAGCTCCTTCCCAAACTTACTGGGTTTCCCTTGCATTGGATTACATGATGCACTCCATTTTATGAAAGCCATGTCCCCACATCTCTTTGAAATGGATCCCTGTCTGTTTTAGGCTGCAATTCAGCCTATTTAGGCTGTAGCACAGCCCCCTGAAGACTCTTAGAAAACCTTTTGCGTACAAGGCACTGCATTACATTCTTTTGTGATCTTAGTACAGGGCATTATAGCTATCTCCTTGATCTGATCCAACACAGAAGCCATGCTTTCTTGGCAGTCCAGAGGCCGTTCCTATTATGGGACATTATTTTTTGGCAAGAAAGACTTGGGGTTGAAATATAGGCTTATATTTAAGTTCAGCAAGTCCCTGCTCCTTCATATTTCATATTTTCTGCTAAAAAACACACAACTAAACCCCAAACAGAAGTAGCTTCTTTAGCTTTTCTTTATCCTTCTGTAGTTTATTATTATTTTTCTGTTGTCTAAATTGTTAATGACGCTGAGAGTTCAGATTCTAGATAAAGCAGAAGAATGGCACTGCCGCCCAAAATAGTTGTTCTTGGTGTTAGTTGGTGTCCAATCAATTCCAGCCCATCCACTCACTTACTGCCATTGAGTCAATTCTGACTCATGGCAATGGAGTATAATTGCCCTGGTAGGTTTCTGAGACTGTATATCTGTACAGTAGAAAGCCTCAGCTTTCTCTCTCAGAGCAGCTGGTAGTTTTGAACTACTGACCTTATGGCTAGCAGGACAATATGTCACCAGGGATCCTTTTCAGGACTGTGCCCTTCAGAAACAGATTGCCAGGCCTGCTTTCCTAGGAACCTGTGGGTAGGTTTGAAGCATCAACCTTTTGGTTAATATGCAAGTGCTTAACAAATGGGCTTTGTCCTGGTTTGGAAAACCTAAGTCACTGGTCTTTTGCCTAAAGAGTCACTTTCAATGGCCCTGGCTTGTTTCATGGAAAGGACCAGTTCAAGGGGGTCTCGGACAGATGGTGGGGTAGGATCCTTATTTAGTAGGACCATCTTGGGTAGGGCAGAGGGGCAGTGTGTGGTGTGTGTTTGTGTGTGTGTGTGTGTATTCTGCATATTTAAAAATTGGCCCCCCAGAGACTCAGATGAAAAACACTGGCCCCAATTGTCCTCTGCCTCTCTTGTTGCTGCCTTTTTGGGACTTTTCTGGCTTTTAGCAGCCCTAGAGGCCCCTCCTATCTAGGCAGGAAAAGGCTAGAGAGTGATAACAGCTAATCACTTCCAAGGGCAATTGCTCTCAGAAAGAAAAAAGAGAGAGAGAGAGAGAGATCATAAGAAAAATAAAAGTGATTTAACTCCAACGAATAGTGTCTCCTGGAAGAGTACTACACTTTGTCACTGCAATGGAAGTCATATATGAACGTGCGTGTGTGCGTGTCTGAAACCCCTCACATCAGCCTCTTCTCCTGCTTTTGTGTAAATTGGACTTTAAACACATTCCCTAGGAGGGGTTTGAATGTCTCTGTGTATGGAAGCTTCTTGAGGGAAGGGGGATTTTTATCTCTTTTGTTCAGTGAGAGAGTCCCAAGGTCTGGCACTTTATAAGTAAGCAGCAAGCTGGTTGAATGAATGAGTGAGTGAGTAAGTGAGTGAGTGAGTGAGTGAGGTAAAGAAGCCTTCTGCAGCCTTCCAGGTCAAGACTGCCCCCTCAGAAGCCTGGCTCTTGTCTAAAGTGAGGTACACCTCTCCCCATCCCCATTTCATGCTTCCCCGTGGTCTGCCTGGAATTGAGCTAAAAAATTATTTTTCATACACGCCGTCCTCATTATAACATTATCCCTCAGAGCAAAACTCTCTGACCACCCTGAAGACCTGTATTTAATGAGAGTAAAGGTGATTTAATAGAGTGGAGAGTGAAGCATAAAGCAGACAACCCTGCTAGAACAGCAGAGTAGGCTGTCCCTCCAAGGGGAAAGGGGCAAAAAGGGAAAAGAAAAGAAAAATGGGGCGGGGGGACCCAACCTCTCAGTCTCTTAATAGGCTGAAATAAGAAGTCCTTTTGGTCAGCTCCATCAGAAGACAAACCTGAAAGGGGCTCAGCCCAGCCCCTTCCCCTCTCCGCCAGCGCGTAACTGACTTGCCATGCATTTACCTTGGAGCTGATTATGTGATGAATTGAGGCAGACAGGGGGAGTTTATTGACATTTGGTCTCCCTTTACACATTTTGTTACAGCCAGACATCAGGGACTGAGCTGCGGGATATTTAAGAATTTGGAAGAGTTCTCAAGGAATGGGACACATTTATCAAAACCAGGGTGATATTAGAAAGCAGGGTTGCTGTTACACTTGGGTCAGTTACTTGATTTAAAAAGTAATGATAATGCATCCCCTTGATGGATTTTGCACTTGGGCAAATAGTGAGCAGGTCTGCTGGACCACCGTGGGCCGAGAATTCACACCTAACAACCCCTTTAGTCTCTGAAGAAAACTGTGGCTGCTAGGTCACACTTGGGACCCAGGTAAGGTATTGGTTAAGCACTTCACTGTCAACCAGAAGAGCAGTGTGTGGAATCCACCAGCTATCCCGATTGAGAAAGATGTGACCATGTGCTGCCACAAAGATTACAGCCTTGGAAACCTTCCAGGAGGTTCTTCCCTGGCCTATAGGGTTGCTCTATTCAGAATTGACTTGACTTCCATGGCATTGAGCAGTTTTGAGTTTTGAATGGCTGAATTGGAAACTTCAGGATTGGAGGAAGACTTGAGAACAGCCTGAGATATGCAGGCGACTCACCTTGCTTGCTGCAAGGGAAGAGGATTTGAAGCACTTACTGATGAAGTTCAAAGATGATAGTCTTCTATGAGGCACATAGCAGCATGGGAAGACCTGGAGAAAATCATGCTAAGCGAAGTAAGTCAGGCACAAAAGGACAAGTACAATATGAGCCCACTGAGGTAAGTATTAAAAAAAAATCAAAAGTGGCATAGGGGAAAAAGCTACTGTATACAAACATTTTTGGGGTGAAGACTGTGTAGTATGGCAGAGACCAGACCAAAACCAGGGATGCACATGGTAGACAATGGTGGAGGAGGTGGGGAAAGGAAAACAAAAGGATGAATATAAGGAAGAAAAGGGAAGTGGGGGCATGGGGCACTAACCCACCCAAGGGGAGGGTATTGTTTATATCTCCACAGGGAAAGTGGGACCAGACTTCAACCCAGTGCCGCAAGGTGTGAATGCAACATCCCGGCGTGGAGTGAGGAACCAGTGGAGAGTTCTGGGAGGCTGGCCCCAGCGCCAAAAATTAAGTGGATTCCTGCCCCTCCCCCGAGAAGAATTTGTTTCAAAGGACGACATTGATTCTGCAGCTCCAGGAGATGGACATATCTGATCAGAGCACCCGGGAGCAGATGAAGGGGGAGGAGGAGAGAGTGGAGCACAGCCTGGCCCACCAGGCCGTGAGGATGATATTCCTGAGTAGAGCAGCCAATCTACAGAGAGAACAACATGGCTGGCCCCACTATGAGACATGATGCCCCTCAGTGTCCAAGGACGATACAGGGGACAGCACCGGAGACACAGTGTGGGAATTGCACCTGACCTGATCCCACCATACCGAGGCAAAGCACTGGGGGAGTGCAGCGGAACAGCAAGGGAATGGGAGTGGCAAGGTCCCCAGGGAATGCTGAAAGTCGACTTTGGGGCCAGGGCGTGGTGCCCCAACAGACTGGACTGGAAAACACTCCTAAGGGCCAACAAACGATCCTTGAACTAACTACAAGCTTTCCTTTCTTGATGTGTTTTGTTCTGTTCTTTCTCAGTGGTTTGTTTTTGTTGTTTTGTTGTCTGGTTGTATACTGTTGCTTTGTTTTCCTCTGTCTTGTTTTCATGCATATTATTGTCTCCACAGGTCGGTCTAAATAAGACAGACTGGATGAACTATCTGGAGGAAAAACATGGGACCGACAGTTCCGGGGTGGACTTGGGATAGGTAGAAATGGGGGGGGGGGAGTAAGGAGATGGTGTTAACAAACACAGGGACAAGGGAACAACATGGGACCCAAAATGGTAGTGAGGGGGGAGTGACAGGCCTGGTAGGGAATGATCAAAGGTAAGGTTATGTAAAGAAGAGGTATAGCTGTAACCTAGGAGGGGACGGAGCATGATAGTAGGGCAGGAGGAAAGTCAAGGGAGATGGAAGAAAGACCTAGGGGTCAAAGGGCATTTATGGAGGTCTAGACAAAGACATGTACATACAAATATATATATGAGGATGGGGAAATAGATCTATGTGTCTATATTTATAGGTTTAGTATTAAGATGGTGGAAGGACTTTGGACCTCTACTCAAGCACTCCCTCACTGCAAGAATATTTTCTTTTATTAAATTGGAACTCTACCAGGCTCATCCTCCCGACACAACTGCTGAAGCCAAAGCGGGTGAACAAGTAAATGTGGTAAAGAAAGCTGATGGTGCCCGGCTGTCAAAAGAGATAGTGTCTAGGGTCTTAAAGGCTTGAAGATAAACAAGTGGCCATCTAGCTCAGAAACAACAAAGCCAACATGGAAGAACACACCAGCCTGTGTAATCACGTGGTCCCAAAGGGATCCGTTATCAGGCATCAAATAAAAAAAATCATATCATTGGCTGCACACCTCCATGATACAATCGCCGAAGACAAACGGGTGCATAAGCAAATGTGGTGAAGAAAGCCGATGGTGCCTGGCTATCAAAAGTGATAGTGTCTGGGGTCTTAAAGGCTTGAAAGTGAACAAGCAGCCATCTAGCTCAGAAGCAATAAAGCCCACATGGAAGAAGCACACCAACCTGTGCGATCACGAGGTGCCACAGAGACCAGGTATAAGGCATCATGCAAAAATAATTTATATATATATATATATATATATATACACCATAGTGAATGAAGGGGGAAGTGCAGAGTTGAGACCCAAAGCCCATTTGTCGGCCACTGGAGATCCCCTCATAGAGGGGTTTAGGAGAGGAGATGGGTCAGTCAGGGTGCGATGTAGTACCGATGAAGAACACAGCTTTCCTCCAGATCCTGGATGCTTCCTCCCCCCAACTACCATGATCCGAATTCTACCTTGCGGGACTGGATGGGGCAGAGGTTGTGCACTGGTGCATGTGGGAGCTGGAGGCAAGGGGAGTCCGGGGTGAATGATGTCTTCAGGACCAGGGGTGTGAGGGGCGATACTGGGAGAGTAGCGGGTGAGTGGGTTAGAAAGGGGGAACTGATTACAAGGATACACATGTGACCTCCTCCCTGGGAGACGGACAGCAGGGAAGGCGGGGAAGGGAGACTCCGGATAGGGCAAGATATGACAAAATAACAATCTATAAATTATCAAGGGCTCATGAGGGAGGGGGAGGAGGGAGGGAGGGGGAAATAAAGAAGACCTGATGCAAAGGGCTTAAGTGGAGAGCAAATGCTTTGAAAATGATTAGGACAAAGAATGTACGGATGTGCTTTATACAACTGATGTATGTAAATGTATGGATAGTGATAAGAGTTGTATGAGCCCCTAATAACATGTAAAAAAAAGAAAGAAAGAAAAGATGATAATCTTCAGTAAGGATTACAACTCGAGATTAAGAGAACAAGAGTCCTCACCACTGGACCAATAAGCAACATGATAAACAGAGAAAAGATTGAAATGGTGAAGCATTTCATGTTACTTGGACCCATCCACAACCAAGGCTCATAGAAACATCTGTCAAGAAATCACTGGATAAATTGCATTGGGTGAATTTGCTGCAAAAGGCCTATTAAATTTTTTTTTCAAAAAACAATGTGACTTTGTCACCTTAAGAACTCAGGAGCATCTTGACCCAAGGCATGATTATTTTCATGTGGAAGCTGGAAAATGCATAAGGAAGTCCCACGAGAAGAACTGATGCATTTGAAATATGGTCCTGGTGAGGAATATTGAATACACCAAGGAACTTCTAGGAGAACAAACAAATCTATGTTGGAAGAACTACAGTCAGATTGATTCTTAGAAGCGAGGATGGTGACACTTGATTTCATGTACTTTGGGTGTTATCCGGAGGGACCAGTCCCTGGAGAAGGGCAGCATGCTTGGTCAAGGCAAAAGGAGGACAAACCTCCAAAAGATGGGTTGACACAGTGGCTCAAATATAGGAATGGCTGTGAGAAATGCGCAGGGCAGCGTGATGTTTTCTTCTGCTGTACATAGAGTGGCATTAAGTTGGAATCAATTTGATGGCACCTGGTTATGCAATGGACTAATGGCAAGATCAACCATTCAAAATCACCAGCCACTCCTCAAGAGAAAGATGAGGCTTTTTTTTTACTCCCGTAAAGAGTCACAGTGTGAGAAACTCACAGGGGGAATTCTACCCTGTCATATAGGGTCACTGTGAATCGGCATCGACTCTACGGACGTGAACGGCAACAACAACAACAAAAAAAAACGCACTAATGGTGGCTGGGTACATGCGCAGACACCCATCCACTCGCACTGGAGCTAAGTTAGTGGTTTCAGCAGGAAGCTTACCTCGGTGGTTTCCAGAACTCCCCTGGGCTTAACCAATTTACACCAGGTCCTTCAAATATCCCTGGTACCCCGGGCATCTTTCATTTCCCAGAGTTGGTTGCATGACTTAAGGCTTGATGATCATGGGGCCACATGAAGGACGCCTATGTGCTCCAACCACTGCGTTCCTAGAGTGCTGTGGACCATTGCCTTCAAGTCAGCCAGCTCCTGACTCATGCAGCTCCATGCGCTACAGAACTCAATGCCCACTGGTCCTGCCCCATTCCTTTGGTGGGTTGTAGATTTGACCCCTTGTCAGCTGGGGGGGGGGAGTTCAGTGGCTGATGTCTGGAAGGAGGTCACCATGCCTTTCCTCCTTGTCTGTCTGTAGGCTGAAAATATTGCTGAAATCTGTTCAGCATCATAGCAATATGCCAGCCTCCACTAGCAGATAGGTGGTAGCTGTAACAGGAGGCGCACTGGCCAAGAATCAAACCCAAATTTCCTACATGACTAGTGAGAATTCTGCCATGGAGCCACCATTTCCTCTCTTCTGGTTTCTAGTGTTTATATAATACAAGATCTCAGTGCCTTCTAACAAGCAGTAAGTAAGACTGCACCACGAGTCACCTCTACTTAGCTCTCCCCCAAATTTTTCCACATGAATTATTCAGTGTATGACAGCTTCAATATGTCTCTCTTTTTAAAAATTGCTGGGTGAACTTAAAACAGCACAAGGAAGTGCCAGCAAAGCAAAATGATACCCACCTGGTTATTTATCTTAAGAGAACAAAAGTCGTGAATGCATTCACTCAGGTGAAAATATCATTCATGGAAAGAAGTGCCTAATGGTCACCAGGACCCATGGTTAATACAGGCTTGGCCATCGGATTCCAATCCATCAGACCCAGCTATAAATCACTTATAGGTCTGGGTAATAAAAAGCAAATATAAATTTTCAAAAAGTTTAACGTTGCATGGGATATAAAGAGAATGCATAACAACCTCAGGCATAAATATATCTCAAGACAAACTCATTGTGTACATCCAGATTACATATGGCTCTTGCTGAAACACATTTCCCACTAGACCCTACCCCAAGCCAGTAAAAGCCAGAAATTCTACAGTAAACTGTGGTGGATTCTACTACTCTGAAATGGGAGCTGTGTCTCTAGTCCTAATTTGGAGCTGTTCATACTGAGAACTCACCAATACCCTTTTGCAGTGACAACAGTCCAGATAAGAATAAGGAAATCTGGATGACAGTCAGGATATAGGAGCACTGGAACCTCAAAATGCTTCTAGGGGAGCATGGCCAAATGGGCTTCCATTTCTACACCCCTGGCAGGAGGAGGCTGATCAGGAAAGTAATGGTTTCTAAGGCAGTATTTCTTAAACTTTCACATGCATGCACATACCCAGGTTCCTGGAAATTGGGGTGTGGGGCAGATTCTGATTTTGTGGGTTCAGGGTGGGGCCTGAGATCCTGCAGTTCTAGAGGCCCTGGTACTCTTGGGCTGTTAGCCACAAGGTCGGTAGTCCTAAACCACCAGCCACTCCTTGGGAGAAATATGAGACTGTCGACTCCTGTCAAGAGTGACAGTCTGGGAAACCCACAGAGGCAGTTCTAGCCTGTCCTATAGGGTCACTGTGAGTCAGCATCAACTCGATGGCATTAGCATGGAACAAGCTGGTTCCTTGACCTATTGAACTTTGAGTGGCAAAGTTCCAAGGGGCTTCCCGGGTGTGATGGCCAAAGGCAGTGGTGTTCATCCTTGGTCATACTTTGGAATCCCTTAGGAGCTTTCAAGCCTCCCATTGGCCTGGCCCCATCCCAGACCAATGAAGCAAGGCTCAGTGGGAGCAGGACTCAGGTCACGGTCAGTGCGACAGCCCCCTGGGCAATGCCAAGGTGCAGCCAGTGCAGAGTCGAACTAGTGCACGACTCCGCATGACTCCATACGCTTTGGTGAAGCCAGCTGTTTGGGCGAGGTTTTCAGAGTTACCACCCATGTAGACTTGCTGGTGATAGTGCATTAAATAGAGCAGATGCAGGGCATTGCATGAATGGCCTGTGTCATGCAAACACATCATGGGGATGTTGAGCCTGCTTGTCTGGGGGACCAAGGGTGTTGGCTCCAGCCTGAACGTTGGCAGGGTAATGGACTGACACAGAGGATACTCATTCTCTTTGTGGCAGTGCTCTAATGGGTTCTTCACAGAAGGCCAGGTCCATGGCTGCAGATGCAGATGCCCAGGGGGGCTGAGGGAGCAGGGGAAGTCCTAAATTCGAGTTGGGTGTCTGTTTATTTATATGCCCTCACTGCCATCAAGTCCATTGCAACTCACAGGCCTCATCGGACAGAATAAAATGGCACTTGTGGGTTTCTGAGACTATAATTCTTTTTTGTAATAAACATTTTCCTAGGGGCTCATACAACTCTCATCACAATCTATACATATACATATATCAATTGTATAAAGCACATCCGCACATTCTTTGCCCTAATCATTGTCAAAGCATTTGCTCTCCACTTAAGCCCTTTGCATCAGGTCCTCTTTTTTTTTAGGGGAGTAGAAAATCTCCTCTTTCTTCAGAGGAGCAGTTGGTCATTCAAACTGCTGACTTTGAGATTAACAGCCCAACTCCTGACAACTCTTGCCACCAGAACTCCATGTATATACACAAGTATGTATTTCCTTACCCCAAGGAACTCCACATTTTCAAATCATTCTTGACACTCGTGGCCTTCTTTTCCTTTATAGCCCTGCCTTTGGTTGAAACACAGATATAAGAGAAATGTTTATCTACTTATAGGGCTACAAAAGGAGCCTTGGTGACATAGTGTTTACACGTTGGGCTGCTAACAGCAAAGTCAGCAGTTTGAAACCACCATCCGCTCCGAGGGAGAAAGAAGAGTCTGTCCACTCCTATAAAGAGTTACAGTCTCAGAAACTCACAGGGACAGATCTACTCTGCCTGATAGGGTCACTATGAGTCAGCATCGCCTACCTGGCAGTGAGGTAGATTTTGGTTTCATAGAGATACAAGTCAGTCCTGAGCTGCTAAAGACAAGGTTAGCAGTTTGAACCCACCAGCTGCAGGGAAAGAGGAGGCTTTCTATTCCCATAAGGAGATACAGTTTCAGAAAAACCCACAGGGGGAGAATGGAGACTCCGGATAGAGCAAGATATGACAAAATAATGATGTATAAATTACCAAGAGCACATGAGGAAGGGGGGAGCGGGGAGGGAGGGGGAAAAAAAGAGGACCTGATGCAAAGGGCTTAAGTGGAGAGCAAATGCTTTGAGAATAATTGGGGCAGGGAATGTATGGATGTGCTTTATACAATTGATGTATGTATATGTATGGATTGTGATAAGAGTTGCATGAGTCCCTAATAAAATGTAAAAAAAAAGAAAAGAGGAGAAAAAAAAAGAAAATGATTAGGGCAAAGAATGTACAGATGTGCTTTATACAATTGATGTATGTATATGTATGGATTGTGATAAGAGTTGTATGAGCCCCTAATAAATTGTTTTTAAAAAACAACAACAAAAAAAACCCCACAGGGGAAATTTTAACCTCTTCTATAGGATCAATATGAGTCAGAATCAACTCAACAGTGGTGAATTAGTATAGAGGTACATTTGAGCAAGTGGAGGGGACCCTAAGCAGGTTCCGGTGGACCTTAAGAGTTCTAATTGTGGATGCTCTGTAAAATATAAACCAAGATTCTACTTTTGAAAACATTATTTTTCTAAACACGTCTAACTGAAACTATACTAGCATGCGGGTCTTTGAACCTAGTCAGTGGTCTGGGGAAGTGAAGGGCCCTGACATCCATTGTTGTTGTTAGTGCTGTCCAGTCATTCTGACCTCACAGGGACCTTCTTTGCAACACAAGGCAGCACTGCCCGGTCCTTTGCCAGCCTCAGAGGCGGTATGTTGGAGCCCATGGTTTCAGCTACTGTGTCCCCCAACTCACCAAGGAGTTTCCTCTTTGTGCTGCTTACTAAACCAATTGCCTAGGAGTCCATTCCAACTCACAGTGACCCTATGTGGATCAGCACCTCAGGACCCCACAGAGCTTTCAACGACTGGTCGTTCAGAAGTCAATCAGCAGGCCTTTCTTCTGAGGGACCTTGGATTTGAACCACAAACCTTTTCATCAGCAGTGGTTGAGCGTGCTAACTGTTCACATTACCCGGGGACACCCAACCCTTCTTACCCTCATCGCTTCATAGGTGATCCATCTCCAATCCAAGAGGGCAGAGAAGATAGATAATACAGCCTGAGCTGCATATGTCAGGTCCAAACTTTTCAGTGCCATGGAACAAATAGACAAAAACCTTGATGAAATGGCTGGGGAAGCTCAGTCCAAATCATTCCAGGGAAATGAGTAGCGCTGCTCTCTTGGGACCTTGAGCTGTGACAGCAGCCACCAGGAAGACCCAGGTAGTCCAGAGCCTTGCCACTCCAAACATGGTCACGGACTAGCAACATCAGGATCTTGTTAGAAGTGCAAATTCTCAAGCCCTACACAAGGTCCACTGAACCAGCGTGTGCAATTTACCAAGACCCCCAATGGATCGGTGTACCTGTGAAAACCAAACCAAACCCATACTCACTGCTGTCCAGTCGAGTCAGACTCAGAGAAGCCCTATGGGCCAGGGTAGAACTGCCACTGTGCTTTCCCAAGACTGTAATTTTTTAAAGGAGCATACAGCTTGTTCTCCTTCAAAATGCCTGCTAATTTAGAACTGCTGATTTGGTGGTTAGCAGCCCACTGCATAACCGCTAGGCCACCAGGGCTCCTTTTGTGCTGTGAGAGGTCGAGCAAATACCATTAGCAACTAGAGAGGAACCTGGAAGAAGAAGAGCAGGGTTGGAACTGTGAGTCCATTTGGTCATGAGGTCATTTCTTTGTTCACTTATTCTGTTCCTTCCCTTGTGCATTTAGTCAACAATTCTTCTTTGAGCATCACCTCTTAGCCAGGATCTGTGATATGCTAATTAAGTTGGACTAGGAAAGGGGTTTGCCTAAGTGTCTCCTGCTGCCTGGCTTTTCTTGCTTCCAAATCCCCTCTCTTTACTTCCTTCCACCTTAGAAGCACATCCTTACATGTGCAGCTGATCCCTAGTTGAGGACCAGAAGTTACTTGTTGGCGTGCGTGCTCATAGCTCGCTCAGTGGCAGTGCAAAAAGTCAATTCCTTAAAGAGCCTAGCACAGGTTGGGATGGAGGTAAAAGTGGTGGGGTTGGTGTTAGTTGCCATTGAGTCCATTCTGACATAGGATGACATCATGTGACAGAGTAGAAATGCCCCCACTGGGTTTCCTAGCCTGTAATCGTTACCAAAGGAGACCTGGGGGGTATTTTAAGGGAAGCGTTGGACTGTCAACTGCAAAGTCAGGGGTTCACACCTACCAGCTGCTCGGCAGGAGACAGATGAGGCCCTCTGCTCCCATGAAGATTTACAGCCTCAGAAACCCATGATTGGGTCACTACGAGCCAGCATTGGGTCCATGACAGACCCAAAACCCACTGCTATAGAGTTGATTCCAACTCATGGTGATCTTGTATACTTGTTGTTGTTGCTGTCCGGTGCCATCGAGTGGGTTCCGACCCATAGTGACCCTGTGCACAACAGAACAAAGTACTGCAAGGTCCTGCACCATCATCACAATTGTTCTCTGCCTGAGTCCATTGATGCAGCCATGGTGTCAATCCACCTCATTGAGGGCCTTCCTCTTTTGAGCTGCCCCTCCACTTTACCAAGCAGGATGTCCTTCTCCAGGCAATATGTCCAACAAATTTGTGAGGCAAAGTCTTGCCATATATGCTGTTAAGGAGCACTCTGGCCTGACTTCTTCCAAGGCAGATTAGGTTGTTCTTTTAGTAGCCCATGACAGCGTAGAATTTTCCCTGTAGGTTTCTGAGATATGTCTCTACAGGACTAGATAGCTTCATCTTTCTCCCGCAGAGCAGCTGGTGGGTTCGAACTGCTGACTTTGCGATTAGTAGCTCTGTGAGTAGCCCACCATGTCACCAGAGGTCCTTTGGGTTTGATGGCAGTGGAGTGGAATGTTTACAATGGCAAGACCTTTTCTCCTGTATTGCCACTGACTGCAGTCCAAACCCAAGTGCTTAGCCATTGGGCCGCCAGGATTCTTCATGGTAAGGATGTGTTCCTGCCCAAGTTCGTGAATGCTACACAGCAGTGGGGTTTTGGAACTATTAGGTAGTTTAGCTTAGGGACTGAGGCATCCATTACACATGGTCAGCAGTCTGAGTCTTTTTTCCATGAACGAGTGGTACACTGAGCATGCTCAAAGGCTCATGTTCCCAGCCAGGAAGGGGAGGTACACCTGGGTGGGTGCTGCACCTGAATTGGCCTACCTAGGCCAGGTGAATTCAACCTATGAGTTCAACCAGGGTCATCCACCACGCCCCCCTCGTGGAGTAATTGAAAAGGCAGATCACTAAGCAGACCTCATGACTTTCAGAGCAGCTTCTAGGGAGGCAACACACTTCTCAGGAGCCCTGCAGGTGCCTGTATAAACCTGAAACTTCTTCTAATTCTCATAAAACTCACTTGGATCACAAACTAGGCTTGGGCCTGAATGCTTTCTCGTGTGTAGCCAAGGACCGAGGTATATCTCTATCCTGAGAGATCTCACAGAACCATTGATTGCCCTGGCATGTTTTGGAGTCCTGATGGTGTTATGGTTATGCTTTGTGCAACAGTTTAAAACCACTAGCCACTGCACAAGGGAAAGATGGGGCTTTCTATTCCTATAAAGAGATACATCCTCAGTAACTCACAGGGGAATTCTACCCTGTCCTATAGGGTTGTTATGAGTCAGCATTGACTCAATGGCAGTGAGTGAGTAACCAGGCATGTAAGCCTTGGGTATCTACCTTGGCTCTCAGTCTCTGGTTAGCTTCCCACCACTCCACCCCATGGACTTGAACAGCAGTCGATGAGGGTTAGGAGCTCTGGCTCTGGGGCTGCTTGCTTGAATTTTCACATCATTGTCCTGCCTGTGATGGGACCTTTGACAGCTGGGCAAATGAGCTCAAACCTGAGTTTCCTTTTCTGAAGCATAGGCTGAGGAAGGAGATGTCTCCTCTCTTGTGTGCTAACTGGCTCTTAACAGTTAGTATGAATTAGATCTTTCCACGAGGAAGATCAGGGAGAAGGGGGAAGGATGAAGCAAATTGGATAGAGGTGAAGGCAGCGTGAGGGGTCAGAGAGAGATGAAAGGACCACCATGTCACCTTTGACTACTCTTAGTGAGGCTGGCTTGGAGTGCAGGAGACGGGGAGAGTGAGGACACGGGCTAAAGGCAGTGCTCATTCATTACTTCCGGGCAGAGTTCAGCCTTTGGCATGCTTGTTGGATGCTGGCGCTGTGTTCATCCAATGAAACTTCAAAATTCTGTCCTGTCATTAACCCTTTGTCTCTCCTTTGTTCACGATTTAGAACTTCTATTCTCGGGTTCTCTTTAGAGCCCCAGGAAATCAAAAGTCACAAGTCACTTCTGTTTACAGAGAGGCCCCCAGCATGCAAAGGCAGGAGGGTGTGTTAACAGCACACCGGTCCAGTGGCTGGTCACGTCCATGCAGTACATTCTCCATCCCTTAGCTCAACAAAAGGAAAATCACCAAAGAGAAAAATTTTTCTTTTTCATGGATATTTACTTTTTCAGTTCCCTCCCCCACCCATAATCTGTGTGAATTACAATAGAACACGCACACACACACACATACACACAATTTTCTGCCAGAATGTGTTACTCCAGTACATTCTACCCTCCTCCCTCACTGCCTCCTACCCTTTTTTCTCCTATCTACTTTCTTCCCATGACACCCAATGGACAGGTAGGGGAATTCACAATAGACCCCAGTCTCAAATGTAGTTTAAAGCTCAATCACGAACTGCTATTGTGCCAGTTCTGACCCATAGTTACAGGATACAACTGTCCTTGTGGATTTCTGAAACAACAATTCTTTGTGGGAGTTGAAAGCTGCCCTTTCTACAGGAATGCAGCAGGTGCGTTTGAACTGCCAACCCTGCAGTTAACAGGCCAATGTGAAGGGATTTTGCCACTTTGCCACCAAGGATCCTAAAGGTAGCATGAGGAGAACATTTATTAAATCTTCCATGGTACACAGGCAAGGGGGAGACCTGAACTACAGCTCTCGGGATTCTTGGTGCCTCGCAGTGGACAGTTCCAGCCGCATCGGATCCAGGCTTCCCAAGATTTGCAGAGCCACCAGCATAGTCTTTGCTCCTCTCCAGGATTCACAATTGCTTCCTGGTTGCTCAGGTATATAGGAGTTTAGTGGTTCTCTAATGCAATCATCCCATTTTGCAAAGAAGATGCTGATGCCCAGACCGGGGAGAAGATTATCTGAGGCCACTGAGAAGGACACCATCACCTCAAGTCCTTCTGACCCCCCACAAGTTTCTGCCAACAGCAATGAGCTCTGGGTTACCTACTCAGTCTTTTGAAGCCTTAGCCAGCTGATGCAGCTGCCAGTTGGATTGATCAGGGTATGTGACCCAGAGCTCCTTAGAACGCGCCCCCTCCCAAATGCAAATTTACTGCCATAGAGTTGATACTGACTCATAATGACCCTATAAGACAGGGTAGAACTTCCCCTGTAGGTTTCTGAGACTAACTTTCAGCCTTTCTCCTGAGAAGTGGCTGGTTGTGTGGTGGTTTAGATTTTGCAGTTAGCAGCCTTTCAGCATGAGAGGTAGGGTCACATTTCTGTTCTGATTATGCTCCATTTTCTGAGATGCCAGTGCCGAGGCTCCCCCCTGGCAGGTAGCAGTGAGATTTTTCTCACTAAACTGCGCTGGATGGGAAACTTGGGGCAAGTAGTGCATCGCAGCCAAGGAAGATCTCATTGACAGTGCAGTACTTGAATAAGGCAGGAAGACACAGGAGTGGCCATCTGGTGGTGGGCAAAGTGTTCCAGGTAGGAGACAGTCAGTGCAAAAGACCTTGTGATTGGGTTCTCCAAGCTTCTTCCTGGAACAGCAAGGAGACCAATGTGAGTGGGGCATGACACTCTGTGTAGTGAGGAAAGATGATCACTGTGTGGGCCTCCTGTATGATTGAGAA
This sequence comes from Tenrec ecaudatus, assembly GCF_050624435.1. Classification (NCBI taxonomy): domain Eukaryota; kingdom Metazoa; phylum Chordata; class Mammalia; order Afrosoricida; family Tenrecidae; genus Tenrec; species Tenrec ecaudatus. Next base: position 26,882 of record NW_027459392.1, on the reverse strand, counting down.
GCCAAGGGGAATTTTTAAACCCTAAGCCAGATCAATGCTCAAGGAAGCATCAGTCAAGACATCAAACGACACGTTGCATTGGCTAAATGTGCTACAACAGATCTCTTAAAAAGACTGAAGATCAAGGATGTTACTTTGAGGACACTGCGTGATCTTGTGCCAAATCTCGCCATGGTTGTTAGGTTGGAGTCCATTGTTGCAGCCATGGTGTCAGCCCATCTCCTTGAAGATCAGTCTCTTTTCTTGTGGACCTTCAGTTTTACCGAGCATGATGTCCCTTTCCATGGACTGGTCTTTCCTGATAAAATGTAGTAGCTACCAGATTGGATGTCATGCCTTTAGAACAGTGGTTCTCAACCTTCCTAATGTTGTGACACTTTCATATAGTTCCTCATGTGTGGTGCTCCTCCCAACTATAAAATTATTTTTGTTGCTACTTCATAACTATAATATTGCTACTGTGATGAATCGGATGACCCCTGTGAAAGCATTGTTCGACCCCCCCCCCCCAACGGGGTCGCGACCCACAGGTTGAGAATCACTGCTCTGGAACATTTTCATCATAGAAGAGAGTTCGGTTGCACAGCTCTGAGTTAGAGGGTGAGACGGGTTATTTGACATTCATTTGCTGATGTGTTTGCGAACCCAGTGGAAACACTCGGGAATGAGCATGTTCTTTAGCCATTTTCCTGGATCATTCAAATGCCATCTCCCCTGTGAATGCCTCACTCCATCCTTGGCTTTCCATATTTGCCATATGAAAATGGGATAATATTTCAATACTTAGCATTATATATAACCCAGTATTTGGTATTCTGCCTCAAACAGATGCGAGTCTCTCTCTTTTTCTACTAGTATTTAATTTTGATATGTGAAAACATACAAAGCAAAATCTGTTCCATTTCAACCCTTTCTGGACACAATGTTCAGTGACATTGGTCACACGCTTCATATGAATTAGCATTCTTGTTCTTTCTATTCTAGGTGTTTCCTTTCTTTTTACTTAATCTCTCTGCCACAACCCTCTCACATATATTTTGACTTATCTGTAGCCCATTTAGATTTGTGCTGATTTTTTAAAGACTGCAATACTCAAGGATGCAATCCTTTAAGAGCTAAATTGTTATTTAGTTTAAAGATGACTTCAGGGGACAGTTTCAATTAAAGGTTTGAAGAGTAACTCAGGGTCATAGTCTCTGGGACTCTTCCAGTTAAGTAAGTCTAGATAATTAAAGAATTTTAAATTATGTTCCACAAGGTTCTCCCTTTCTATCAGCATCCTTAGGAATCATGGTGCTATGGTGCCTGCTAACCTCAAAGTCAATAGTTGAAACCACCAGCCACTCTGCAGGGGAAAGAAAAGTTTTTCTGTTTCCTTAAAGAATAGCAAGCGAGGAAACCACAGGGGGTGTTCTATACTGAGTCAAAATTGACTCCATGGCAGTGAGTTTATGTTGTTATCGAAAAAAGAACACATTTTAATGGGGGCTCTGACAGATAATATAACAATCCATAAATCAATTAGATCAAGCGAGTTTGTACATATGCTGCCACCATCATTTTCTAAACACTATCATTCTACTTGACCCCTTTGATATCAGCTCCTGTTTTTTCCCTCTTTCCTCAACCCTCACACCCTTACTAAATTATATATAAATTAATATCTTTATACACACCGTCTTCTGTGTCCCTCTACCCATATTTCTGTTATTCGGCCCCTAAGTTGTGTGTGTGTGTGTGTTCCATTGTTATCAGTTCCCTTTTCCTCCCCTTCCCTACACAGCCACCCTGTGCCCTCATGGTATCTGAGTCAGTTCGAGTTGACTAGAGAAGCACATTCATAAACACTCATGTGTCTTAAAAAAGCTTTATATAGAAGAATAATTGTATATTAAGAAAACATGCCAGCCCAGTCCAGACCACGTCCATAAGTACGAAATTAACCCATATAGCCAATAACAGTGTGTAAATTTTTTTCAGACTTATGCAACACATGCAATGACACCAAGTGCTGGAAGATCACAGGGCAGTCGGTGGAATGTCTTATGGACCCAGTGGAGGTGGAAAGTGGCATGGGTCTCCACATGACTCCTCCCCGTTCAAGGCTCTGGCTGCCGTCAATGTAGATCCATGTATCTTGTCAGCAGGAATATCAAGTCATGGGTGTCTCTCACCCCCAGGAAAGAATACAGGAGTTGCCAGAATCCTCAAGAGAAGGCCATGCCCACATTGAGACCTCACTGGCTATGGCCTGAGTGACAGACTGGACTCCACCCCTATGCAAGATGATGGGAGATTAAAAAGCTACCACAGTATCGCTACTCCCATTACTGTTCCTGAGGATTTTATCTGTCCTGGATTCCGTGCGTGGTTGCTATTTCTTTTTATGATTTTTCTTTCAGCATCTATCTGTGGTGTCCCTGATCTGAAGGCCCTGATGCAGTATCTGTGAGTCTCCTGTGAGCAGGGACTGTGTTCTCTACATCTGGGTCTTCTTAAAGCTTTGCAAAATGTTGTCATTTGAATAACACTCAACAAATATTTATTGAAGGAATGGCATTGCAGGTGACAGTCAGTACCTATTCTCCCATCAGTTATATGGTTGGCGGTCTTTTTACCTCTCAGACATATAGCTGAATCATTACAATGTGAGGGTCTGAGCCTGGTTATATTATAGGGACATGTAGTCAAAAGACAAAATATGTTTGCCTAAAGCACCTTTTGAGTATGATGTTTCAATAAAATAAATCGGACAGATCCTGGCAGCAGACATGTTTCAGCCGCTCACAAGCTATGTGGCTTTGGGTAGTGTACCCTAAGCTCTGAATTCAAGGTAAGTAGTTTCAATGGTCAATTGCATGTGAGAGCTGGACAGTGAGTAAGGAAAACTGAAGAAGAATCAATGCATGTGAATGATGTGCAAACAATACCGAAAGTCATCTGGGCTGTCAGAAGAACAAGCAAATCCCTCTTGGAGGAAGCACAGCCAGAATGCCCCTTAGAAGTGAGGATGGCAAGTCTTCATCTCACATCCAGTGGACATGCTATCAGGAGAGACTGGTTCTTAAGAAGGGACATAATGCTTGTTAAAGTACAGGGGCAGCAAGAGGGAAGAAGACCCTTGATAAGATGGATGTCCACAGTGGCTACAGCAATGGGCTCAACATGGACCAACGACTGTGGTGATGACACAAGAACAGGCAGGGTTTCATTCCGTTGTACAGTTCCGGGCTCTGGTACAAAGGAAAATAAGTTGCCCTATCCTGTGGGGTCGAGGCTATTGTGCCTGCTGTGTATTTTGTCCTAAGGACTTGCAGTGTTGTTCTTTATACAGTGTTGTTGTTATTAGCTGCTTTTCGGTCCATTTTGACTCATAGCGACCCCCATGCATTTCAGAGTAGAACTGTTCCATAGGGTTTTTAAGGCTGTGACCTTTTGGAAGCAGATATTCAGGCCTACCTTCCTTAGGCACCTCTTGGATTCTGGGTGGGATTTAACTGCCGACCTCCTGGGTGCTAGTCAAACACTACCCAGGGAGTCCTCCCACTGAATAGTGTGAGTGTATTCCCACCTAGGGTGCTCCTCTTCCAGTACTTGTTTGGACGGTATTCTCTTTTGATCCATAGGGTTCAATGGACTCATTTTCAGTAGTACATCATCAGGTCTTTCTTCCCAGTGTGTCCTAGCTTGGATGCTCTTGTGAAGCGTGTCCAGAGTGGCTTGCTCTGGTTATAATCGTAGCTGGTGACACCGCTTACAGCAATCACAGCTATAGACAAATGACAACATGATGACAAACTGACAGATGGGTGGCAGCCTAGGGAAGGAATGATCAACACAACACAACCTGAGTGGAAATCGAGCTATGGAGTCTCTGAGAGTCCAGGCTCTTCGTCCTGGCACAGCCTGGGGCAGGGCCTGGAGCCAGGAACTGTGGCTGCTGGGGTGAGGACCCCCAGCTTCCCCACTTGTCATTCCCTCCCCAAAAACAGCTGGCAGCCTGTGGGAATTGTCTTTCCCCTTGCACATGACGGCACTGACGAGCATAACGCAACCCTGCTGGTGGTTAATGACTGGTGACATTATGAGGCCACTGCCCACCTTTGGTTGAGGGAATTTGCCAATGCTCGGAAGTTGTTGGGCTCTAACGAAATGCAACCCCTGCAAGCAAGCACTGAGTCAAGTGCACGAGGTGTGGGGCACTCTGACATCCCCGCGTGACCGTGAAAAGCAGGCTGCGGAGCAGTGGTGGCTGCTGAGGCTCCTTTCTCCTGGCAATACTGGCATGCTGAAATGGCGGGCTGATTTGCCATGGAAAGCAGGGTTTCATGGGAACTTGAGGATTAAGAATCCACATGCCTGCAATCAATATTGTACGTTCATCGTATAATTTACTTTGAAAGGGAGACGACACAGTTCTCCAAATTTTGGGGTGAAGTAAACCACTTTTTCAAAGGAGTAAGTGGATTTCTGTGTTTATAAATCATGCCCACCACTTGGGGGTGCAGAGGAGGATATGGGAGGATGGTAAAGAAGAGCAGCAGGAGAGGACCTGAAGACCTCATGCTTCCTCAGGGTCAGGGGCCAGGCAAAACCAATGTCCCTGGAACACCACTGTCTCTCTGGAATGGTATTAGCACAGCTTGTTACTTGCATACTGTACTGAGTTCATTCTGACTCGCAGCGCCCCTATAGGGAAGAATAAACATGCCTCAATGAGTCTCTGAGACTATAATTCTTTACTCAAATAGAAAGCCTCATCTTTTTACCATGGAGGAAATGGTGGATTCACAACTGCTGACCTGGTGGTTAGCAGGCCAACACTTAACTTACTATACCACCAGGACATTTCTGTTTAGCCTAGAGACTTTCAAATGGATAGAACAAGACCCATACCAACCCTGTTCACGGCTATCAACCCCCCTTTCTGTGAAGTCCCCACTACGTTCTGTGAAGTTCACCACTTTCTCCGTATGTGTGTGTGTGTGTGTGTGTGTTACGTAACCTTACCCTTGATCATTCCCTACCAGGCCTGCCACTTCCCCCTCACTACCATATTGAGTCCCCTGTTGTTCCCTTGTCCCTGTGTTTGTTAACACCACTTCCTTACCCCCGCACCTCCCCCTATCCCAAGTGCCCCCGGAACTCTCAGTCCTGTTGTTTTTCCTCCAGATAGTTCATCCAGCCTCTCTTATTTAGACAGACCTGTGGAGACACTAACATGCACGAAAACAAGACAGAGGAAAACAAAGCAACAGTTTACAACCAGACAACAAAACAACAAAAACAAACCACTGACAAAGAACAAAACAAAACACATCAAGAAAGAAGACCTTGTAGTTAGTTCAAGGATCATTTGTTGGACCTTAGGAGTGTTTTCCAATCCCGTCTGTTGAGGCACCACAACCTGGCCCCAAAGTCCACTTTCAGCATTCCCTGGGGACCTTGCCACTCCATTCCCTTGCTGTTCCACTGCACTCCACCACACTTTGCCTCGGTGTGGTGGAATCAGGTTAGGTGCAATTCACACACTGTGTCTCCAGTGCTGTCCCCTGTATCACCCTTGGTCACTGAGGGGCATCATGTCTCATAGTGGGGCCAGCCATGTTGTTCTCTTTGTGGACTGGCTTCTCTGAGACTGGAACTCTTTAGGGGAGTAGAAAGCCTCATCTTTCTCCCTTGGAGTGGCTGGGGATTTCAAATTTGCCATTTCAGACATTGCGTTTAGCAGCCCAACACATAACCCCTATACCCCACCATAGCTACAGAAAACAATAAAGAAACAAAATCCAACAACATTCATTGCCATTGGGTGCATAACAATCCTATCGAGAGAAAATACTGCGGCCTCCTGGGTTTCCAAGGCTATAACTCTTTGTAAAAATAAAATTGTGTTATGTTTTCAGTGAAAGTTTACATAACCGATTAGATTTTCATTTAACAAATTCTCTACTTGTTTAGTGACATTAGTTAATTTTTCAATAAAAAGGAAAGCAGAAAATTAAAAAAAGAACAAATGAAAAACGTTTTAAGAGTAAAGACAAATGATAAGATGTTAATTTTTAACCTAATCATATCTGCAACAATACACTTTCTGATGTACTGACGGTGAGCAGGGTTTAATCCCATCCCTGGTGAATGGTCCCAGGGGATTTAATGGAGGCTTATTCTCTGTGGAATCTCTGCCAATGCATTTTGAGTTTTTATACTCATCTAAGGCTATAACTCTTTATGGGAGAAGAAAGCCTCATCTTCTCCAAAGGAGCGACTGGTGAATTCCAACTGCTGACCTTGCAGTTAATAGCCCAACACATAACCCATTATGCCACCAGAAGAGAGATTTGTATCTGGGTGCCTTCCAAATCAAGCACTACAATTATGCAAGGAGGATATTTTTTTCTGTACTGGAGCCAGGTCAAGTCAGAACCAGTGTGTCCATGGTTTGCAGCGAAGTCGGAGGAAGAAGAGGGTAGACTGTCTATAACTTCTCATAGCCCAGGGAAATGCTAGGCCTGGAAGGGGGCATGTGGCTCAACCATATTCAGAAAATCTGCACACTAACCTCCCTGGCTCAAATAATTACCAGCACCATGTCTCTGAATATCACCTGAAAGCAAAATAGTGAAAGCACCATTTCCATTTCATAATACTTTTATTAAAAGTAAAGTTCAATTCAGTGATGTGAAGAAGCTGGGAAAATTATCTTTTCATTTCTTTCTTTTTCTTTCCCTCCCTTTCCCCTTCTTCTCCACAGAACTGAGAGGCAGAAGGAATAAAGGCAGCATGGCACCAGCTGGAGGACACCGTGGGGTCAGGGTCACCATTTAACTCATGCTTCTCCAGTTTGGAGGGGCAACTGGATGTCCTCATTTGTGAATTTGCTTATTAATCTTTTTGAGTTAACAAGGTCATGGTAAAAAATGATTGTTGGCGTTTTTGTTAGGAACCTTCTAGTCCAGTCCAACTCATAGTGACTCAATGCATCAGTGCCGAGCTCTCTAGACCAATGGTTCTCAACCTGTGGGACCCTTGCACAGGGTGACTGTAACAAAATTACAGTTATGAAGCAGCAATGAGAATATTTTTATGGTTGTGGAGGTCACCACAACATGAGGAACTGTATGAAAGTGTTGTGGCATTAGGAAGTTTGAGAACCACTGCTCTAGGCTTTTCTATGCTGTAATCTTTACAAGAATGAGTTGCCTGGTTTTTCTTCCAAGAACAGAGCCACTGGTGGGTTCAAACCTTCAACCTTTTGGATAGCAGATGAGCACTTAACCATTGTGCCTCCAGGGCTCTTTGATAAACTCTATTAGAGGGTCTTAACCATTGCAACCCCATGGATCCTTTTGGCATTTAGGATTGGCTATGGAACACCTGCCCACTCCCCAGAATAATATTTCCAAATACCTCCAATGAAATACAGAATCACAAAGGCACAAATTGTATTGAAATGCAGTGATAAAAATAAAAGACATTGGATTTGTGGCTAATATACATGTTAATAAATCCATTAAATATGATCTGATGGTGGGTCTAATAAACCAAACCCACACCATTGAGTTGATCCTGACTCACTGTGACCCTATATAAAATTCCTCAGGCTAAATCTTGACAGGAGCAGATCATCTCACCTTCCTCTCAGAGAACAACTGGTGCCTTTGAACTGCCAACCTTGAGGTTACCTGCCCAATGGCTCACCCACAGCGTCACCATGAGTTCTAGATAGTGATGAGCATGAACTGTACTCAACGATGGCTGCAACGACTAGCATGGGGTGTGAAAGCATGTAGAATTTCTCTCGGTGGTAATCGCATGGCTATTCTGAACACAGCTGTGGACATGCTAAACTGCCCTACGAGCTTAGGGGAACTAACTCAACCAGGATTGTCCCTCATCCAATTTGACATTGCTCCCCAGCCTGCTGGGGCTCAGTGGTTCAGTGTTAGGGTCCCTTGTCTAGATACCAGGGCTGGCATGGAGAAAGTCATTCCTCTGCAGCCTTCTAGGGTGTGGGGGAAGATATTAGTGTTAAGCCTTGGCAGGAAATTGGTGGATTTTCCTGGCAGCCACATTCTTAATAACCATTTACTGGATACTTATTATATTCTCAGGGTAAATTGTGGTTCAGTTGTAGAATTCTCCTTTTCCATGTGGGAGATCTGGGTTTGAGTCCAAGACAATGCAACTCATGTGCATCCAACACTTATTTGTCAGGGGGATGCTTGGTTATTGCTGTGGTACTGAACTGATTTCTGTGTTGCTATGATACTGAAATGGGGAAGCTTGGTTGGGTGCGGCTATGAGACTGAACCTGTTTCTGTGATGTGTCCAGACTAAGATGAGCGATGAAGAAGAGCCTGGTATTCTACTTCTGAAAACCAATTAACGAAAACCCCTGTGAATCACAATCTGATGCACAACCAAAGAGATGGTGCAGGACCAGGGAGAATATTGCCCATGGAGTCACTGGGAGCTGGTTGTCACAGTGAGTTGGACTGGAGGCTGACTCAACAGCAGCTAACAACCATTGTGTTCCAGGCACTCGATTTGCTTTAAAAATCTAGCTCAGCCTTCTGGTACAGGGAAGTGATTAATCATGCCTACTTTATAGCACACCGTGAACCCTGATAAATGTCAGGCCCTGCTTGTGTTTTGTCCCTCCTTTTCCACATTCACATCACTTCCATTCCCCTCTTCAGACTAGTACCCCCTGCTGGGTGCTTGGTGTGTGTGTGTGTCCTTATAGGCATACAGCCATGTGCACTAGACCATGCTGCCATGTGCACTAGACCATGCTGCTTGGTGAATGGGCTTTCAGCTTCCATGAATGGTACTGCAATATAAATCTCATTCAGTTTCTGACCTTTTCAACTCCTTGCAATGTCATTAAGAGTTATTGCCATGCTGCATATCAATTGCATGTGCTGCTGCGTGCCACTTGGTCATGAGCAATCATCATCTTTCTTTTGTTTCCTTCTTCAGTTGTCTGTTGATTGGCATCCAATTCGGCTCCAACTCTTCTCTACTGCAGGTATCAGCGTGGTGACCATTCTTGTAAAAATGCCCCAAGGGCCCTGTGAATTGGATAAATAGCTTGGCCTATATACCCAGGAATTATGCGTTGGGCTGCTAACCCCAAGGTGAGCAGTTCCAACCCACCAGCTATTCCATGGAGCAAAGAGAGGCTGTCTGCTGTCATAAGAATTTAGTTTTGTAAACCTATAGCAGCAATTCTACTGTGCCTTGTAGGGTTGCTAATGAGGAAGAATCAACTGGGGTTCTGTTTGTTTTTATACATCCAGGAGAGAGCTTTGATGGGGGAGATATTAAGTGCTTGGCTGCTAACCCAAAGGTCAGTAGTTTGAAGCCGTCTTCCACACACTGTGGGATAAAGGCATGGCTGTCTACTTCCCAATAGAAGCCTTGAAAGCATCATGGGACCATTCAGCTTTGTTTGATAGGGTCATGAGGAATGAAAGTCAACTCAGTGATTGCGCTTCTTTGGTTGTATGCCCAGGAGGGGCTCACTAGGTCCCAGGGTCCATTCAATGGGCTTTCACTAAGCTCTGCCAGATTGCTGTGCAGCAAACCTGCATCATTAGCAGTGTTTCTCTGCTTTCCCCGGATCTCCAATGACACTTGGTATGTTTGTCTTTCTAACTGTTGCCCGTTTGATGATTTTAAAAGGTCAAGCACAATAAACTCATCTATCCCAGGCACTTTATGGTTCTGTAGCAGATTCTTAGGGTTGCCATGCCACATTTCTTTGACCCATCTCTGACACCATCTCACTGCCTTCCAGTCAATACCGACTCATAGCGATCCTGTGGGGCAGTGTACAATTGCCCCCTGCGAGTTTCAAACACTACAACTCTTTATTGGAGTAGAAAACCCCATCTTTCTTCCTTGGAGCTAGTAGTTTTGAACTGCTGACCTTGAAGTTAGCAAACCAACTTGTAACCACTGCACTTCCAGGGCTCCTCCTGATATCCATCATAGCAGTGGCGAACGGCTCTATGTAAGTGCAGGCTCCTGCTGAAATGGTGTCTTATCACAACTGTGCAGCACGCAGCTCTCCATGTCCTTCTGCCTCGAAGCCTTTTCAAAGGCATGGAAAGCCAAACCCAGGAAGGTAGGAGAGGTCACCTTACTAAGAGGAATGCTCAACACCACTACAGGCGAAGAAGAGCCCAGCCTCCTGTTTCTGGTAGACAATTCTAGGACAGAACCCATGTTGCTCAGAAGTCCTGGGGGAATCAAGCTCCTGTATCCTACATTAAAAGCCTCAACACCCCGTTCCCATTGTGATTGCTTCTCCCCCTAACTCAGTCTTGCGTCTGCTTTCCTATTCCCACTCCCTGCCATCAGATCTCAAATAGACTCCCTGCACCCAGGCCTGAGGAATAAGCTCGGCATGCAAGGGCACTCAATCCAAGACACACACATTACTCTGAATCTCCAAAACAACCCTGTGGGCTACGTGTGTAATCCCCAGTTCACAGATGAGAAATGGATTGAAAAACAGTGACACACCCAAGATCACACAGGCCAGGGTTCAAGTCTGTGTCTATCAGTTATTCTTTTATTCAAGTATGCCAGAGAAGACTGGGTCTTAACACTTGAGCAATCTTCTTGGAAGAATAAGGCAAACTACAGAAAACACAAAATGAATATCGCATTTGTTCGTTTATCCATTTGCAAAAGACATAATACCTATAGTGCTAAGAATAGTATTCAAAGTACCTATTACTACCCCCTCAAAGCTTACATACTAGTCACCAAACTCAAACAAATACAATGCTATCAAGTTGATTACAACTTATAGCAACCCCATATAGGGCTTCCAAGACTATAAATCTTTACAGAAGCAGAGAGCTTCACTTTTCTCCCCCTGAGTGACTGGTGCATTTGAACTACTGACCTTGTGGTTAGCAGCCCATTGCTAAATGATTAGTTCCATAATCATTACGCTTACTTAACTCTACATTCTTTTAATTATTTTTCTATCAGTCCAAATTGCATCTGGCTACATGGGAAAAAACAAACCGACTCTAGTGGTCTAATCACAAAAGCTTAATTTTTCTTATATTAACACCAAAAATACCAAACCAGTTGCCACTGAATTGATTCTGATTTACAGTTACCCCATATGATTCAGGGTAGAACTGTGCCCCATGAGGTTTTCAAGGGCTGAATTTTTAAATGTAGATTGCCAGGTTTTTCTTCCAAGGCATCTTTGTCTTAGCAGTGAATTGTGTTAACCCTTTGCACCACACAGGGGTTTGTCTTATACAACAGTAAGTCTTGAAATAGGTAGCCTAGGTCTGGCGTATTTGCTCAGGGACTCATCTTGGATATAGGAGAATGCATGCTTTTTGGTCTGCCAAACTCATGTAACCTATGTGACTCTCTCATCTTTCAATATTCTGACTAGGGAGCATGACAGCAGAAGAGCCAAGGACAAAAATGAAATGGGTTATGCCAGACAAGTGTTTTGCCTTAAACAACAACAAAAACTTTCTTGGGAGTCCTACTCAGTATCTTTCACCTACACATATTTGGCCCAAACTGGGTCAAATGCTTATGCATAGCTGCAAGGGAGCCTAGGAGTGAGCGATTTAAGTAGGTACATTATCACCCTAAACAAAATTGAGCTTCTATTAGTAGTAAGAATGAGAAAAATGGATACTGTTTAGGCATATAGCAGGGTTGGATAGAATTCTATTTTGTGTCTTAATTTACATTTTGAATGAACTCAGAAAAAGTCATAGAGAGTAGAACAAAGGGATGGATGTGCATCCAACCACCTCAACTACTCATTTCTTTTCATGCTCTCCCTCTAGCTTCCCTGAATAGTTCTTGGTTACACATTGGGCTGCTAATTGCACGGTCGGTAATTTGAAATCACCGGCTGCTCTTCGGGAGAAAGATGGGACTCTACTCTGTAAAGAGGTACAGTCTCAGAACTTCACAGGTACAATTTTACCCATGTCCTGTAGGGTCGATATGAGTTAGCATTGATTCAATGGCAGTGAGCTTGGTTTGGATAGATCTGTGGAATCTTAGGATGGAATAGTTTGAATACACAGAAAAAAATTCAGTGGAATCATAACCCTCTAAATAATTACCCTCTAAAGCCACAAAGATCAACTGTGTCCAGCATGGTGACAGTTTAGCATATGCCATGGGGACATTGCTCATATCCCAGTGTTGTTAATCAACAAAAACTCACGCACTGCCACTTATAGTGACCCTATGCACAATAGAATAAAAGCCTTTCTAGTCCTGTGACATCCTCACAATGGTCATATTTTAGCCTATTGTTACAGCCACTGTGTTGATCCATCTCATTCAGGGCTTACCTGTTTTTTGACGATGCTCTACCAAGTATTTTGTCCTTTTCTAGGGACTAATTTCTCCTGATACCATGTTCAAAGTATATGAAATGGAGTTTTACCATCCTCACTTCTAAAATACATTCTGGCTGTACTTCTTCCGGGATAGACCTCTTTGTTCTGCTGGGTATTCATGGTATATTCAATATTATTTGCAACATCATATTTTAAAGGCATCATCATATTTTCTTCAGTCTTCCTTATTTATGTTCCATCTTTCACATGCATATGTCAAACATTACCATCAAGTCTATTCTTATTCATAGTGACCATCTAGGGTTTCCAAGGCTGTAAATCTTTACAGGGTCAAATAGCTTCCTCTTTCTTCTGTGGAGCAGCAAGTGGGTTGAACCACCAACCTTGATGTTAGTCATTCAACCCATACCAGACACTGAAATTAAGACTCCTTTCACATGCATCTAAGGTGATTAAAAATATCAAGGCTAAAAGCAGGCATAATTTGCTAATCCCCAGAGTAAAACATTTGCTCTTTCACATTTTAAAGAGGTCTTTTACAACAGATTTTTCCAATGAAATACGTTGATTTATTGACTGCTGCTTCTGTGAGTATTGATTGTGGGTCCAAGTAAAATAGGGTTTAGCTACATTTCTCTATTTGTAATGATGTTGTGTGTTTATATTTGTCAAGTTGAGAAGACATTTGTATTCTTAGTGTTGAAGACTAATTCATACTGAAGGTGTACTATATGAGCTTTATCAGTAAGTACTTCAAGGCCTATTGACTTTCAGCCAGCAAGATTGGGTCATCTGCATAATACAGGTTGTTAATGATTCTTCCTCCAATCCAGATGCCTCAACTTCTTCATACAGAGCAGCTTCTCAGATTATTTGAATAAGTATAGTGTGATAGATAGGTAGGTTTATAGTGCCAACCTGGCCAATAAGAACATGTGGGATTAATAAGTTCGCAGTTTGATTCGTGGGCAAAGAGATAAATGGCTCAGCAAGCCACACCTATCTCTCAGTTGCTCTCTGGTGATCAGACCAGTGTGTGGCTGCCTTACCTAGTTCTGCAGTTTGCTGCCTGGCTGTACTGCCATATTTACTGTTGCATGGAAGTGAGTTAAACTGAGTCCTCTGTACTGCTATGTGGACTAATTAGCTGTTATATTCCTTCGTGTTCTATCTATCTATCAAATCATAAATGTCCTGGTTTTGTTTCTCTAGAGAACCCTGTCTAACACATATGGTGAAAGGATATAACCACAACACACACTCTCCTGATTTTAAACCACGCACTATCCACTTGTTCTATTCGAACCACTTCCTGTTGGTTTGTGTACAGGTACCACAGGAGCACAATTAAATGTACGGGAATTCCCATTGTTCTCATATGTATTCATATGCTACCCAAAGTTTGTTATGATACACAGTAAAATCCTCTGCATAGTCAATAGTACATAAGTAAGCATTTTCCTTGTATCCTCTGTTTTCAGCCAAGGTCCATCTGAAACCAGCATTGATATACCTTGCCTCATGCCCTCTTTTAATACAGCCTGGATTTCTGGCAGCTTCCTGTTGACATATTGCTATAACTACTTTTAAAGGTATCGTCAATAAAATTGTACTTGCATGTCATATTAATGTTATTTTAAATTAATTTGCAAATTTTGTTGCGTCATATTTCTTTAGAATGGACACAAATATTAATCACTTCCAGTTGGTTGGCCAGATAGCTATCTTCCAAATTTCTTGACATGGACTATCACTGCATGAGCGTGTTGAAATATTTCCATTCCTATCCCTTCCTTGCTTTTCACTAATGCTTACATTGCAGCTTCAACTTCCTCTTGGCCTTTTGAACTAGTAGAACCTCAACTAATTCTTGGGAACAGAGACTCTGTACACTCCGTCCATATTCTTTGGATTCTCCCTACATCATTCAATAGTTTGATAAATAATCCTTGAACATTGTAATCTGAGGCTTGGATTTTTTCTTCTGTTCTTTCAATTTATGATATGCTGACCGTACTCATTCCTTTTGCTTTCCTAATTCCAGGTCTTTACATGTTACAATATAATTCTTTACTTTATCTTCTCAAGCTGGCCTTTCAAATTTTTCTGTTCAACTCTTTTATTTCATCATTTCTTCCATTTGCTTTAACTGCTTTAGGTTCAAGAGCAAGTTTCACAGTCTCCTCTGATATCCACTGTAGTATTTTCTTTCTTTCCTGTATTATTAATGATCTTTTTGAGGAGCCCCCAATAAAATGATTTATGATAAATAAATAAATAGCCACAGGTGACATGACAAAAAAAAAAAGATTGATGACCTTGATGCTATTTCACAAGTCTTCTGGTAGCTGATCATTAATGTTCAATATGTCCGAACCATTCTTGAGATAGGCTCTAAATTCAGGTGAGATATTGTGATAGTAAGGTTTGATGTCAATTTAGCTTGACCAGGATCTTCAGAAGGTGCAGGTCACACTCTCCTTGGAGGTATGACCTATTTCATAGCTATAAGTAGACTGTGGAGAATGGGCTCACTCTTTTTCTTCCTGATGAAATGACCCTGGACCCTACGTCTGGCTTCTTGGGATGGCAATCACCATGAGACCTGCTGACCCTAAGAGCTGTCTGTGGCCTGCCAACTGCCTGTTGACTTTGGATTCTCCCAACTCTGCCTCCACCAACCTGTGGTTTTCCTGTTTCTTGGGCTATTCCTCCAACAGCTTCAGGAGTCTGGAAGGGCCTCTAGTTTGCATCTGATTTATGGGCTGGAGTTGGACTGGGGTTTCTTGTTGTGTGGACTTCTTAATGTAAAATTCTTTATTGATATAAATTTCCTTCTTCTACATGTATCAGTATCACTGGTTTGTTTCTCTAGAAACCCCAGCCGACCACAGATATAATATAGGCTGTATTTGGGCTCTTTTGCGTTCTTATTTTAATTTTCTTCAGGTTTGACTTGAACTTGCATATTAGTAATTGATAGTCTTTTACATAGTTGGCCCCCGGTCTTGTTTTGTCTCAATGATATTGAGCTTCTCTATCATGTCTTCCCACAGATTTAATCAATTCCATTCCTGTGTTTTCCACATGTATATATGCCGCTCCTGTTGTTGAATAAAGGTGTTTGCAATGAGGAAGTTATTGCTCTTGCAGAATTCTTTCATGCAGTCTTCAGCTTCTTTTCGATCCCCAAAGCCATAGTTTCTAATTATTCTTCCTTCCTTTTTGTTTCCATGTGTGCATTCCAATTGTCAGCAATTATTAATGCATTTTCAGTACATGTGTGGTCAATTTCAGACTAAAGAAGTTGGTACAATTCTTCATTGGCTTTAGTGGTTTGTGAGAAAATTTGAATAATGGTTCTATTAACTGGCCTTCCTTGTGTATGAAGATAGATATTATTCTGTCACAGGCAGCATTGCACTTCAAGATAGATCTAAAAATGCTCTTTTTGAGGATGAAAGAGACATTCTTTTGAATTTGTCATTGTCAGCATAGTCATTCTTATCATTTTAAGATTCAAAGGGACTATTTCAACTCACCAATGCCTAGGATATTGATCTTTATAGGTCAGATTCCGTTTTTTTATGATTTCCAATTTTCCTAGATTCTTATTTTGCACGTTTGATGTTCTGATTATTAATGAATGGTTGCAATGATTTTTCTCATTTTGAATTATAATCCATTAGCAAATGAAGGTGCCAGAAGCTTTAGTACACTTTGTTGCTAGATGCCTTCAAGTCAGTTCTGTCTCATAATAATGCCTACACAACAGAATGAAACATTGCCTGGTCCTACCCCATACTCAAAAATTTTGTTATGTTTGAGTCCATTGTTGTAGGAATTGTCTAGATCCATTTGATCGGGTGTCTTCCTCTTTTTGCAACCCCTCCACTGTAATGTGTATGATGTCCTCCAGGGACTGGTCTGTCCTGATAACATCTGCAAAGTACATGAGATGAAGTCTCGCCATCCTATCTGCCAAGGAACATTTAGCTGCACTTCTTCTCAGACAGATTTGTTTGTTCTTCTCTCCACCCATGGTACTTTCAGTATTTTTTGTCAGTACCTTAATTCAAATGCACCAGTTCTCCTTCAGTCGTTCTCATTCAATGTTCAAATTTCACATGCATAAGGTGTGGCGGAAAATGCCATGCCTTGGGCCAGGCGCAACGTAATCCTAAGTGAAATTCTTGATCTTCAGTACTTTAAAGTGGTTATGTGCAGTAGATTTGCCTAATGCAATATGTTATTTGGTTTTTTGATTGTTGTTTCCATGAGCATTAGTTGTGAATCTAAGCAAGACGAAATCCTTGATAACTTCCATATTTTCTCCATTTATTATGATGTTATCTACAGCTCCTGTTGTGAGGTTTTGAGTTATCATTAAGGTGGACTCTACTTTGAGGAAGCTCTCCTTCTCGGTGATATTTTGATTGTTTTGCAATCTGAGGGGCTCATTTTCTGGCATTATATCAGACAATATTTTACTGCTATGCATAAAGTTTTCAATGGTGAATCCCTCAGAAGTGGACTGATTGTTTTGTCGTCCTGTCAGTTCTTAGTCTGGAAGCTGTGTTGAAATCTGTTCACCGTGGGTGATCCTGCCTGGTATTTGAAGTACTAGTGGACTAACTCCCAGCATCACAGCAAAGCACAAGCTACCACAGTGCAGCAAATTGACAGATGGGGCACGGGAGGGGAGTTGTCATTGTTAGACACTGTTAATTTGGCTCTAACTCATAGCACCCACAGCCTGTTTCCTCACAGTGAATGTTGGAGACCATTTTTGCAGCCAGTATGCCAATTCATCCCATTGAGGACCTTCTTCTTTTTTTCACCACTCCACTTTACCAAGTATGATATCCTTCTCTAGGGACTATGCTCAGCTGTTAACATGTCCAAAGTATGTGATATGAAGTCTTGCCATTCTCACGTCTAGGAAGCATTCTGGCTCTACTTCCGCCAAGAAAGATTTGTTCCTTCTTCTGAAAGTCCATGGAATATTCAATATTCTTCACCAGCATCATAATTCAAAGACATCAACTTTTATTTTATCTTTCATAATTATTGTCCATTTTCAAGTACATATGAGGTGATTGAAAATGCCATAGTATGATAGTTATATAATTTTATGTCAGTTTGAAGATATGTAAAAGTGTAAGGTTGGTATCCAATCTGTCAATCACACCATAGTCTGATGGTGCCTCTTTGTGGCCATGGCCTTCTCATAAGGAGGGCCCTGGGAACCTCCCCTTCTTTTTGCATTCACCTGACTGCTTCCTGCCCACGTTGAGAGCTGCCAGAGTCTTGCCATGCTTCCATCGACCTTGGGTCCACACGACATTGCAATCACTGGCCTTTGACATCCCTGCATTCTGCATCATTGCATGTAACTGCGTAAGTTGGAAAGGAACTTATGGGCTAGTGTTGGACATATGGACTTGAGTTGGACTGGCCTGGGATATTTCCTTGAAATAGAAATACTATAATGACTTCTTGATTAAAAACTATTTATTGCACATATATGAGTGTCACTTGATTTGTGTCTCTAGTCAGCCTGGATTACATCCAGTTCTCTGCCATCAAGTTGATTCCAACCCTTAGCAACTCTATAGGACAGGGGAGAGATATCCCTGTGGGTTTCCAATACTGGAACTTTGTATGGGAGCAGAACTGCTGATCTTGTGTTGAGCAACCCAACCGGGTTGGTTCTGATGCATTATGTTTGTAACCACTATACCACTAGGGCTCAGCTGTGCCTTATTCCTCAAAGTGACATCTTTTAACACTGGAAATTGGTCTTCAGCAAGATCTACCAGTGTACTCGTTCATATGACTTATTTTCTTTTTACACTGTTTTGATTGTGATGTGAGGGAAAATCTACAGAGTATATTGATTTTCTTTACAATTCATGCAATGTTTTATGATATTGATTGCAATACCTACAATGCAATACTACTTTTCCTATTCCCTCCCTTTGTTTGCCGTTTCCATTGGTCTTTCGTTCCCATGCCTTCCTGCCTTCTGAGTAACTCCCTGACAAATGCTGGGCTCTGAATTGTACATCGTTGACAGTATAGGTCTCCTATTTGGGGGCTGAAAGTTGAGCCATGGAGGTGAGGTCAGGTGTCAAATGGGAATTCCACTAGTGCCTATCATATCCTAAGGTTAGTCTTCTTATTTTGAGTTCTACATTTTCCCCAGTTGATCCAGGGCCTACTACTGTGAGCACTTTCAGAGCAATCTGCAGTGAGAACCCTATGCTACCTTGGTCTTCTGGACTCAGCGCTGTGGAGCCTGGGCTTCATGTGGTCAGTGAATCCCTTTCATCTTCTTTTGATGCTATCTGTGTAATTCTGTATTTTGAATTTCTCTTCAATTTTTTCAGCTAGTGAAATGCACATGCTTTTCATTTTTGCTGTCCTAATTCCAGGTCTTTGCACCTTTTAATATAATTCTTTATTCCATCTTTTTGAATTCCCCTTTGAAATTTTATGTTCAGCTTCTTTATTCAGCGTCTTTACTTCATCAATTATTTCTATATTTCTCTCTCTCTTTTTCGTACTTCATCATTTCTTTCATTGGCTTCAGCTACTCCACATTCAAGGTGACATCCGTTTTGTCTTTTCTTTAGTTTCTATCTTTTTAATTATCTTTGAATTTCTTTATTTATGATGTTCTTGATATTATTGCAGAACTCGTATCATCTCAGGTGATTTGTGTTCAATGTGTCAACTTTCTTCTTGAAGTAGCCTCTAATTTAGATGAGATATACTCAAATTCATACTTTGACTCTTGGGGACTTGTTTTAATTTTGTTGGAATTCGAGTTGAATTTGCCATTGATGGTTTGTTCCACAGTTCGTCTCCAGTCTCGTGACTGATGATATTGAACTTCTTTATACCGTAAATACTTGAGTATAAGCCGAGATTTTTCAGCACATTTTTTATGCTGAAAAAGCACCCCAGCTTTGGGGGGTAAAATTAGTTGCCTTGGGTTATACTCGAGTATGTATAGTAGATTATTTCAACAGATATAGTTGATTTAATTCCTGTGTATTTCTATCCAATATACATAATCCATGTCTATGGTTACTGTTTACATCCCTGAAAAATAAATGTTCAATCAATAAGCCATCCTTATTGGAAAATTCTATCATGAGATCTCCCATGTGGCTTCCATCCCCATGGCCATATTTTCTAACTAGTGATCCTCCTCCTTAGTTTCCAATTTTTGCATTCAAGTCATCAGTAATCTTGATTGCATGTTTCATCAATTTCAGACTGAAAAGGTTGGTAAAAATCCTCAATGGCTTTATTGTTAGCATTAGTGGTTGGTGTGTAAATTTGAATAATAACTTTATTAATTATTCATCCTTGTAGGTGTAATATATCCTACACCTAACAATGGTGAACATTGGAATCGATGTTGAAACATTCTCTTTTTTAACATGAAAGTCATCCATTCCTTTCAAATTTGTTACTCTGGTATGTAAACCATATTATTGTGACATTCAAAATGGCCAATACCAGTCTATTTCAGTTCAATAACACCTAGAGTGTTTGATCTTTATGTGTTCCATTTTTTCATGGCTTCCAATTTTTCTAGATCCATATTTCATGCATCCCATCTTCTTGTTAGTGGTTATTGCAGTACTGCTGTTTCTTCTCATTTTGAGTCATTGCCACATCAACAAATATAGGTCCTGAAAACTTTATATCACTAAGGTCAACTCTACTTTGAGGAGACAGCTCTTCCCCAATTATATTTTGAGTGTCTTCCAACTTGAGGGGTTCATCATCCTGCACTATATGAAACAATATTCCACTGCTATCAATGTGCTCCACAAACACCACTATTTTTTTCAGATGTAGATTGGCAGGTTATTCTTTCTAGTCTATTTAGCTTGTAAGCTTTTCTGAAAATTTTCCACCACGGGTAACTATGCTTGTGTTTGAAATACCAGTGGTATATCTCACAGGATCATGATGACTTTCAAGTTATGATAGTTCAAGAACCTGACATGTCTGACAACTTGGCATGCTAGCCTAATTCCGAATGGCCAGCACATCTCTCTTCTTGCTTTCTCTAGTTTCTGTAGACCACTGTACCTGAGCATGCATGGCTTAGGAGGTTGTGGAGTTAATTCTTGCTTCCTGGAGTAACCCTTAACCAATGACCCATAGGAGTTGTTGGACAAATAGCCACACTCCCTCACATTCTGGGCAGAATAACTAGTGGATTTTCTACAGTGTCTCCAGTAAGATTAACCTTCAGTTGCTCACAATTTTAAATTGTTTGATAATGTACTTTTCATTGGCTGCCTTCTTTCCCTTTTCTATTTCCCATTTCCTTATTGATATCTCCCCAGAAAATGGCTTAATTAAAACCTTTGTCTCAGGATCTAATCCTATGGGGAACCCAAACTCAATCACACAAGACATTTGTCAAATCATGGACTTAGTGGTTATATCTATTATATGTGTAGGTCATGGAAGAGGAGAATTCATACCATCCCTTTGAATAGTCACTCGGAGTGCCAACTGGGTCCCCAGCATAGATCCTGGACATCAAAACTCACTGTTTCCTGTATCATAACACTTCCTTTTAGACTTCAGTCATTCAAAAAACTCAACAAATAGCTTGCTGTCTCACTTCAAATTTTGTAGTGTGCAAATATGGCTATGTTTTCATTGTGTGTTTAGCCCTGGACAAATCAGCTTTGACCAGGAAGGTGAAGTCATGTGGAAAAACAAACCAAAAACACTAGCAGCTGTGTGTTGTGGAAGAAAACCCTGTGGATGAAGTGCAATTTTTAGGGAACAGAGACCAGTAAGATAAACCAATAAGTGTCCACTGTTCTGATGTTAAGGAGAACCCTGGTGAGGCAGTAATTAAGCACTTAAGGGCTAATCAATCAGCAGTTCAAACCCACCATCTTCCCCAAGGAAGAGTTACGATGTGGCAGTCTGACCCCCTTAAGATTTACATTTATTACCACTACCAACTGATCTGAGAGGGATAGCATTAGGGGATCCTGGATCGCATTCTTAACGAGCTCTAATGGCAGAGTGGACTCCTCATTGATCTCCTAACCGCAAAGAAAGTGGTTCTAACCTATCAGTTGGTCCATGTGAGAAATATGAGTTTGTCTGCTCTGGTAAAGATTTAAGCCTTGGAAAAATCAAAGGGTGAAGTTCTATTCTATCTTGTAGGGTCTCTATGAGTCAGCTTCAACACAATGATAATGAGTTTGCTTTGGAATTTTGGGATAGAATAGGAGAAATATGTGCAACAAAGTTTAAACTTATTTTAAATGTTCAGTGGTATTGCTCAGAGAGAGATTCTTGGAACCCACAAGACTGTTGTCCTTAGGCACCTTCAGATCTGGAACTGAACTCACTCCCTTGGCTCAATCTTCAGCCAAACAATAGGTAGATCTATAAGGTAAAAAGTAACACTAATCAACTATTTGAATCAAAAGGATATAATTTATTCAAAGATAAAGTTCAGAAGGGTCAGGAAAGAAGGGGGAATGGAAACAGGAAATACAAGGAGGAAGTGCGATAAGTGATATTACGTTGAGCAGATTGCAGTCAATATCATGAAGCAAAATATGTGTGAACTGTCAAATGGAAAACGGATGTATTCTGTAAACCTTCACCCAACTCACAATAAAGAGATTTTTTGTCAGCCTTGGAAACCTATGAGGCAATACTATTCAGTCCTATAGGGTACCCATGAGTTGAAATCAACTCAGTGGCAATGGGATATTGATACTGATGCTTTCTGCCGATTCTAAAAAATAGGGTTATTAGCAATTATTGTGGAAATAGCATGAATGAGACTATGTAAATGGGGTTGGTTACAGATAAATTCTTGCAAATGTTAAAGGATAAGTGATTGAGGATGGACTTACCCAAAAAGAGAAAATTATTGCAAGACTTTGTTCCAGGGATAAAATAAAAATAGGTTTCCTGTGGGTAAGACTTAAGCCTATAGATATGGAATTTAAGGAACTGGTATTCCATGATGGTCACCTTCCCGACACAATCACTCAAGACAAAAAGTGGGTGTATAAACAAATGAGGTGAAGAAAGCTTATGGAGCCTAGCTATCAAAAGATAAAGAGTCTAGGGTTTTAAAAACTAGAAGGTTCACAAGTGGCCATCTAGCTTAGAAGCAATAAAGCGCACATGAAAGAAGCACACCAGCCTGTGTGATCACAAGATGTAGAAGGGATCAGGTATCAGGCATCAAAGAACAAAAAAATCATATCATTGTGAATGAGGGGGGGTACAGTTAGGGGATCCAAGATCTATCTGTAGGCAACTGGACAACCCCTTACAGAAGGGTCGCTGGGAGGAGATGAGCCAGTCAGGATGCAGTGTAGCAACGATGAAACATATAACTTTCCTCTCATTCCTAAATGCTACCGCGCCCACTATCATGATCCCAATTCTACCTTACAAACCTGGCTAGACCAGAGAATATACACTGGTCCATATAGGAACTGGAAACACAGGGAAACCAGGACAGATGAACCCTTCAGGACCAGTGCTGAGAGTAGCAATAACAGGAGGATGGAGGAAAGGTGGGGTAGAAAGAGGGATCTGATTACAAGGATCTACATATAACCTCCTCCATGAGGGAGGGACAACAAAAAAGTGGGTGAAGGTAGATGTCGGACAGTGTAAGATAGGACAGAATAATAATTTATAAATTATCAAGGGTCCATGAGGGAGGGGAAGGGGGAAGGAGGGGAAATGAGGAGCTACTACCAAGGGCTCAAGTAGAAAGCAAATGTTTTGAGAATGATGATGGCAACAAATGTACGCAGTGGATGTATGTATAGATTGTGATAAGAGTTGTAGGAGCCCCCAATAAAATGATTCTTTTTAAAAACCTCAAAGAGCAAAACACACTATGGTTTATTATACATCAATGATACTTCAATAAAATTACATAAAAAAGGGGAAAAAGAAATGGAATTTAAGGTAAAGAAAGTATTCCCTTTGAGGACCATATTGCAAATATATATTTAGGCAGGCAATTAGATAAAGACATTTTAAGTCTGGGCTTCTATACCTGCCATCTGTCTGTTATGAATAGTATAATTAGCAACTAGAATCTCTCACACAAAATCAACTCAATTTGGTATTTCTGGTCTGACCTCCGTGGTATTCTACTCTGCTTTGATGGAGCTCATCATATCATGACTCTATAACAAGATTGAGGAGTTATTTGCATTCTTATGTGGAAGGTAAATCTGTTTGGCCATTCTGTTAGACTAGTTCATTTTCTTTCCTACCATCCCATCTGCCATTTTAATTCAAAACAAGGAGAAAAGCATGTATGTGCCTTTTGAGGAAGGAGAAGATTTTGGTGTGGAAGAAATTCTCTTCTAGACTACAAGGTAAGTATTTACCCCCTCTAGCCCTGTTGGAGGAGGGGAAAAGGAAGAGAGACAAGGCAAAGAGAACAACATAGTTAGTTTCATGCCTCCTTACTTGACCTGGGGATTGAGGGTAATATCAGTGACTATGGACCTGTTGTGCTCCCCATTTGGAAGCATGAAGAATAGAGGCTGCCAGGCAGAGCAGCCCTCTGGGAAGTCACTGAAGACAAACATATAGAGAGTGCCATCAAGTCTACTGTGATCCATGGAGACCTTATATGAAATGGAATGGAGTGCTGTCTGACCTTGCACCATCGTCACACATTCCTGAATGTTGAAGTCCATTGTTGCAGCGATTAGGTCAATGTGCCTCAATAAGGATCTCCCATGTCCCTCTATTTCATCAAATATGATGTCTTCCTCTAGCAATTGTCCCCTGATAGTGTGTCCAAAACACATTAGTCAGTCAGTGTTCTCTTGTGATCCATAAGGTTTTCTTTCAGTAATTTTTGGAAGTGGACTAGCAGGCCCCTCTTCCTTGTCTGTCTTAGTCTAGAAGCTTCACTGAAACCTGTCCACCATGGGCAATCCTGCTAGTATTTGAAATTCTGGGAACAGAGCTTCCAGCACCATAACAATACACAAACCATTATAGTACAACCAACTGACAGATGAGTGGAGGATATCTATATCTATATATGGAGAGAGAGAGAGTAAAACTGGCAATGCAGTCTGATTAGGCAGTATTCTGATAATCTGCTGCTAACAGAAATTATCCCCACAAATAACATCTTAAAGTAATGATAATATCAATTTTGCTCACAAATCTGCAATCTGGGCAGAGCTCAGCGAGGACACTAGTTTTGGCTTCATCAAGCATTAGCTGGGGTAGCTCAAAGGACAGAGGCTGCAGCTCTCTTAAGACTCACTCCCTCACACGACTGATACTTCTATTGGTTGGAGCTCAAGAAGAACCCTCTATGTGACATTTTCATTTGGCTTGGTCTTCCTTGCAACATCCTGACAGGGTCCCAATGGTGAACAACCCAATACGACCAGGTGGAAGTCACAGAGCAACACTTCTGCCATAGTCAAAGGCCTGCCAAGATGCAAGGAAGAGGGAAAGCAGGCCCTGTTTCTGGAAAAATGAACACAAATTCATCTTGTAACAAGAGAATGTGCGATGTGCAACATTAGGACAGTCATCTTTGAAGGACACAACCTGCCATGAGCCAAGATACAGAGACAGATTTCTACGAAAACGAAAGGGCAGGACTTAGACTTAAAGATAAAGCCACAGACTTCATAGGACAAGAGCAATAGGGAGACAAGCAAAGGAAAGCTCTAGGACGCAAGCCTAACATGGCTAAAGATAGGGACAATGTCAGGACTGAACTGGAAGCAAGCAGACACCTGTGCAAGGCAGAACCCGTGAAGTTGTGAGTGCCTTCAAAGCTAAGTCAAAGTACCTTGGGGCGTGAGAAGGGAAGGAGCAGGAGAAGGAATTAATGGGTAGGTTTATGGAATTTGTAAGTCTGGAGACAGAGCATCAGGAATAGCTGGGTTCTGGCACTCAGTTGAGACCATCAGAGTTTGAACCTTTTCCTTTCAGAGCTGTTTCCTTTTGAGTTTCACGCAGGCTTCCTGATGACAGCTGTAGTTTTATCTAGAAGCTCAGGAATTCTATTAGAGAGAGGCTCTTTTCCTTTCTAATCATTGGTGGTACTATCAGGTAAGCATTGGATTGCTAACTGCAAGGTTGGCAGTGCTACCCTACCAGCTACCTCATAGGGAAAAAGATGGAACTTTCTGCTCACATAAATATTTACAGTCTGAGAAACCCCACAGGGACCTTCTATGATTCAAAATGGACTCATTGGCAATGGGGCAATTGTTTCTGGGGCATTTTTTGGGGTTAGATATCATTAACCTAGCATGAGTCTCATACTGAGTCTGACCCAGTCCCTTTGGACAGAGGAAAGTCATGCCCTGACTAGCCAGGCCTGGAGCTGGCAGATTGGGTCAATGCCAGCAGAAGCATGGAGATGGAGCATGGTGGAAGAGTGATCCCAAAGATACAAGCCATGTGCTGTGAGTGGAAGAAGGGCAAATGAATGCTGCATTAATTAACCAGTCATTGACAAAATGAGGTTGCATGACAAATGGCTCCAAAACCCAGCAGTTCAACAAACAGCCCAACCCCTTCCCTCCCACACACACAGTTCTTAAAATTCAGGATCAGGGAGATTAACTGGAACTTTGAACTTGGCACTTCAGGGCTTGGAAGAGGTGACAGTGCATGTAAAGGCCTTGGGGCAGGAGAGATCTTGGTGTGACTGAAAGCCCAGAAGAAGACTAATTTGGGGGAGGTGAGATAATAGGAATGGAGTTTTCAGTGAGCATTTCCTTGAGAGCCTTCAAGCGAAAGCGATTATTCTATATTCATGTTTTAGAAGTAGATCTCCACCCATTGGGTAAAGCTTTGGGTATTGGATTGGTGTCGGTATGCAGGAAAAAAATAAATGGGCTTGTTATGGATTAGGAACCTGTGGTAGTCACCTAATCTTGTGTCAAGTTAAGGATTAGGAGTGTAGGCGTGGAGTTTAGGCTGCCAATCTGGAGAAAGTCAGTGAGACTTTTATGTGGGCATAGCCTCCTTCTGAGAACTCTGAGAAATCTGGTACTTCCTCCTTGGAGGTGGAAGACACCTCTCGCTCTCTCTCTCTCTCTGCTACTCCTTGGGAGACATTGCAGAAGGCAAGCCAAATGGATGCGACCAGACCTCTGAAGCCAAAGAAGCCTTCGAGAGATCGCTGCCAGCACTGAGATGCTTACAATGCCACTGGATCCACAAGACTTTCCACCCATTGGCCTGTGAGTATCCTGCATTCAGCATCACTGCACATGTTTTATGGGTCTGAAAAGGAATTTATAGATTGGTATCAGACATATGGGCTAATATCAGACTTATGGATTTGATGTGCACTGGGCTGGGACGTTTGCTTAATGTACAATTACTGTTTGATATAAAACTCTCTCTCTGGATTTATAAGGTAGAATTAGACCAGAACATGTACTCTGGTACAGAGAGGAGCTGGAAACACAG